>NW_028278321.1:0-315500 GCF_059751315.1 Micrasema longulum
TCTTCAATCTAATAGGTAAAAAGTAGGTTAAGAATAAAAATGTTTTATTCATTGATCTACCGAGGTTGCATTCGAGGAAAATGCATATACAAACAAATGGAAGTATGTTGTTTTTTTGCACAAAAAAAAATGTTTTTGTATAATTACAAACAGCATTCGTTTTTTGTAGATCTCAATCAGATTCTTTCCTTAAATTCCTTATTATTTCCATCCATTTATATATTTTTACTGGATTTACTGGATATTCAACGTGTTTTCACAAATCGTAATCCTACATAAGTGCACCCCTGTTGGTGAGAAGAGCGGAGTTTGACATTTGCAAAAATAATTCCTTCACTAGAAAAATATGTATTTCTGGTTTTGGAATTCAACCATAAACAAGTACCACATTGTTTATGGTTGAAAAATATGTATTTCTGGTTTTGGAATCCAACCATAAATAAGGTCGGTACCTCCATATATAGATAGGATAGTAAATGAATTTTCAAAAAATAAATACAAATTAAGGGGAAGTATAAAAATATAATTCAAAAAATTTAAATACGAAACATATTTTTGTTATATGGGAACGAAAAAATAATTTAACGTTGTACAGCCCTCTTCAGAACAATTTATCCTAGTGAAGAGAACATTAAAATTAAATAATATGTACATTTATTTCAACAGAGAGGGAAAATGTTTTTGAGAAGGGAATATGGAAGTCTAGGCATGTACAGGGCTTATGACCTGTCAATGGCTGGTTTAAGTGGCCACTTTACACACTGCGTAACATTCACCATTCTGCCCTGAACATCCACATTTCCTCAACTCTTCCATCTACTGACTTTTGTAAAGTAAAAGAGCTGAAACCTTTATGATGTTGGTGAGATTCATCCCGCTGAACCAAATCACCTACTAGACTAGGGACTGAACTGAACAACTCCCTAGGGAGAAAATCCAGCCAGTCTGCAAGCATTTGGACATACTCAAACATTGTTAAATAATATGCATTAACCTCCCAGATAGTATTCTTTACTTTTATATCGTTAGTGTTTTGTCTTAACAAAAAGCGAAAAAGGTGTTGAAGTGAATAAAACGGTTTCTTAAATAGTTTAAGTGCATTGTTAATTTTCTCAGTTCATAGTATTTTCTATAATTAATTACACCCTTAAAAAGTTCTTAAAAGATTAACGATTTCATCAAGTGAAAATAAGTGGAGTAATGTGCACCTTTATGAGACATATTTACGGTCAGTTTATACGACATACCCCGATAAAACTCTTTACGCTCCATTTCTATACCCAGATATAAAGATAATTAGTTACTCAAACCTCTATTCTATGTTTCATTGCACTTAGATGACGTTTTATTTAAACTCACTAAGGTCAGACGGGTAATCACTCTCTCAATAATTTAAAATGGTACAATTTAAATATTAATTATAGCCTGGTTCAATTCGTGCAAGTTTTAATTTTGTGGCACTAAAAATTTCATAAATACATCAAAACGTGTCTTTATAAATATATATATAATTTCTCTGTACGTGTGATGTCACCGTACTCCCCCTAAACGGCTTAACCGATTTACGTGCAGTTTTCAGAGAAATATAGATCTTTGCGCTGTGCGTGTTTGTAGATATTATGTAAAAAAGAAGTTAGGAGCATAAATGTTTTATTCATCGATCTACCGAGGTTGCATTTGAGGAGAATGCATTTGCAAAAAAATGGAAAGATGTTGTTTTTTTGTGTAAAAAAAATTTGGTTTTGAAGGTTTACAAACAGCATTTGTTTTTTGTGAATCTCAATCAGATAGTTTCCTTGAATTTCTTATAATTTCTACCCATTTATTTATTTTTATTGGATTTTTGGTAAAACTAAAATAATATTAAATTCAATACATTTTTAAAAATCATATTTCTCATTAATACACCCCTTTGTTGGTGAGACGACCGGAGTTTGACGTTTGCAAAAAGAATGCCATATTTGAAAAAATATTTTATGTTTTGGAATTCAATCATAAACAAGTACCTAGGTACCTACTTGAATTCAATATAACCAATTTTTAGTTTTGGAATACAATCACAAACAAGTACCTAGGTACCTACTTAACAATGAAAAGTATTTTGCCAACGTTCGGGCAGGACAACGCCTGTCGGGTCCGTTTGTTTATTTATATATATCGCACGTTCGGTAAAATAGAGGCACTCAAAAAAGTAGGAGAGCTTTAAAACTAAAATAATATGTCTGAAAACCATGTTCTCTTTATTCCATTTTTTTGTTTTTCTTTTTACCCCTTGATCAATGCAGATATCATACTTTTTACTTTTCAAAATTATTTATTCACATAAAGACATATATAAAAAAAAATTACAACGTTTTCCTTACTCAATGAGGCCAAGAGCCCTGTTTATTTAGATATCTTTGAAAAAACGCGATTACATTTTTTATGGAAAATCTTGATTGTGATAAAGAAGTTGTTAATTCAAATGTGACACTGTTCCAAATTCAAATAAGTGTTAATCATCATCATTAGTGGCGCTACAGCCCGTTGTGGCCCTGGCTTTCTGAAGAATTTGTTTCTATTCGTCCCTGCACCCCGCGGCTCTTCTCCAGTTTGTCAGGCCAATCGCTCTAATGTCACTTTCCACATTATCTAGCCATCTTAATTTTGATCTGCCTCTGCTTCGTTTGCCTTCTGGAGTGGTATAAAAAATATTTTTTGGTTTACGGTTATCAATTATTCTGCGCACATATCCCAACCATTGTAATCTTCTTATTTTGATACATTGTGAAATGTTGGGTTCGCCGTATAGTGCCTCTTATTTATGATTAAACCGTCTCCTCCACACTTTGTTTTGGTTGACAGTACCAAATATCTTCCTTGATATTTTTCTTTTGAATACTTTTACCATATTTTAATCTTTTTTCGTCAAAACTCAGCATTCGCTACCATATGCAATGACCGGTCTGGGGAGAGTTTTGTAAATAATGGCATTTGTTTTTCTAGTGAGCAATTTAATAAGTGTTAGTGCATCATGAAAAAATTTCATGGTTTACACCAAAAACTTAACGTTATATTTGTTTCTGTTCAAAATGCCAGACTCTGGAAAGAACTACCCCTTCATTTGAACAATGCACCTTCTCTGATCACATCTGATAAATGCCAGAAACGTGTATCTTAAGAACTATCTATCTTTGAACTCCAATTTCCATCGTAATATTCCTCATTTTTTATGGATTTTCTCCATTTTTCATTTGAAATTCCTTATCTGATCGCACATTTTATGCATTTCTTACTTATATCGTGTAAAACGCTATGGAAGAGTTCCATTTAGTAGGCGACTCCGTTGTGTATAACTCTAACGCCTGCCTCACGAACGAAGGGTTCCGGGTTCGTTTCCCTGTGAGATAAAACAAATTAAATGTGACATTTCTAAAGCTGTGGTTGGGGTTATCTAGCATATCACGGTGCAAAAAAAGGTTGAAAAATATCTGCTTTAACATAATATGAATCATAATATATTTCATGTAAAAACTGTTTTGAAAGTAGTTATATGTGTTATCTGCCCACAAATAAACTGATTTCAAAATCGTTAGTTTCAAACCTTTACAAATTTGCAATGGTGTTTCTTTGAATGGTTGGAAGATATTTCTTATTCAGCCAATGTACATTTACGCTAAGCCAACGTTTAATTTTTAAAAAATCATAAATATAAATATATGTAAATGATTTAGACTAGAATTAAAATTTTGTCAAAATAATGTTTTTTATGTGTGTATTATTTTCGTTTACAGTTTATAAGTTTTCGTATTAAAACAGATGCCAAAATCAAATTATCTATCCCAATTTTTTTACAATTTTCAACTCTGTCGTATGAGCCAACCCATGGATACCGGATATGAATTTTGACATTGACATTATTAACGGATTATTATCACAATTTTTTTAATTTTTTAATGAATTGTCTTTTAGATTTACATTAAAATCTGTTTATCATGCTTACATAGCCCCAATAGTTGTACTTATAGTAGGGCCAATTTAATAGGTCACATTTGACATTTGTCGGTTTGAGCTTCATAGTGAGTGACCTGCTTAAAAACATCGATTAAAGTTAATGAATCGATTCGGACTTCAAACATAATATATGTAATTGAATTAAGTTACCTTGAAAAAGTACTTATAGGTACTGTAATTTTATTTTTAAAACTATAAGTCAAATCCCTGTCCCATTATTACTTTCTATCGTAAATTTGAGGAACAAAATAAGATAAGTACATAATTTAACAAAATTATCAACATTCGATTTTTCTGGGTAACATCCCTAGTGTTTAAAGAGAAATGGGGTTCACTGATGCAACATTGTAACGACGTTTAGAACAGAAAAAGTTTATTATGTTTAGAATGGTTTATTAGTGAAAGTAAATCGTAAAATTAACTTCTTTTGTCAGTATTATAATAAATATGTAATCGCAATTGAAAAAAGTTGAGCAATTTTGCAGTTCTAAATTCGAAAAAATAAAAAATATTTTATTACCGCCCTTACAAGGTTATGTTGTTGAATTTTGATGAAGTGTCAAATGTGACCTACTTTAGCACCTGTATTACAAACATTGTTTAGAAATAAATAAAATATAAATTTTATGCCCTTTTTTAAAAAAAAACTTTAATTGACTCTTCAGCAAAATTCAATTTATAGCGCATCAGCCATCTAGCTTTTTACCGACGACATCATGTTTTCATTACAAGTGTTTTTTTTATTACTATTTGCCAGCAGTTTTTAAGACCTGTATATTTAAATCTCATCTTATTTTTTTTTTCAGCAAAATCGTTTTTTCCGCCACGATGACATGAAGTGTTTACTCAACGAATATTTTTTTTTCCCCAACATATTATGAAATGTATCAAATCAACGAAATACGCTACAATTACCCTACCCAATGCGAGAATAGGTGAAACTTTTGATGAGCAGAAGAGGTAGAAAAACATTTTAGGCATATTCGAACGTTCATTTTCATATTTATCTTTAATCTTAAAAGGATTTGGACGAGCTAGGTACAGTCTTTTGTTTATAGAATAAATAAAAAATGGTTTAAAAGTAAAACACAATATTTTTGGAATTTCCAACCTTAAATCCAACCTTAAATCGAACCTTAGATTGGAAAGAAAATACCTAATAAAAATAACACAATCTGTCAAAGTAGCAACCCTTCTCCAGAATGATAGATATTGACTTTTAACAATGATTTCGGCGAGCAAGGTTATTTTGTGAATTGCCTAAGGTGACTGTAATGACTTGAAACTGAAAATGTCAACTTCTGGTCATATGTCAATAAAAGTAATCTGTCAAGCACCGGTTCACTTACCCTATGTCAAGTTTAATGGACTTTGGTTGAAAATTCACATTTAAATATGCAAATGTCAATATTTTATAAAAGAGAAAAAAATATTTGTGTTTCGCTTATATGTGATTATTATTTTATTAGCTGACATTAGCTAGCAAAAAAAAAGAATATTTTCAAACTCGATTAAGTGAAATAAAAAAAACCGCCGAAACCTTTATGGATGTGGGTGAAATTCACATGTAAATAAAACACTCCATTTTTACGTAACAAACAAGTTTAATATTAATAAGTTAATATTACATATTGAACATTTTTGCAATTATTTTTATTTATTTTGGTGTAAATATAAACTAAACATATTTTGGAGTAAATAAAAACAAACTTTATCTTTATGTTGACATAAAGCAAACCTTTTTGGGGAAAATTACATTTGAATCACTAACTTTGTTATTATTCAATGTTATAAAATAAATATAATACACCTTTGTTTTTAACCACTTATTTCTTTTTTCTACCAACCAATTTTAAAGCTACACAATCTTTTTTTCAAGTTATACTTAACTTATTACACTTCCCGACATTCAAAAATCAGCATGACAAAAAGACTTGACTTAGTAGTTCCGTATGTATCAATGATATATTTAGTAATCACCGTAAAAATAAAATTGGATAGAATTCATTAGTCAAGTATACTTTAAAAATGAAGCTTGTGTAGCTTTGAAACCGGTAGCTAGTAAAAAAAAATTATTTTATTTCAAATAAATTAAACTATTCAACTCTAAATACGTCGTTTTCAGTTGGCAAACCTGATACGAACCTTACTTCTCAACCTATTCAAGTATAAATAAATATAAACCAAATCTATTCAGGATAACTAAACCATTTTATTATTTTACATCAATATTTTTTAGTTTATATTTTCACCTGATCATGACTTATTCTGAATACCAAAAAGTTTATGTGCTCTTATCAATATATTGATGTGTCATATATTTGTTTTTTATTGTTTATTATTATTTTTGTGTCTCTGGTTCTATAAAATAATTGTGATAATTTACTCATGTGACTGTATCAAATAATTGTTGGTCACAACTCAACACAAGACTTTTAGTCCCATGGAGTTGGAACTTATGTCTCAAGTAATGTGAAATAAACTGTATTTGAGTAAATAAATAAATAAAAATTAAACTCGTGTGTGGCGTAAAAAAACAAAAAACACGAAATGCCCAAATTTATCCGAACTATTTTACCCTATTAAGTAACGCTTGAAAACACTTTTTAATCGAAATACTTCTGATTAGACCAGTTGATTTCATTTTTTTTCAGTGTGTCCAATTGTTTGTATACTCGTCTCCTAGTTGGTGTAATAATTGGGATGAATCCCACCTACTCGTAGTAATCTACGTTTTGTCGTGTGAGGTGAGAGGTGCTGACAGAGCAGAAACTCCCCGTGTCTAACACCCTATGGGCTCAGTTATTTACAACTTATTTTTTTGTAAAAATACGCTCATAATATTTCCCTAAATACTCACTTATCTCGTTTGAAAAATGCAGATACGCATAATCGATATTTTCATTTCTAGAATAATCCAAGTTCGGTTTTCTTCCAAATATTTTAATTGTGCCGTTATATTATTGTGTACATTTGTACACAAATTAATGCTTTGATTTTAATAGTATGACCAGCGAGAAAACAGTAATAAATTAACAGTGTAGATAAGTACTTAAAATTTATTACATATTTCAAGTATTCCTCTATTTAACGCTCCAAGCATTCCTTCCATGCGCAATAAACGTTGACTCTCAGGTACTTGTACGTTTAGAAAAGTTTTATCTCGTTTTCAAAAATTAGCTCATTAAATATTTTTTGATAGAATTATACTTTGCTTAGTGTCTTTTATAAAAAAGAAAATTATACACAGCAAAACTAAATTTAAAAATAGTACGAAACATTAACATAATTGGGTACCTAAATCGTAAGAACCCAAATATTTTTGTTTTGGAAAAAAAACTTTGATCTCATTTTTATCGGGCAGTTTTTTGTTTTCTTTATTTATAAAAGTAATAACTTAGTAATAAAAATAGTACAGCTTGAACTGAAAACAAAAAAATCTTAAAAAAACGAAACAATATTTGACGATGTTGCTGTTATAACAGGGCTTTAATACTGTTTGTAAATATGTACTCGTAATAATAATAAATAGGTCTTATCTCCCAAAAACTTTACTTCTTTGAAAGTTGTTAACATGTTTCTTAATAACAACAAAATGGAGATCCCTAAGATGTCATGTTCCACCCAATCTCCTCAATAAATTGATTAAATTAGCTTCAGCACTAAAAGCTCGAATGGAACGAAGGCAATTCTTGTAACATACGAGTACTTTCCAATATTTCCAAAGCTTTCAATCAATTAATAAGTTTGGTGGAAATCTTCAAAAGATGTTGGCTAAATAACAGAGTTAATGTTTTCCAAATTTGGTACACGCGAACTATTAAATCGGTTAATTGTGCGAAGCGCTCGGCACCCAAAAACTTTTATCTTTTAACGAGACAATGATTTATTTCACACCAAACATAAAATTAATATATTTTTAATTTCTCATTCTTCATGAAATTGGAAAGGATTAACTCAATTATGTTTAAATTGTCATCACCATCATTTCTTTTTCCGTATCCAGAGATGTATAGGGCACCGCACATGTACTACATACGGTATTTTCACAAGTCGGGAATTACATGAAAAATATTACGTATTTAGAGCGGATTTTTACGATCCAAATGATAAACCTATCAATGTATTGAAATAATATTTTTTACCCTTGAAAATAGAAGCACTGTATCTGAATTATGCTATTTACATAAATTATTAAATTATAAAGTAGACTCTTTTAACCTACTCTCCAAAATCAATCTTAATATCTCCTTTCGCGTGACCAGAAATAAGTATTTATTCCATCTGCCAGTCTGTAGCACTAACTATGCACAACACTATTTCCTCTATCGTTCTTGCTCTAACTATAATGTTTTTTTTCATCTATTGATGTATTTTATATACCCCTTAATTTATTTAAAAATAAAATTAATACTTATTATTTCTGGCTGCGATACGATTCCACCTATTATTTAATTTTGCACACTCCTGCACACTTACTCCCACACATAAACACACATCTTCACTTACTCTCATACAAATACACATAAACACATCCCTTTGTTGTAACACTATTTAATAATATGTATGATTTTATGTATGACACATACAAAACGGCTCGCATTTAAGATCACGTCATTTTGACCCCCGACTGAGCTTATAATAGACATTGCCTACAAGTTTGGCGCGGAAACGTCATACGTGCTGTTTGTCCCACAGGGCGTGAAACGTCTCGTTTTCGGGTAATTAAAAAAATAATAACGTATTCCTAACTCTATGATGCCAAGAGTCCTGTGTTGAGTTGGGATACAACAAAATGAAAGCATGCAGATTAAAACATTACCAAAAATAAACATATTACAAACATATTACAACACAGCATTTAAGATAAGGTAATATAGAAGTCTAGGCATCTACAGGGCTTATGACCTGACATTGGCTGGTTTACGTGGCAACTTTACACAATGTGTAACATTCACCATTCTGCCCATATTTGAACACCTGTATTCCTTCGATTCTTTCATCTGTTGATGTTTGTGAAGTTAAAGAGCTACAACCTTTATTTTTGCGTGTGAGATTCATCTGATTAAGTTATTTTACCTACATACTAGGCAACGCCTGAAAATGTTATTTTTTTCAATTTCTATACTTCTTCATGGACCAGGTGGATTTATCAACAATATTTTGAGTTTGTCCAAATTTTTGTAGACATGGACTGGATTCAACTCCCTGGGGAGCCGTTAACATTGACATATTACAACAGAGATGAAGAACATTTAAGAGAAGGTAATATAGAAATCTACCTCAGTTATATAAATCTTAGAAAAACATTTTTATGAAAGAAGTACGGAAGTCTAGGAATTTACAGAGCTAATGAACCGTGTTTGGCAGGTTTAAGTGCCTACTTTATCTAAATAACTTCTTAGGAAGGAAATAAAGCATCTTTACAAACATTTGGACATACTTAACAGATTGTGGATTAAACGAACTGGTATGAGATAATGTTCAAAAATTGTCAATTTTTTTTTTAGGCGCAGCTCTTTTGATTTACAAAAGTTAACAGATGGAAAAGTTTTTTTTTTTTTTTTTTTTATTATATTGAAAACATATTATACATAATTATATCCGATATTCCCAAGGAGTTTTTTTAAAAAAGAAAACTCATTTAGGGACATACAGATAACAATTTTTTTAAAGACGTTTTTAAATTTTAAACTATTATATTATTTACAAAAGCAGAAAAATTAAAATTATGATATTCTACAAATTAAAAAGGGTATGAAAAATACTTGAAAATAACAAAATAAACAGAATACTAGGCATGGAAAATAAATTCAAAATAATGTTTACATTATGCAATCTGGGAAAGAAAATTGAAAAGGTTTAAAAATTACATGTATGTATATATACATACTGAACTAGTACAAAATAAAATCATTTTTTTTAATTAACAAAATATGCGCACACCCAATACAGGTTAATTTTTTTTTTATCAAAAACGTATTGAAATTATGTATACAAGCCAAAAAAAGTATATAAAAAGAAAAAAACACAAATAACATTTAAATAGTATTAAAAATTACATATACAAGCAAAAACGGTAAAATATTAAAAGGTATATGTTCAAGATGCGCATTCTCTATAAACTAACATTATTTATTCAAAGTACTTCTGGAAAAAATAATTCTTCAATTCGCACGTCCTGTTTCTATATTTTGAAATAGGTACTTTAAATTTTTGTGGCAATTTATTAAATTAAATTAAATTCCTAGTTGAAAAAATATGGATGTTTTAACAAAGACTGAATGGTGAATGTTACACAGTCTGTAAAGTGGCCCCTCAAACCAGTCAATGACAGGTCATCAGGTCTGTAAACGCCTAGACTTCCATATACCTTTCTCAAATATGTTTTTCCTCTTTGTTAGAGAAAATTTAGGTTGGATTTTTTTAGTAAATTTCAACAGAGAGAAAATATTTTCGTGAAGAGAATTTGGACGCAAATCCTGTAAATGCCTAGACTTATTTATTTGCTTTTCGAAAACATTCTCGATATATAATTTTAGGGGGTTAAATCCTGTGTTTGTCGTTAGACATAGTAATAGTAATGTTGAAGGTTAAAAACACCGTTCTACAAAATAGCGCTTTTGTCTATGGGAAATTTTCCAGAAATATCTCCCTTATCAGTTGCATTCTATTTCAACAATGCCTTTCAATAGAAAACTACCCCGAGACATAAAATACTCAAGTACACAAGACCATCTCATAGCTTTTATGTCCTTAGTTGTGGTTTACAGCTTCTATTGAAAATGCTTAGATTCCACTCCATAAAGTAAACAATGCTTTCTCTTAAACTGAGATAAAATGCATTCTTCATTTAATTTACGCTTACTCGATGTCAGCATATAAATATTAATATTTTTGAGATGTGGTATTTATTTATTTTAACTTATAACAATGAAAAACACAAATTACATACATTAATTGTAAAAATAAAATACGTATACAGTTTTATTCTACTTTTATTTATACATTTTTTACTAGTGACCGGGTTTCAAACCCACAATTAATTATTTTTTCTAAACAAAAAAAAGGTTTCATGGAAATAATGAAACTAATCGATAAGAATTAACCGCCGGGAATTTTGCTTTCAGAGAATCACTTAATTACCTCGGGCCCGGGGACATAGCTGTCGATGGAACTATCAACCAGCGGCTCCTGTTATAAATTTAATAAAATTTTAATACTTATAGTTCAAATACATTTTCACTATAAAACTTTATAAAATTATAGTATTTATAACAGTTTTTATTATAAAAATTCAAACAAAACTTAAATGAATACAATTGTTATTACCTTATACTTAAATGATTTTAATTTAAACTCTATATTCTATAATTATATGAAATCATGATTTACAACCCCTGCTTGCACTTGTATATAACAAATTTGTTTAGTCTCCCACCAGTCTGACGATTTCAATCACGACGAAACCCGGTCACTGGTAAAAAAAAATATACATAAAAGTGGAATAAAACTATAAACGTATTTTAATTGTTATAATTAAAATGCAGTACCACCAAGAAATGTCAGCAGAAAAACATAATTTATTAAATATAATACAAACGTTTAAAAGTATTTGGAAAAAATCCACATAAAAAAGATATGTTTTATACGTTCACCTATGCACCAGAGTATTTTAAATACATACACGTTATCGCCCTTACTAACCGCATCTCATTGCGGACCATTTCAGTATCGAATTGAATACGTAATTGAGGACATGAGTAGATACAGATGTCATGTGACGGAAACATAAAGCAGAGATATCTGGAGTTCATGTTATGAATACCAGTACAATTGAAGACATGAGTGCATAAATACGTTTTGTGACAAAAATAAAAGGCTGAGATGTCTGGGGTTAAAACTAAAATTTAATAAATATTTCCTTAAAGCAATTTCTTTTTACCTACTCAAACCGTTTGAGAAAATCAATGGTATATTTATTTATTTAATTATTTATTCATATTTTTTGCTTACAAACTATAATTAATAATAAAAAAAATTGTGATCTTACTAGGGTTTCCCGTGCCGAAGACATTTAACAATATACTTTTTTTAAATTACATTTGAGAATAAACAAAGAACTTACTTTAAAAAAACGAAGATAATGAACAAATATTCAGACAGTTTTAAAAACAAGGTATTTATGTACATCTGTTTTATTTATATTACAGAACGCGCAATGAAAAGAACAAAAACCTAACATTAGCTATACACTTGTGAAGCAGTTGATTCAATATTGGTTAGGGCGAATGATACAATCTATTTTACTTCTACCTAGCTCCACTTTCCGTTTTTTATAGCCTTTTTTAAACATTTTCTCGTTACTAATTGTTTTAATAGATAGTGGAAGTAGGTTATAGATTTTAATTGAATAAAACTCAAAATCTCTTTGTCCGAAAGTGGTTTTAGTTTGTATTTGTTTAAGTGAACATATTATATCAACATATTATTGGTATATTGCCCACTTCTAGACGGCAAAAAAAATATTATTTTTTTGCCTCAAACTGCACACGATTCTAAAACAATATATTTTTTGAAATTCAGGATTTGTTAAAAAAAATTTAAGATTTCGTCAAGCACAGGCTGTTGAAGAATATTTGCAAGACATGACTGCTTGGCATTAGATTCGTGTTTATTGATTTCAGTTTGTCGATTTTAATTGTGCCATAGTTTAAATTTATTTGTTTGTTAAGTTTAATATACAAATTGTTGATTTATATCATCCAGTTGTAATTTATTGGCGTTTATAAGTTCAATGAATCGCATAAAAATAATCTACTAAATTAAACTAAAGTTAACTATTATAATATTTTCATTAAAAAACAATACATTGATAAATATGTTTTTTTTGAAATTTACTAAATATCTACACTATACAATGAAGAGAGGGGGGAGCAAAGAGGAAATGAAAGAAGGGGGAGATAAGAAAAATCAAGATATTCAGAAAGTGACATTTCATACGTGATTTGAACGTAAATAAAGAAGCGACATCTCTTACATTAGTGGGTAGATTATTCTATGCCCGTACTGCGGGTCAACTGTTTGTGACACCTGATTTTTATAATTCGAATAATTTCTATCAAACTTATATGTTATTCTTATTTGTATATTATGTAGGTGCATATAATATGTATTTGTATGTTGGTTTTGAATCAACGTTCGCGTATTGTCAAACCTTGTTTTATTGTTGACATTATATCGTATTTACTGCATTTTTTGGCTGCCTACCGTATTGCATGGGACTCGACGCACTTCATTCATTCAGTGTGTATCAATTAAATTTAAAAATAAAATTATGATGCCGGCAGTTTTTTTATTTTGACTCAAATCAATGAAATCATTTTTCTTCATTAGAGTCGCCAACATTTGTTTTATCAGTTAAATTTTGTAAAACAATGGATAAAAATGCTTTAATATACTAAAAATAGGGTAAATATAGTACAATAATATACATTTATATATTTTCACTCGATTTTCAGGAACGAAAAGATAATACTAACTCAAGTTTACTACATTTTAAAAACGTGTTTCTATCAGAGTCCCACTGAAACTAAAAGAAGCTTCGCAATCGCGCCGTCAAGCGGAGTTTGACGTTTACCAAAAATAATTTCTTTCTTTTCTTTTTCCCTCTGCCAAGGAGCCTTAAAACAGTAACAAAATCTCATTAAACTGTTAGTACTGTTGGTGTGTTCCTACAGCAAAGGCAAATATTCAAGAAACAAACGGTTTTGTCACTGCTGATTTGCGATGACACACTTATCATGTCCGCCTAGATTATGCCATAATTATACCTTTGTAAATTTAAATAGATTTTAAATTTAATTATATTAATAAAAATACTTTATAGTTTTATTCCACTTTTATTTATAATTATTTTATAAATTATGACACCAGTTCGACGATGTTGGTCACGACGAAAGCCGGTCACTGGTAAAAAATTATAAATAAAAGTGGAATAAAACGATAAAGTTTTTATTATTATAATTAAAATGCAGTTCCACCAAGAAATGTCAGTAGAAAAACTCGATTTTAAATTTGTTTAGAAAAAACTTATCATATAATATATATTCATTAATGCCAATCTGTTAGAGCTTTTATAAGCCTGTTGTTTGGTTTTAAAAAAAAGGATATGAATAATGATATTTTTTAGCATTTTTTTAGTTATCTATTTCCAAATATTTGTAGGATAGGTGGATTTTTATCATTTAGGGATTTAATCTCTAAGAGAGACTAAAAATTTCCTAACGAAGGGAATAGTAGACGTTTGAGCTCGATTTTTTGTAATTTTCTGCTAACTTAACTAATTTTCCACACCCTATCA
Organism: Micrasema longulum; assembly: GCF_059751315.1. Lineage (NCBI taxonomy): Eukaryota > Metazoa > Arthropoda > Insecta > Trichoptera > Brachycentridae > Micrasema > Micrasema longulum. The sequence goes on from NW_028278321.1 coordinate 14,357, forward strand.
AAGAAAGTTGCACTAGGGTATCACCGGAGCATTTAATACCTTCATATTTGTCACCGTAAAAGGGTGAGACTTGTCACGTTCGCTTTTTATGGGCATTTGCTAAGTTAAGGACAGAAGATGGAATTTTTTATTCGTCAAAGTGCCATTTCTCTGATTATTTATCTTGGCTAGGTACTGTTTTGATCAATTCCAACAAAAAACTGAAGGTAGTTTTTTATTTTACATCACTATTAAAAAGTGTACTTTGTTTTAAGTTCGTAGTTGACATTTTGTCCCCTAAATATAATAAAAACAGTGCAGTAAAACTAGTCAGGTGATTTTAATTAAATATAGTCTATGTTCTTATGTGTTCCATATTTCATTTCGATATACTCAAACATTGTTGGATTTTGAGTATTATTCAATTAAAATCTTTAACCTACTTTCACTATCTATTAAAACAATTAGTAACGAGAAAATGTTTGAAAAGGCTTTAAAAGAATACATTGTGGAGCTAGGTAGAAGTAAAATTGATTTTCTCATTCGCCCAAGCCAATATTGAATCAACCGCTCCACAAATGTATAGCTTATGTAAGGTTTCTGTTATTTTCATTGTGCGTTTTTTAAAATAAATAATATAAATGTACATATATACCTAGTTTTTAAAACTATGAATATTTTGTTAATTATCTCTGTTTATTAAGTTAGTCTTCTTTGTTTATTTTCTAATGTAAAAACATTTCAAAAAAGTATATTGTTAGGTGTCCTCGGCACGGGCAACCCCAGTGAGGACACATTATTTTTATTATTAATTATAGTTTGTAAGAAAAAAATATGAATAAATAAATAAACTAACTGGTATAAGAAGTGTAAAAATTTTAAAACTGTTTTTGAGCGTTGCCTAGAAAGTGAATTGGTTCAACTGAATGAATCTCACCCACATGTTAAAGGTTTTAGCTCTTTTTCTTCGCAAAAGTCAATAGATAAAATATTTGACGAAATGTGGATGTTTAAAAATAGGCAGAATGTGGGATGTTACTGCGTGTGTATAGTTGCCACTTAAACCAGCCAATGCCAGGTCATAAGACCTGTAAATTCCTAAACTTCCATATTCCCTTCTTAAAATGCTTTCCTTCTCTGCCGCAACAAATTAAGATCTTTATAACTTTTTAGGGAGGAAATCCAGCCTGTCAACAAGCATTTGGACGTACTCAAAACATTGTTAATTGTTTTTTTCATTTGTTTTTGGTCAAATTGTAAGAATCTGCTAGTGGCAATAAGTCAGCCATTGAACTGTGTACACTTTTGTTTTATTTTTAAAATATTTTTTTTTTTAAGGATTAACCCTTTGAGTCCTGTATTTAGAGGCTTGTCAGTAGGTGGGACAGAGGGGATATGGAAGGAGGTTATAAAAAATACACCACAACACCCAGACCGATTGAGAAAAAAATCTTTCAAGAATTTTTTGCAACTGGCAAGAATCGAACCCGTGACGCCAGTTTCACAGTTAGCCGTCTAACCAACTGCGCCACGGCGCCTGGCGCCTGTTGACGTTTTATATATTATTATGGTTAGTAAAGATTTTTTATTATTATTTATAGTTAAAACATTAACTTTGTGGACAAACATTTTACTTTATGTTATTAAATATTTGTATTTTACCACCTACCGACTTTTCTATGTCTACCGGTTTTGAGACTTACCCGTTTCTCCCACTCTACACCTTCACCATAGAAGTATCATTTCGTAAAAACAAAAGATAAAATATAAATTTTAATGCAGTTTATTTTGTGTTGTTGATTTAAATTAAAAGGTCTATTTTTACTTTCGTATGCGTCTATACGAAATTAATTGTGGCAGTTAAACTGTTAGTTACGCATGGCGCATTCGCTGTATTGCCTTTACGCAAATCGAGTACGTCTCATGCGCTGTATTGGATTTAGGGATATTATACGCGGTATTGTTTGCTTCTTTAGTGGGGACGATTGATTTGCGGTATTGAATTTAATCGAATACAACCAGTCTTTTGATCAATTTCGAAATTTATTCACAACAATCAATGCGGCATGTCCCATTCAACTGAAAACGCCAAAAAAACGTTTTTTTATCATACGCAGTCTTTATTAATTTATTTACCGACTTATTCAGTCCAATAAAAAATGGCCCCCACATTTCCTTATAATACAAACAGGCACAATTGAAATAAAATACGACTTAGGAAAATTAAAGCCGGGACAAAAAAAAATACTACCTCAAGACAAGATGTGGTGTATCTTAGTGATTGTTTAAATAAAGAAAAAATAACACCAAAAATTTCCAGAACCATTTTTCGAATTTACAATGCGACACAATCGGGACATTGGTGCATGGAAACTTTGTGCTGTATTAAACTAACATAGACGATATATACTATTGAGATTATCAAAAAGTTAGGTTTAGAGATATTTCAACAGAAATGGAAATAATATTTTGGACGAACTCTCATTCGCTTGTCGAAAGAAAAATGCTTTTAATATTATTTAAATAATAACGAACTGTATGTGTTTTTATTGTTTAAGCTAATTTACATGCGCAATTAAAAATAAAATGAGTTTAATTCCACAATTAATCATTCAAAACTATTCCTAGATCTTTTTTTTCGTGACTGAATCACCCCATACACTTGCGAAGTAAACAGCAATTGGCGTTATTATATATTTGTATAATATCTGTAAAATCTCACTCTTTAGTCCCCACCTCAAGTAGCCCTGGCGGCTCGTGTTAGTTGTTTATAAATATTGTTAAACTTATTACAAATGTGATCCAGATGTGCATTCAAGGCTAAATGGTCATCGAGAACCAAACCTAAGACCTTAACATTGGTGACATTTGCAATAGCAATATTGTTCATATAAAGAATTGGTAAATTGGAAATATTAACATATTACAACAGAGATAAAGAACATTTCAGAGAAGGTAATATAGAAGTCTAATCATCTACAGCGATTGTGACCGGTCGTTGGCTGGTTTAAGTGGCCGCTTTACACATTGTGTAACATTTACCATTCTGCCCATATTTAAACATCTATATTTTTTCAATTCTTTCATCTGTTGATGTTTGTGAAGTTAAAGAGCTGAAACCTTTATTTATGCGGGTGAGATTCGTGTAATTCATCTCTGTTGTAATATGTTAATGTTATCAGCTCCCCAGGGAGTTGAATCCAGTCCTTGTCTACAAAAATTTAGACAAACTCAAAATATTGTTGATAAATTTAATATTGTTTTTCATTTTTGACAGTAAGTAAAATAAATGTATAATATTCGTGTGAAATTTAGCAAAAATACGAAAAAATAAAAATGTTTACAAACTGTTTCTATGCGGTACCAAAGACTTCGGCTTACTTTCCACCTTAGCGATCCATCAGCCGCTTGTTTCACATGGAATTAAAGAGGTTAAGTATTCGATGCATACCTCAATATGCACTCAAACACTAAGGAGGCCTTATCGCTACGAGACCCATTGGAAAACTCTGAAAAGAGCCTGCATTTTTACTTTTACCAAAGAACATATCGGTAAAACGAATTTTTTTATCAAAGAGTTTAAAAAAAAAATGGTATGTAATTTTATTTTAAATTTTTATTTATTTGGGAAAAAATACAATTAAAAATTATTTTTTACAAAGAGTTCGTATGGAATATTTTATATTTAAAAAAACTAAAAAATATCAATCACAGAAACTAAAATTGTAAAAAAGTCAATGTGAATTTTCCACGGAAGATGATAAAACCTATTAATTACATTACATCATGATTTGTATCCAGAAATAATAAAAATTTAATAATCTTAGAAAATAAAAAAGTGCAAGAATAAAACAAATTAATAAAAAATATATGGAGTGTTAACATAAGTTGCGTCAGCTTTTTTTGAAAATGAAAAGAACAAGAGGTCGCAACAACAAAAAACCACAAAAAATTCATCTATAATTCAAAGCATCTTCACCGCACACTGCGGAAATATCACGAGCAGCTTTGGCAGCTTTATTTCCTTGAGTGAACGCGAACAGAAGGAAGTTTCTAAATTGCACAATTTATCAACTTGACATTCCAATTTGAAGGCATATAATTAAATAAAATAGTATATTATGGAACGTAAAAGCAAACACAATACATTGGAAAGCAGAAATTTTTCTTTGAAATGACGTTTAACTTTTACCAATTCATTTTAATTTTGGTGCTCATTTTTAAATTTGGAAAAAAACGGGCACAACTTATAAACCTTATATTTTAATATCACTTCAAAACAAAAAAAACAAATACAAATGTATTATTTGCAAAAAGAGAAAATCAACTTCAATAGATTGAGTTAAATAGTTATAATTTGTGTATTTGTGTACTTATTTATTTTATAAAGAGTTCATTCTGTTTAAAATCACTATGAATAAAATGTGTTAGGTTATGTAATTATGTGTTTTAATATAAATTTTTAAATATAGTTTTAACATAAAATACAAAGTAGATATCATACTATCAAGAGTTATAAATAAACTCATTTAGGACCGTACTTAAAAAGAAAAAAAAAAGTGACAAACAATTTCGTACTTAGTTAATACACTTTAAAATAGTAAGAAAACATTTTATAAGAACTACAAAACACATTACTTTACACAATCTATATAAATTACATAACTGACCAACACTATGAAAATGATTTAAATACTATTTTTTTAATGCGACACTTTTGGATTTGCTATTCGACTTTTAGTTTTTTAGCTCACCGGGCAGTTTATTGAATTCGGAATGGCCAATACTTTCCATAGACTTTTTGCCGAACTTCGTTGAGTGAAATTTAGTGACAAAGATTTTTTGAGTTACGCGTATTGTGGTTGTGAATATCATGATATATGTGTAAGCAGAAAAGTTGATGACATTTAAATAGTCTTGGTGATGTCATGCAGTGACATCTCGCAGTGACACTATACTAACGCACGGAGAGTCTCGGATTCGAATCCCGGTGAGAACGCAAAAATCTACTAAATGTTATTAAATATTTGCATATAACCATTTACCGACTTTTCTATATCAACCGATTTCGAGACGTACCTATCTCTTAGTCAGGACACCAATTAAACTAGATGGTTTTGACTAGATAGACGTAAAAAGTAGACATAAAAATCGGTAAGTGGTTATATTCGAATATTTCATAACATATTAAAACGTTTTTCCACAAAGTTAATGCTTTGAATATAAACAAAAATTGAATTCCAATTTACTCAAGCCTGGGTATTCTGTGTTGTTTACCACTGTAATTGCGCCTCCTGCACTGTTGCGGTGAAATAAAAAAAAACAATAATGTGATAGAAAAAGTAATTAACAGCAAACAAACCTTTTTAACGGGGACCATAAAATTAAACAATGTACCTCTTCACGTGTGCTGAAGGTGTTTCAAAATTTATGCATCATTAATTTACATTCTAAGCGGAAAACTTCATTAGTAGATTGAACAATATTCCCCTAAGGTGAAGTTGTGGTTTTTAAATTCAAAGTAAGAAGAAAAATTTGAATTTGTCAAAATATTTTATGCAAAAACTGGATTTCCTCAGCTAGGGAGTAGCTAAGATTAACGTATCGATACGCTAGTTCTATAAGGTAATAACTCCAAATTTTTAGGTTCTGGGTTTTTTTATGATGCTAGATGGTAAAAAAACACTCCATGTTGATATTTTAATAAGAAAATAAGTCAACTTTAGCTTTTTTTTAAATCTAAAATCTGATAATTTCATGTGGAATTAAACCGCGTCATCAGATTGATGATCTTACATTCATGTATCGCAAATTTATGGAGAACTTTCAATAATTTTAATTTTATAACAAAATCATTAAACATAGATTTATTTGAAAATAATCGCAATGACGTGCGGCGTTTGCTTTCAAAATAATTTGTAGCGTTTTTTATTTTCTTTTAGATTTATATTAGATTACTGTTTTACTAATATTTTTAACTCACTGTGATGCTATTTGTGAAAACCTGTAATTGGCTTATTTGTAATTTGTTTTGTTTTATATAAGATAAATGTAGCTGTTGGTTATCCATATAAAAAAAATATTATAACAAAAAAGTCTCAAGATACACGACGATTGGTGTACCAATGAAGAACCTTATGCACCATTAGGTGAGGAAAAGGAATAGTGTTTCATTATCTTACCAAATACCATAAGCTTGGGGAGGGAGCAGCGTTGCCAACCTGTAGTTTTCAAAATTTCATACACAAAACCATTTCTATGTTGTACTCTATAAGATGTTTAAAAATCGGTAGAATTTCAAATGAATTTGGTAGATTGTTCCAAAAATCGATTTCTATAGATGCGACTTGTAAGAGGAAAATACCAAAATACATAACTCTATAAACAAACAATTAATTATTTAAATTTATTTCAACAGAGAGAGGAAAACATTATTGAGAAGGGAATATGGACGTCTAGGCATTTACAGGGCCTATGACCTGTCATTGACTGGTTTAGTAAAGCGTTGTTAAAGTTTTGTAAAGTGTCCACTTAAACCAGCCAATGACAGGTCATAAGCCCTGTAAATGCCTAGACGTCCATATAACCTTCTCAATAATGTTTTCCCCTCTCTGTTGAAATAAATATAAATATGAATAACTCCCTAGGGAGGAAATCCAGCCAGTCTGCAAGCATTTGGACATACTCAAACATTGTTGAATAAATTATTTATCTGTAAAAATAAGATTTTCAATGAATGAATTTTGAATCGGGTTGTGGTCCCGTGGCTAGTGTCTCGGACTCACGGATCGAAGGTCCGTGGTTCGAATCCCACTCTACCCCAAGTTGGTTCCCATTTTCTAATAGTGAGTTATTTACAACTCGTTGAAAATGGCCCTCAAAATTAAATATTTGCGTAAATTATAAGAACGCAAATATTTCTTTTTTAAAAATAAAAAAAGAGTTTAGTATTGGGTAATATACTACAAGAAATTTAAAACCATTTAATATGATTATATAGCAGCAGTACAAAAATATTTCATTACGAAAAACAATCAAAGTTTTTTAATAAATAACACAATATCTAAAGATACATTAGGAAAAACTCAGCGTAAATATGACACACACACAGGTTTCAAATTTTTGAAACCATTGACATACTGTGATTATTCACACTTTTCTTTCAAATTTGCATAAACTTAATAAAAATAAAAAAAAATATCATATCTGAAATTACAACTTTTGCGAAGAGCTGCATTATTTATTATTTTATTTTTTAAATAAATATTTGCGTTCTTATGATTTTCCCAAATATTTTAATTTTAGGGCCATTTTCAATGAATTGTAAATAACTCACGATCAAAAAATGGGAACCAAGTTAGGATATATAATGGGGTTTGGACCTCGGACCTTTGAGCCTTGAGTCCGAGCCACTAGCCACGGGACCGCAACCCGATTGCTTATGACGGCAGTATTGTCGTTCAAATTCACATGGCATAGGATCGATATTTTTAAAATCCAGTAAACGGAATTCAAATGCAGATTAGTCAGCCTCGTGGTGTGATGGTTAGTGCGTTTACCTGCCAATAAATTAAAAAATACAATCAAAAACCAATTTGAATACAACAAAACACAATCCACGCCATGTAATTTTATAGTACTGTGTGATTTTTTCGGATCCAATCTTGTGAAAGAGGCAATTAACCCAATAATCGTATAATTCCATATTCTCTTTTAAACGATTCTCTCTTCATCATTATTTAGATACAGTATTCTAGAATATTGGACGATCAATCAACATTTTTTTAAATATGCAATTTATGTTTTTATTTATTTATTTATTATATTCAAGTGAGATTATATTCAAGTGCAGCAGTGAAACATAAGTATGTAAATTTAGCTAAAATTAAAGATAATCTAAGAAAAGCTAAAAGATACAATAATAAGTAAAAATCAGGAAATGTACCAACATTGGTATAGGGTACATAGAAAAATATTTAATGAATTTACAAATGAAAACATACACACATACATACACAAACATATAAATTTATACATTATTATAGAGATACATGAGAAAAAAAATAGTAAATAAAGAACAATATTAAGAAATTTTATACAAATTAATTTATAACCTTTTGAATACTTAACCTATATTTATATAAAGACAGACGAAATATATCAACTTCACCATACTCATTACCTAGCCGGTGTAGTCTAGGTATTGGTGAATTGTAATAATAGTTGCAAAGATGAATTAAAAATTAATTTAATCACCAAAATCAAAAAGTTTTTTTTTTTTTTAATTTATATTACATTAAATGTCCATACTTACGTTAATTTATTCATGTTTTGTGAAATGGGAGGTAAAAAACTTTTTGATATTCACTATAAACTTAATTTATTCGCTATGAGCCATTTTAAAATATAAGATTAAGCTTTCTACGAAGAGATTAACAAAGTTTGCAGTTTTGGCGGTTACAAAAGTTCTCATTTAATCAATCGTCTTTATCTTTTTCAACTAATTTTAAATACATTTCGTGTTTCTTATCATGAATATTGTCTTTTTTTAAAGCATATTACGAATAATGATTATTTATAAATAAAGTTTTTTCCGGGCAAAAATATTTTTCTGAAAATTATTCCACTTTAATTAAAAGAGATATTGATGTTCAAAAATATGGAGATTAGTGAATATTGCCAGTGCATTAAGCAAGAGCTGCCGGTACCGATAAGAGCAGGTATGAAGGTCATAAAAACGTTAATAAAGTATTGTTATAAATGAAATATTAAAACCAGAATTATCTTCTTTTTATAAAAAAAGATGAAACAATTCTTAAAAAAAAAGATTTAAACTAAAATAATTAATTATTAAATTTTTAAAGTATTACCAAAGGCGTTATTTTACGTAGAAATAAAGGAAAATGTCACAAAAATGTATGTGATTTAAAATGCAAAAAATTTCTTTTCAAAAACAAAAAAAAAAACAATTTGTTTTAGACACTTTCATGTTCAATTTATTATCTTCAAATAAATTGAACAATTTTTTTTTAATACCTAGTCTTTATTGAGATCCCAGATACCTAAGTTTAGTTTAAATTGAAATGGCGTAATTGTAGTTACATAGAACTTTTGAGTATATTTTTTAACAGAAATACCTTTAAAAATTATTGGTTTTAGATAAAAAATTAGAAAATATACATTTTTTATTTTTTATTGCGCGATCAAAAAAAATTGTTTTAAAATGGAAAAATCGTATAATTTCTTCATATTGCGTAAGTTTTACCAGACTATAGCCTTAATCGTCCCACTCTAATGCTGACACTGTGATGTGATGGCAAACTTGCCAACCACTATACTACAAGGTGAACTAATCTGCAATCTATTTCCTTTTCAGGAATTTAACCCTTAAACGCTATTGAGTCAAAACATTTGTTTGGGGTTCTGGTTAATTTCGATACTCATAACTTTAGAACACAGAAACAATATCGTTTTAATACGAAGCATGAATACTTCTCGGTTTAGTTTTTTAACTAAAAATTTTTTTAAATCATATCACATCATATTTCGATTAATTCAATGCATATTTTTATATTTTCAGATTTTTTTTTTCCAATACAAAACGAAAATTTACAGCGAAACCTTATATACTTTTATATTATCTTCTTCTGCAATCTTATAATCTATCTTTATAGAGTTCATTCTAAAATGTCTTCCAAAGGTACATTTTAAGCATGAGTAGAAGGTTCTCATTTAATAATCCAAGAATCCTCTGTTTTAGTGTTTTGATACTCCTTTCATTTGAATTATGATTTTGTGTGCCATAAATAAGTTCACATTTCAGGATCAATTACTTTGCTCTAGTTGCCAAGTAAAACAAACATGCTCAATGTTAAAGTCAGGATTATGTAAAAATGTATGTCCTTGATTCGCTGAAAACAATCCTTATAATAACACTGGTAAATGTATTTCGAAATTGATGGTGCTTGAAAATTAGTAAGAAAAATATGTAGCAGTCAAGAAAACTAGGGAGATTTAAAAAAATATTTAGCTCTTGTTTTTTCAACACCGATCTATTTTTATTGTATAAATGAAAGATATTGAAGTTTTAAAAAAATGGAACAACCAACAACCGTTTTTTTACATTGGCGAATGCTTTTATCGCTCTACAACCACTTGATTCCTATTTTCTAATTTAAGTTATTTAAAACTCGTTAAAAATGTCTCAGAAAATTGAAATAATTTGGTTAATTACAAGAACGTAAAAGTTTCTTTTAAAACAAAAACAATATTAACAATCGTGTTACTAGCTTTAAAGTTATCATTCTTGTTAAACTTTTGATTGTGCCAAGGCAATTTTAAGCGTTTTCGCTAATGTTTAGGTATGATTATTATCTATGTTTATATAACATACTACAGAAATAATGATTTGTCTATTTTATATTTACTTTATTTTATTTTGCTTATAAAAATAAAACATTTTATTTGCGCAGAATGATATAAATATTTTTTTGTTAGTTTTTGTATTTTACTTAATATTTTATCAATAAATTTCTCGCTATGTCCATTATTATTAGCAATAATTACAAAATCATTTACGAATTATCTTCATTATGTTTTAAATCAAATAAAAATATTAAGCAAACGTTATATTCCGGTTTCTCAAAGAAGTTTTAAAATAACTATTTTATGACGGTCCTGACGAAAATTAATTGCCGGTAATGTTACAACCATAAGTAATTGTAAAAAGGAGGTTGTGCTTATCCAGAGATCTATATACGCATAATGAGTTAGACACTAGCTTAAATATATCTTCTCTTGAAGACCGTCGAAATAAATCCGACCTTCTAGTACTATTTAAAATTCTCAACTCACTTTTTGATGCGCCTGAACTACTGAGCTTAATAAAATTAAATATCCCAACTAGAAACCTCAGACAGAACTTACTTTTTTATACTGATAAACATAGAACTTACTATGGATTTCATTCTCCTATGATCAGAATTTTAAGTCCTACCAACAAATATACCTGTCTTGATTTCTTTGATAACAAGTTTTTTTTTTTTAAATGATCACTGATTCAAATTAAAATATAAACACCCCTCTCCCGCTTCCACTCCCACCAAGTCTGATATAAGAGTATACCATTGTGTCTTTCTACATTCTTTTATAATAATTTTCCATGTATAAATATGTCTTAAAAAATGCATATTGGGCGTATATATAAATAAATAAATAAAAGGTGCATATGACTCCTTGGTAAATTATCTAAGCAGTTATTCCGTTACCCACGCTTAATTGTTCATAATTGCATGATTGTTAATAATTGCACCGCATCGCATCGGTACACCAATTATAACGTAAGATTTATCAAGACTAATCACCTCATCTCTCTGTAACATATGATTGAGATACGCCTTATTAAATGCAATGCCCTATGCACTGTTGTTTTTTTGTGTATTTCTAAGAAGTAATCCGCGAAACCTCTATTTAAGAAGCTTATCACCAGGTGGGAACGAGGAGACACCACAACACCCAGACTAAATGAGAAAAATATATTTCTTGTTTTTTTTACGCCAGTTTCACCGTTGATCGTCTAACCAACTGCGCCACGGTGCCTGATGATGACCAATATCCAAAATCTCCAAATACTACACCACCAAGCAGGCATTGTACTTATCAGACATTTAAACCCGTGTGTCATTTAATATTTTTTATTGTATTTTTTATTTTTATTTATTTATTATTTACATACAATATTACATTTTAGTTATTTTAAAACATTTTTAAAATTATAATTTTTTTTACATAACTCACCAAGCCAATGAATATGGCTTGTCGGCAAAGATCCTTTACAATTAATCATATGATAGTCCTACATGGTTGTATAATAATAATTACTACTAACTTAAACATAGGGAGCGAAAAAAAGTACATGTAATTTATGCTTTCAAAAAAATATTTAGAAGATGTAAAAGAAAGCAAAAAATAAGTGAATGATAACGCAATTTTAAGATAAAAAATAAATAAATACAGAACTGGAGTACCAAAATTTTAAACAGAAGTGTGTGCATATTTAATAGGTGCAAAGCATTTTATTAAAAACATTATTTATTAACATATCATAATATATATCATCCTCATCCATATCCATACATATATATACCCGTACATGCACACATACATATCCATACATACATATATACACATACATACATACATATGAACATACATATACACACATAAACATCCATGAGAATATTACTTAGTTATTAATTCTATTTTATATATATCTGTATTTACAAATATACTATTTTTTTAATATATAAACTCCTGATCGAATAGCCAGTCTATTATTTTGCCCTTGTCACTTTTGGTAGTGCCATTTCTCAGATTGTTTGGTAACAAATTGAACATAACTGGAACCACATATTTTAAAGTTCTTGTCCCATATTTGTTGCTTGTCTTTGGAATCACTAAACCTTCATTTTGTGTGAATCTTGTGTTATAACCATGTTCCAATAAATTTTTGAATTTTTTAATTTAATTACTTTAATATTTTTTAAACATTATAATTAGGTGTTAATATAAATTGTGTACGTTTTTTTCCAAATGAAAAGAACTAGAGAACACGACAACATAAACTACAACAAATTACTTTATGAGTTGTTCTTATTTATTATTTTACAAAACAATATTCAATATTAATGTTAGAGACATCTAAATCAAGATTGAAATGTCACTATCTAAACGTTTGAGTTTTTCCTTTCTCATTATTCTTTTCTTCCCATCACCTCTCCTCTCCTCTTTTCATAGTATAATGCACATTTTAGTTTTTTTTTTAAAATTATAAAATTTTAAGATTTTGCTCAATTACCTAGAGTATGTCCATGTGCTTGTAATTTTCTCAAACTTAACGGTTTGGGTAGGTAGGAAGAAATTGCTCTAAGGCAATGTCCCTGCCCTTATTTGTAAATAAATTGATTATGTATTTAAAGTGTACATGTAAAAAATAAATAAATTAACATTAATTTAACAACAAATAAGCCAATAATTCAAACCATTTTTATCGTACACTGCGCAAATATCGCAAGCAGCTTTGGCATATTTATTCCCTTGATTGAACGCGAACAGAACGAGGTGTCAAAAATGCTATATTTTGTCTTCTTGGCTTTTCATTTTAAAGGCTTGTAATCAAATAAAATGGTCAATGTAACGTAAAAACAAGTACAGTATCTTGTAGCGCATTGAATTTTCTTTCGAATGATTTTTAATTTTTTTTATACTCATTTTTAAATTTGGGAAAAAACGTACAAAACTTATGTTTATATTTAATACTCAGCAATAAAGCCGCTGTGGCATCCGGCTTCAAAATACTAAGGATATCCTATTTTACAAAGCTTGAGGCTAGATTTTAGTAATGTTCTTTATACAGAACGACGAAAAGCAAAACTTAAGAGATCCTTTGAAGGGAAAATGAATACATAAGTATAGATTATTCAAATTAGCCATGTATTATTAATGCTTAAAAATACCCCCGTATTTCATATACTTTGAGTTTGTCCAAATTTTTGTAGACGAGGACTAGATTACACCCCCTAGGGAGTTATTTTGATTGACATATGACAACGGAGATGAAAAACATTTGAGAGAAGGAATATGGAAGTCTAGGCATTAAAGAATTGAAGAAATGTGGATATCCAAACGTACGCAGGATGATAAATGCTAGCCAATCACAGGTTTTAAACCCTGTTAATGCCTAGACTTCCGTATTCCCTTTTCTAACGTGTTTTCCAGCTCTGTTGTCATATTATGCTAGTCAATCAATTGTTCCATTTTCATAAAAAGAGACAAATAATTTTTCTCACGTGAAAAGGTAAGATTATTTATTATTTTTTATAATTTTTTTTAAAGGAATATCTCGCTAAGCCTCTATTTTGAGGCTTGTCACAAAGCGGGAAAGATGGGATATGGAAATAGGTAATGAAAAATACACCACAACACCCAGACCAATAGAGAAAAATATCTTTCTTGGATTTCTTTCTTGCAACTGGTGGGAATCGAACCTGATGATCGATCTTATTGAAACTAAAAAGTATCGATCATTTTGATGCCACTGGCAGGCCACTTAGGGCCAGTTGCATAAAAAAAATCAAGTTAAATCATTTTTGAGTTTTGTTCAAAATGGGCAAATTCATCACTTTTCCCCTTCCGCATCTTATGGTGCAAAGGGCACTAAATTGGCACACCAATCGCAGCGTATCTTGATCATACTTTTTTTGTTACATAAAGGTAAGATTATCAGTCTTACGCTTCAGGTTCCAGTCCAGGGACTGTGAAACTTTCTGGTGTGAAAACACATTTATAAATCAATATTTCATATCAACCATGTCGGGAATCGAACCCAGGCAAAATAGGTTGGTTTATTTCACTTTTTCAAAGCAACAATTATTTTACTTAAACTTTTTTCAACTTGCCCTAGGTCAGTTTTTGTAGTTCATTGTAAAGTTGCAGGCTTGTGGAAAATTGGCTGTCGATTATTTTTACAACTTTTATAATAATTACTAAGTAAGTCATTGATAAAGTTAATGATGAGCCAATAATTGTGTTAAAAAATGTGTAGCTTAAAATTAAATCATTGTTGCGTTTTTTGTTCAAATAGTATCAATACTTAGGATTGCAAAAAATATTATCAATTTTTACGAAAACGCAACAATATTTTTTTTTTTTTGTGAATTTTTTTTATGCAACTTATTCAAATTTATCGAATGATTTAAAGTAACAATAAATGTTTATTGCGCTAGGTAATCGGAAAATAAATTATTTTATCTTATTTTTTCATGCTACCTATTTTGTTAATTTTGTCAAAAAGTCACAATTTTATATTATTTTTTTTTATTTGTTTCGAAATAAAATAATATCATTAAAATCATTTATATCATCTTGATTGTTTGTTACATGATAGTGTAGCCAAGAGCGAAGTACTTAAATAAACATTAGCAACCCTGGAACGCCTTTCCAGTTGGCAAACCTGATACGAACCCAACTTCACTCTATACGACTCATCTATACGGCACTTCTATACGACACTTGAAAGGAGATCGCTCGTGGCATTTCTTCTCGATCTTTCGTTTTATATGCGTGCAGGGCCCTTGGCCAGATTTAACTATATTGCAAATATTTTTCGATTAAATTGTACGGTGATATAGTCTGTTACTTCTAATTATATTTTTTTCAAATCTGATCCATTTTAATCTAGATAACTCTCACTCGCAAATAAATATTATATAATGGCAAGATGATTAAAGCTTTTACTTCAGATTCCAGTTGATGCAATTAAAACAGTTACACAAAAACACCGCTTAAATTTACACAGTCTTTAAAAAATAAATTTCATTACACAAATTTATAAAGATGGAAAAATAAAAGAATTGGAGATGAATAAGTCACCCAGATACTAAAATAATATTTAAATTCCTGAATTCCACACAAGTCATGGTCAAAATACCTTTGTCTTCAAAGGTGTAAAAAATTATAATAACCTCTCCTTTGAACTAAAAACAATAAAAGATAATATGTTAATAAATACATTTAAAGTAAATCTAAAGAATTTTTTTGAACACGTGTAAAAACTGCATTAAATGTTAATAAGTATGAATGTATTATTATTATTTTTTTTTTCTTTAGATATTCTATGTTTTTATTTATTTTTCTCATATTGTATCGTATATTCAAAATTATATAAACTCTTATAAATAAACAACTACAACAGTGTAAGTTACTCTCCAAGCACAAGAGTTAGTCTTTTTATATGGAGAGTTACAGTAATAACATTTACTAGATGTATAAAAATAGATCTGCATATAATGTTTTCAAAACATGTACATTTTATGAAATTTATTAATAAAAATAAAAAAAAAGTTTTTTTTTTAATTTGCAGGAACCGAATCCGAGATCTTACTCGCGGTTTCCAAATCCGGTTACTATTACAAATAAACGTGCAGGAAATTTTAATAGTTTCCATAAAATATTCTGATTATATCACTTTATTTTGCTAGTTCTCCAAAAATAGGCAAAACCTGTTTTAGAAACTTAACCTTGACATCTAATTCTGCTTTAGTATGTAATATTTTTACGCTATAATGAAAAATTTTGCTTGACAACATCTTCATATATTTTTTTATGGTCTCCGTATTGCCCGGATGTCATGGAATATTATTTATTTTTAATAATCAGCTTGTTTTAAAAAAACGTATTTAGCAAGTAATGAACTGTTTTTTTCTAAATTAAAAAACAAGGATTTTAAAGAAAACGTTTTTGACAAGGAAATATAGAAGTCTAGGCATTTACAGAGCTTATGACCTGTCATTGTAACAGATTCAAACTCTATGTAAAAAAATAATTTATATAATTTACTAGTGGGCCCGACAGATTTTGTCCTGCCTGAACCTTGACTTGCCGGCTCATAGTTTGGAAAAATACTTTTCATTGATAAGTAGGTACCTAGGTACTTACGTACTTGTTTATGATTAAATTCCAAAAGTAAAAATTACTAGTATTCAAATATTGAATTTAAGTAGGTACCTTGGTTTATGGTTGTATTCGAAAACTAAAATAATTCATTTTCAAATATAGATTTTTTTGCAAATGTCAAACTTAGCTCTTCTCACCAACAGGGGTGCACTTTTTACATGAATGTGATTTTCAAAAATGTATTTAATGTCAGTTAATATTACTTTAGTATAACCGAAAAGCGGTAAAAAGAAATAAATTATAAGGAATGTAAGGAAATAACCTGATTGGGATCCATAAAAAGAATATTGTTAATAAACATTCAATAACAAACTTTTTCAAAGACAAAAAAATAATATCCTTTCATTTTTTTTGTGTATGCATTCTTGTCGAATGCAACCCTGGTAGGTCGATGAACAAAAAGATTTAGGCTTCTAACTTTTTGTTTACAGATTCGATTGAAAATATATATATTATATAAAACATATCTACGAACACGCTCAGCGCAAAGATCTAAATTTCGCTGAAAACCACTCGTAAATCGGTTAAACCGTTTTGGAGAAATTGAGTAACATCACACATACAGAGGAATTATGTATATAAAGATAGATAATTTTCCATAAATTGACAGACAGCAGGCGCGTGAAATGATTTAGTAAACATTATACGAGTAGTACCCAAAACAAGTCTGAACATTTTGTGTAGTGCCGACAGTGGTATTTTGAATTACAGATCCGCCCGGACACAGAATAGATAATAGTATTATAATAGAGCTTAAGAGGAGACGCGATCTGATTTTTCTTCATACAACCTTATTTCCATATTTTCTCCTTGGCAGTCTAGCAATGATTTTCTAAAGATTTACTATTAGCGTGTTCCTGTGGTATTGTTTTTTTATACATTGTTTCATATGGGAGCTAGAACCATGCATAAACCCTTCAAAGCGCCCAGTTTTATTTACCGTCTTCTTCCAGTTTACAATGATGGAAACTATTTTAGAAAAAAAAGGTACTGACACAGAAAACTTTATTTTCACGCTTTTCCTTTAAAAAAAAACAACAAAATCGGTTCAGTTTTAGGGTACAGAAACCGGGACAACGAAGTTTTGGTTTTGTCTATCTTATTTTGGCACAATCAGTCCGACGTACAATCGTCTTTTTCGTACAGTATTGGGAAGGCATTTGCAAAAGAGTGACAGAAAAACATTGTTGGAATACCTGTTCATCAAAATTGTCTAACCCGCAAATTCTCTTACAGTATAGTTCCGTAGTTTTATTTGACTTCCAAAGAGAAAAAATGAGAAAGTTTATAGACTTTTAAACTAAAATGTTTAAATTTTTTTATTTTTATGTATCGAATTATCACCGCTGTGATTTTTTAAAGTTTTGTATGTCTAAAATTCATCCGCTCGTGACGTATTAACTTCTCATCCGCCTCGGTTAATTCTGCGCATTGGTCCATTGACGGTAAGTTAACCGAAAATCTTCCACAACTCTTTTATCATTGGTTGATTCACATAAACTACTGTCGTCGTTCAAAGTAGTTCGTATTTAGTAAAATATTTTAAAACATTTTTTCGTACATTTTCTAGAAGCTTTGCCAAATAATTTAATGCTCTAATTTTTACCGCGCGTCAGAAAACATTGTTTTATTCAATTTCCCGTAGGGCTGAAGTTTTTTAGTTAATCTACTGTATAAAAAAATATTTAAGAATTAATTTTAATACTTCACACCAAATTTTTTAATACCTGCAAATACCGAACGGATGGGTACAAAACATGAAACTATTCTGCTGTAGCGTGTTCTGCGATGCATAAAACCGGACGTAAATGTGAAAATAAAGGCTTTGTCGCTATAACAAAAGCATTCACCATTTAAGCCTTTGGCTACATAATATGCACACACGTAAAAGCTCATTTGCAACTTTTCAATTCCAAGGCCTTTTATAAATTAACACGAAATGTTTTACTTGTGAAGTTGTACCTACCACCGAATAACGCGTAAGTAATGAACACATCGTCATGACCGTAGAACAACGACGCATCTGATTTTCTTTAACTTTACGTGAGAGCGATTTAATTTTTTTTTGGACACTTAACAACACAACCCTATGAATAAAAAATAATATTTTGATATTTGGATAAGTTATATTTTTATACTTTTTTTTTTTTCAAACATAGAATACTAAGCCTTTATCAAATCTTTTCAAGATAAAATCGGGTTGTGGTCCTGTGGCTTGTGTCTCAGACTCACGGGCCAAAGGTCCGTGGTTCTCATCCCTATCTACCCCAAATCGATTCCCATTTTCTAATAGTGAGTTGTTTACAACTCGTTAAAAATGGCCCCCAAAATTAAATATATTGGTAAATCATAAGAACGCAAAAATTTATTTCCTTTAAAAAATATATATGAAAAAATGTCAATATCGTGTCGTGTTGGTTTTATATTTTTGTGCTTCAACTATGGTGTTTTTTTTGTTGATTGTTGATTGATGGTGTCCTGGCGAAGAGACGGGTACGTCTCGTAACCGGCGGACATAGAAAAGTCGGTAAGTGGTTATATACAAATATTTAATAACATTTAGTAATCATTTTACACTTCAAGAAATTGTCTGAATGTATGGTGAATGTTAAGTTGTATAATGTGGCCACATACATCAGCCATTGACAGTGTTGATGACAGTTATATAAATGCCGGTTCCATATTCCGTTCTCTAAATTATTATTGTTATCTGTTGTAATATGCTGAAGTTTAATTTATTCTTAAGACGAAAAAAAAGTTGAAAATATTTTTCATTATTTTATTAATGTGTAATATAGTATAACATAAATTGCGAAACGATTACTACATTCGATTCTTTATTATTTTCTTGGGTTGACGGTGGCGGTGGTGAGAGTCATATACTACGGATGTCTCCTGAGAGCCTTAACTACCCAAGCCTCCTTTACAAGGCATGATGTTCTTAACGTCCCGGACATCCGCTGATGACTGATGACGCGAACCGAGATGCCTGGAGGCTGTTTGTAGACACCATATGCTCCAACCAAGGGGCAAACATGGAATGATGATGAGTGTCAAACTATTTCAAACCTTTACAAACAAAATATAAGTGATAATTTTCTCCTGTACAAAACACTTAAAACTCTGCATGTTCGGGAATTACTGTAGCTTTGCATCATTTTAGAACAATTTTATAGTGATACTTTCAAAATTTCTCTCAAACATATACATTATACACGCTTCAAGTATAATGATGGTCTGGTAGTACCAAAAGTATGTAATAAGTATGGTAATAGCACTCTCAAATATTCAGTACCTAGCATTTTTAATTTATTGCCGAAAGAACTAAAATTTAACACACAATGTAACAAGAGCAAAATAAGAGAGTGGCTACTGTATTAAAAGTATATCTATGAATAGTTATTTGTGTATAAATATTTTTATTCTTCGTATATTTTCCTGTATTAAAAAATTAAATCAAACATATATTATTATTATACATGTATTTTCCGATCTTTCCGGCTGTTAATTATATCTCTTAATTAATTGTTTTTATAAATGCACATAATTTTATAAAAGTTAATATAAATATAAATCTTTACCAACAAACTTAAGAAAGTGACTTGGTGGGATTTTATTTTTAGTGAAAAATACGAAAATTGAAATGTAAAAACGGTAAAACCATATAAATAAAATAAATCAAATTTAAATAAAAAAAAAAAAACGATGTTTAATCAGTTTTTAAACCTGTCTTTGAAGGAAATCCCAAAGAATGGGAAAATCCGTAATCAAATCATATATTTAAACACCCCCTAATTTCAGATTTAATTGTACTAAAAGGTGTCCATTTACTATTTGCATAAATTTTACGTCAATTTGTATTATTTTTTTTTTGTACATATTTTTTTAGTCTTATTAATTTGCTTAAAATATAAAATAAAGCAAACAACTTCTTCGGGGTTATTTTCCTTTGTTTTTATTATTACATTGTTATTATTAGAGCACGCATAAGAATGTATTTAGTGTGTCTTATTTCAAAATAAAAAATAAAAAAATAAAAAGAAACGATGTTTAAAAAAAATCGTAAAACAAAACAACCAGCTCTTCAATACACGAAAAAACTTAGTAAAAAAAATCAGTATAAAATTTCAATATAAAAATAACTATTAACATAAAAAATTAAATTACATGTACCTACATAATCGTCTTCTTTGGCAAATAATTACAATTTTAAATCAAACCGGGTTAAACCGCAAATTCGTTAAAGTACTATCACATTGTATTATATGTTGGTACTAGAAAGAGCAATCATCGCGCATATTAATTAATCATTTTGTCTATCTGGTAATTAAAACAAATCAATCATAAATTTTATTCTAAAACGCGTCAAACAATTTTATTCAATGAAATGTTTTATTTGTATTATGTTTTTATTTAGTTATTTTTTATACATTCAACAATGATTAAATTACAAAATACAGATATGGTTGAAAGACAAACCAGTAAAGTTTAAGGTTAAACTAACTTATTTGAGAAGAAATATAAAAATTGGAAAATTATTGTTTTAGACAAAGCCTATTAAGTGAATTGGTTCAGCCGGATGAATCTTACCCACATGAATAAAATTGTCTACCCCTCATAAAATCAATAGATTACCACTTGCACTAATTTTGATAATTTTGCTGTTTAAAAAACATTTTATATATTTCAAAACGAACTATTTCCAATAAAGACGTAAATAAAATATTCAAATACTGACAATTTTTTTTTTTTTTAATTGTATAAACGATGTTTTGAGTATTTCCAAATGTTTGTAGACAGGCTGAATTTCCTCCCTAGGGAGTTAATAAGATCGGTTTGTTTATCTTTATCAGCACTTTTATTTTTTTAAAGTCACCAGATAAAAAAATTGAAGAAATGTAGATGTTTAAACGTGGGCAGAATGATGAATGTTACACAGTGTGCAAAGCGACCCCTTAAACCATCTTATAACAAATTATTCGCCTTAGACTTCCTTATTACCTTATCTCATATATTTTCCACCTCTCTTGTAATATATTATTTATTAC
The DNA here is from genome assembly GCF_059751315.1 of Micrasema longulum. Taxonomy (NCBI): domain Eukaryota; kingdom Metazoa; phylum Arthropoda; class Insecta; order Trichoptera; family Brachycentridae; genus Micrasema; species Micrasema longulum. The sequence continues at coordinate 35,896 of NW_028278321.1, forward strand.
GAAATTATTTATTAATTATTATATATTATATGACACAATTGATCATTATTTTCATGTCGCAACTTGCTAGATAAAGTCAGGACTATAATCATTATAAGAGCACACAAATAAATCATTTACATAATATTTTTTTGTCGTATTTACATAAAATACAACAAATAAACATAAATATTAAAAATAATAACACAGGATCTTAATAACTCCATAAGTTAATTTCTATGAAAATTTAGACGAACTCAAAATATTTTTGAATTGTATTAATTTGTCGGTGATCACGACATATTTTGTAGTAGACTATAATTAATTTAAAATGTTGTATTTTTTATGCTTTATTTTTATATTTCAATTAAAGTCACATTTTTTAATGTTTTATTTGTGTGTTGACTCTTTGCTCCCTTACGCTTAAAATTGTCCCGATGTAAAATAACTTATATGTCTCTTAAATGAAAATACATTCGATGTATCTGATTACTGTTACAGATTTAAACGTTTTTTAAAAAGTTGAACTACTCGTATTTTGAAATAATTAGTAACAAGAAATGGCTCCCGGAGATAAGTTTTACGTAGACCTGTCACCTGTTTAATTGTGTAAAATTAAAACTTATTTGAGAACTTTAGTTTTATGATGGCAAGTAAGTAATTTTTTTGTAAATACATATTAAAAATAGCAGCATAATAATATTGCGATTCCTTGACGTGATAAAAGAAATTTGTTCCACTATTATTTTTATTTCTAGTTTTTAAAAAACAAGGAAAATAGGTAATTGTTTTCAAGCTATACATAACATAATTAAAAACAAAAAATCGAAAACTTGACTTAATCTATGTTCATGGGTCAAAGAGGTAAAGAGCATGTTATTTTGTTTTAAGATTTTTTTAAATATCATTTTTTGTACACAATCTAACTTCTTTGCTAGAATTAGTAACTAGAAAAATTTCTAACATGCATATCCTTACTTAAATAACACTTAAGGGGTTGTTTGTTTCCATTTATATATTTTTTTTAAATTGAGAGACTAAAAAATGTACCAAAACAAATGTGTCAAAAGAAAAATTATAATATTTTAAGTTGACGTAAAATATAACGTTAACAGAATCACGTAAAAAATGTCCTTTCAAAGTCACGCGAGGATAACTGGTTGAACGATGACAATTTATTTATTCATACATAATATATTACAAAACAAGGATCTTCAAGTTTTTGACAGATCCTTTGAAGTAAGTGACCGAACAACTTTGTGTTAACAGCCTTAGTTATGCTAATAAGCAAAGTATAAGCCTCTGCGAAAATTCATTCAGGATCGGAATACGAGTTGGAACGCTTCTTTCAAAGGCGTTCAGAGTTGAAAGAATAATATTATTTTGTTACGCTGTGTTTAAGTTTTGAGGATGAAATATGTGAGTCTATTTTATTATTGCTTCTAACTTTATATTAAATTTTAATATATTGCAAAACTTGTATTTATTTATTATTAAAAGTAATATATCGGTGTCTCGTACCAAGGAAAAAATATTCGTTTATGTAATAGTGATTGATAATAAGTAATACTGATAAATGTTTTACCTGTTGTAGACGCATACAATGAAAGAAATGATATAAATAGTTTTTAAGCAATTATTTTTGCCGAAAATTTGATTATTGCAGTTTTTATCTAATTTATTGAATTGATAATTGATTTATTTTCATATAAAAAATACGTTTTAAAAAGGTTGAGTTCATTTCAGCTCTTTAGGTAAAACCCATGTAAGGCGAAAATGTTTTACATGAAAAATAATAATTAAATATTATATAAGGCTAGTTTATCACATATATCAAATGAAAATAACAAAAAATAATAAAAGTATGCATACATCTTAAAATAAAAACTATAAGTAGAAGTGAAAAACAATTTTTTAAATATTTTTTATCTATAAGTGTTTAATTAAATACCACATTTATTGTGGAGAAAAGTGGAATGAAGCTAAATACCTAGTTTTTTTTATTAGTTTAATTAAAATGCAGTTCCACCAAGAAATGTCAGTAAAAAAACTCATTTAAAGTAAAAAAGTTTTTTAACTGAATTATTAAAGAACATTTTTTTCTTTAATAAAAATATATTCAAATATCTGTTATTGTTTTAAGCAAAACGATAATCGAATATTGATGAAAAAACATCAACAATAATTTATAACTAAATAAAGCTACATATACACGAAAACGTTTTTTGATATTAAAAATAATTCAAACAAAATAAAATTCTGTAAAAATAAAAAAAAAAAACATTTTAAATATCGATCGTAATTTTAAGAAACATTATGAATTTATACTTTAATTAAGAAAAAAACAACAAAAACAATTGAAACAATTTATCCCTCTAGTGGTGTAATAATCAGCGCGTAAAGCTAAAATGCCGGAGGTCTCGGACTCAATTCCGGACATGGTTATATAATATTTAATAAAAATATACTCAAATATATATTACAATTTCATGCAAAACAGTCATTAAAATTATAATTATAAAAAATGTTATTAAACATCCGTAATAATTTAAAACAAAATAATGTGTGCATGGATGCACAAATATAAATAAATAACAACTATTAAAATAGGACAAAATACAAAAAAAATGTAAATAAATGCCTCTACGTGGGGTTATGCCCTGGTGAGGTGCTCATATAGAAAAGAAAAAACAATTTATGTGAAATATTTAATAACATTTTTTTTTGCACCACAACAGGCCAGGAGGCCTAATTACGGTGGTGAATTACATTACAGAGCACCCAGGCTTGAGAAAAATCACATTTTTAAGTTTTGTGTTCTCACCGGGAATCGAACCCGGAACCTTCCGTGCGTGAGTCTAGCGTCTTGACCACTACACCACGGAGGCCGCCATAATAATAATGTCATATTATAATAATGTCATAATAATAATGTCATATTATATAATAATTAATAAAACCATATTTTAATAGCAATAAAAACTTTTTACAAACTAAAATTAATGGAAAATCATTTTACAATATTAATAATAATTAAAAATAACGCATGAAATGCAATGGAACTCATAGTAAGGTTATATATATATGTTTACCATGGTTAATTTAAAATACTTTTTTTTGCCTTGCCTAATGTAGAATTCAATGGTTTGATGTAAGCCTGGGGCATTCTGTATGAAGGCTTTTCTAGTTTTACACATTCCGCCAAACTCGATGTTGAGGAAAATGTTATATAAACTATCCGCTATGTACCTTTGTTTCTTTAAATACAGGTTTGCTTTGTGAAAAAGACCAACTGAGCAAAGGGGGGGGGCCTCCGTGGTGTAGCGGTCAAGACGCTTGACTCACGCACGGAAGGTTCCGGGTTCGATTCCCGGTGAGAACACAAAAAAATAAAAATGTGATTTTTCTCAAGCCTGGGTGTTCTGTGATATGTAATTCGCCACTGTAATTGGGCGTCCTGGCCTGTTGTGGTGCAAAAATAAATGTAAATGTAAATAATTCATTAACATTTCGAAATTTGTTGCAACAGAGAGGGAAAACATTTTTGGGAAAGGAATATGAAAGTCTAGGCATTTACAAGGCTTAGGACTTGTCATTGTCTGAAAATTCACCAATCTACATGTTTAAACATCCATATTTCCTCAACTCTTCTGTCTGTTAACTTTTGTGGAGTAAAAGAGCTAAAACCTTTATCATGTGGGTGAGGTTCATCCGGCTGAACCAATGGTAAATTAGATGATACAAGTTGATACTAGGCAACACCTAAAAAAAACTTTTTTCCAATTTTAACACTTCTTCTTTTACCAGTTAATAAATTCAATAATGTTTTGAGTATGTCCAAATGTTAGCAGACTGGTACAAATTATTTAGATCTAATCGGGTTGTGGTCCCGTGGCTAGTGTCTTGGATTCACGACTCAAAGGTCAGTGGCTCAAATCTCACTCTACTCGAACTTAATTCCTATTATCTAATAGTGAGTTATTTACAATTTGTTGAAAATGGCCCTCAAAATTAAATATATGGGTAAATCATAAGAACGCAAAAAAATATTTTTACATTTAAAAAAGTGATAAAACGTTCCAACAGAAAGAGTAAACATTTTTGAGAGGCGATATGGAAGTCTAGGCATTTACAGGGCTTATGATCTGTCATTGGCGGGTTTAAGTGGCCACTTTACCCACTGCGATTCAATTGCGATTAGAAATTAAATTCGATTTCCAGAGCTTTTATTTTTTTTAATTGCCGTTATTCCTAAGCACGTCTCTATTAGTATCTATATCCCAAAAGGGTAAACTCCGGCTTAAAGGTAGTTTTTTTTATTTTTCCATGCACTTTTTAAATTAAAGCTTCTATGGGTGCTATAGTAGTTGGACATGCTATAGCAATTGGACACTTAATCAACTGGTGAAAAATAAGTTAACATAAGAATTGATTTCCACCATAAAAAAATACTTTTTCTATTACTTCTACTACCATCACGCCATTTCACCGTATGGGTAGACAGAGAGAATAGACCGCCACACACGTCTATCCTGGCATACATTTCTAGCTTTTTCCACATGCATACATCTTGTCACACATGCCCTTCGGTAATGCTTTTGACGTGACCAGACTTAATACGTTGAGTACCGGCCAAATACACATAAATTTACGCTGTGCCCGGCCCATTTTTGTGAAATTTCATGCTTTGAGAAGGGTTTCTTAAAAGTGTCATAATAACGAAAATACTGGGTTAAATCAATTGAAACATCTCACGCTTGTTTTAAACTATTTATTAAGTCATTTTTGTATGATGTTTTACTAACATTGGCCTTTATGAAGAGCCACATTGCGCATTGCAATGTTCGCACATATGAAGGGCTTTTCTCCTATTTTTGTGCTTTGTATCCCGGAGCCGTGTAAGCACGTGATTATAATAACCACGCGTTGTGTTCCAGACCCGTGTTTCACGTAGTTTACCAGCAGCGAAAAAGTACTAATAAAAGTCACTAGATGTCAATAAAATGCACTTTTTTAGATAGCTGGTAAACCACGTGAAAACGCGGGACCGGGACACAACGCATGGTTATATAATCACGTGTTTACACGGCTCCGGGAAACAAAGTGTTAAGATGTTGGTTTATCTGATCATGCCACGTCTTCCTTGGTCGTCCTCATCTCATGTTACCGTTCATTTTTGCCATATATACTTGTTTTACCATTCTTTCGTCGTCCATTCGTTTTACATGCCCAAACCATCTCAGAGATCGTTTCTTAATCTTATCAGTTATACTTGACTCAGATTTACACTCTCGCCCGATTTCATCATTCGTAACCCTGTCATACGTTGATTTTTCACACATTCGTCGAAAAGATCGCATTTCAACCGCGTACACTCGGTTTTTATTCTTCCTCTGCCAGTGCTGTTTCACTTCCATACATAAGTGTCCTCTACACTGCCATACATACGCATACACTGCCAGATACGTGTTCTTTTCATAAAATGAACGAAGTACATTAACATATTTTTGACCATTAGATTAAGAATGTCCAATTACTGTAGCATGTCAAATTACTATAGCACTCACTCTATTATTAAGTTTAGTTGAGTTATTTAGTTAAGTTATGTATTAACAATATGATTTTTTATATCCAGTAGTCAAAGCTAAAATACCCATTTATTCATATAATTATTCAATTCAACTACAAACTAAAAAATACTTCCCTTTCAATGGTTTCGTCAATAAAGGATCTTGGCATTACTTTAGATAGTTAACTCTCCTATCGTGAACACATTGATAATATTGTAAACAAATCTCTCAAACTTCTCGGTTTTATCAATAGAGTGACGGAGGACTTCAAAAATATTAATACCATCAAAACTCTTTATTGCTCACTAGTTCGACCCCATCTAGAATACGCTTCTCCTATTTGGTCTCCATTCTATAGGACTCATATTGACCATATCGAGTCTGTCCAACACCATTTTTTAGGAAAAATGGCATGGTTGCTCGGATTACAAAGGGGTAATTATTCTTATTTTGAAATAGAGCAATCTTTTAATCTGTCTTCATTGGAGAGACGTAGAACTGAGATGGACCTTATATGCATTTTCAAAATACTTAATACTTTAAGTGATGTCCCATCTCTGTTGCAATCAATTTCTTTTCATGTCCAACCGTGTCATCAGAAGTCAAAATCTGCTATTTATAAAATCTTCTAAGAGCAACTTTGGTTTTTATGCCCCAATGTCCAGAATGTGTAGATTAGTCGATTCATTACACGACTTTGAATTTTTTGGGATAGATCTTCCGGCTTTTCGTAGATCTCTTCGCGACTAAACACTGTGGGATGAAGTTGGATTGGCATGGTTTAGCTCAAAGTTTTTGGTCTTTCGTTTTTTTAAATATATTGTATACTATTATTGTTTTGCCCTTGTTTGTCTTTTCTAAATAGTTTTATGTTCTTTTTGTTCAGTTTCTTGCATTTATGTTTCTTCATGTAACTGTTGTAATTGGCTTAGGCCGTATATATATAATAAATAAATAAACAAATAATGAAAACGCTTTACTACCAAGAAATGTCAGTATACAACCTCAACATACATTATTAAAGTAAAGATAATACACTCGTACGTTGCTTCTCTACCCCTTTCGCTGTCAACATGGGAGGGTGTTTGCCAAAGCATATTTGATTCCTTTGTACCTGCATATTTTAATATTACGTTTCTGGAGTTTAAAAATTAAACGAGTATTCAATAATTTAACATTACTTTACTAATCTGTATGTTCCGACTTACAGATTAGTTAAACACAGATTTTATTTCCAGCCAGTAGGGACATTAATATTTATTTTTAAATTACGACAGTACTTTTATTAAATAAAATAGTGACGTATCCCAAACTGCACGAGACCGGGAGCCCCGCATTGGGATGGGATACAGCATAATGAAAAGTGAAAGTGAAAGCAAAAATGAAAGAAACACGTAATAAATTAAATCAGAGTCATGTATTTCTTTTTATTAACTTTAATATTTGGTAAATGGTAATAAGCGCAATGGTGAATGTTACACAGTGTGTAAAGTGGCCACTTAAATGAGCCAATGACAGGTCATAAGCCCTGTATAAGCCTAGACTTCCATATTTCATTATTTAAGGTATTCTCTATCCCTGTTGTAATTTGTTAATGTAATAAAATTATTGTTTATAAAATGAAAAAATCACAATTTTGATATAACCATCGGGGGCGCGATTACGAACGGCAATCTTCATCGGTATATACTGAGACGATATAAACGCATATCGATATTTATGTACAAAAGTGTATATGTAACTTGTATAAAAATTCAAAATATCTTAGTCGGTAATTAGTAATCAAACGTGTTTTTAAAAAAAATAGTAAACTTATTATATTTTTTTATACAGAAAACTTTATTTTACTTTGTATATAAAATTGAAGATAAATTTTAACTTCCCATCAGAGTACGTACCCTGGGATATTATTTTGAATCTTCTTGTAGGGGTAAAGACTGATTAATTTGTGGATTTTATTTTTTCGCAAACTGCTTCATATATAAAATAAACAGTTTTTTTATTTATTTATTTTAAAGACACAAACAGTCGACAATGATATAGTAACATTAAAAAAATACAGTTTAAAGACAGACCAGCAAAGTTTCTAAATAAGAATCATACATATTATTTAATTGTGTTACAACAAAAGGGTGTGTTTATGTGTATTTGTGTGAGAGTAAGTGTAGATGTGTGTTTATGTGTATCAGTGTAGGAGTAAGTGTTCAGGTGTGTGTAAGTGTGAGCATCATCAAATAGTAAGTGGGACCGTATCGCAGCCAGAAATAAGGAGTATTAATTTATTTTTAAATAAATTAAGGGGCATGTAAAATATATCTATAGATGAAAAAAAAGTAATTGACATTTCACAGTTCGACATTACAAAACTGTTTAAAAAAACTCAATTGTCAATTTAATTATGTGATTTTGGTAACGCTTAAGATCGCAATAATGTTGTTATGAAAATAAAAATATTTGGTTTGACGTTTTCGTATTTATTTGACGTTAAATCATCAGTGTGGCTATTTATTCGTATGAAGCTAAATGTGGTCACATGCAAAAAATAAAAATCCCCAAATTTCTTTTTTCTCTACCTCCGCGAGAAGATTAAGAATAGAACCCTCGATAATAATTTTATTAAATATAATATTCATTATTTTCTACAGACGTTGGATCACATTTACTTCCTGTTGAGTTGAGTACGGCTTTATTCTTACAATTTAGAAATTATGATTACAAGCTTAACAAACTATAAAATATTACTTTCTGTTGGTTTATTTATTCTTCAGTTTATTTTAGTTTTTTAAAAGAATTCAGTAAATGAAATATTATACAACAACAAACCATTACGCCGTTTCCCCGTAAGGGTAATCAGAGAGGATAGAACGCCACATCACTCTAATATTGCATACAGATCTCGCTTCCTTTACATTCATACATCTTCTCATGCACGCGTGCTGAATATTCTGACTTTTGACACGTCCATCTTCAAGTATTTGTTGGATTTGGACACGCCATGTCTTTCTCGGTCTTTCTTTTTTTCTGCATCCATCAACATTCGCATTGTACATATTTTTAGCCGTTCTTTCGCTGTCCATTCGCTCAACATGTCCAATCCAGCGCAGAGCTTCAGAGATTTTGTCGATACTGCTTATCTCAGCCTTACATAACGTACTGATCTAGTCATTTGTGCATCTGTCATACATAGTTTTACCACACCTTATTAGTGCATAACTTTAAATAAAAACTTAAATTTGACAAAACTACACTAATAATTATTATAAACTTACACTAACTTAATTAAATCAATTTAACAAATTACAACAGAGTTAAAGAACACCTAGAAGTCCAGGCGTCTACGGGGCTTGTAAATTGTCATTTGCTAGTTTAAGTGGCCACTTTACACACTGTGTAACATTCACTATTTTGCCCATATTCAAATATCAATATTCCTTCTACGGGCCACTTAAACCAGCCAATGACAGGTCATAAGCCTTGTAGATGCATAGATTTCTATATTACCCTCTTAAAAATATTCTTTATCTCTGTTGTAATATGCTAACTCTAAAATGTACGATGTATGCTAGGAGAGCGAATTGGTGATGAACGAAAGTAAGTCAAAAGTGATGGTATTTGAAAGGGGAAGTGAGGTTACTGACTGCATAATAAATGTAAACAACAAATTTCTTGAATAAGAAGAAGACTTTGCATGTGTTTAAGAGATAGAAGCGTAGAAAAAGATGTTGAAAGAAGAGTAAATGCGGGCAACGAAATAAACGGCGCACTAAGCACAGTAATTGCTAATAAAAATATGTCAATCGACGCTAAACTGGCAGTGCACAATGGAGTTTTAGTCCCAACATTTTGTTTTGTATGAAAACGAAACATAGAACTTACAGAGGAAGGATGAAAGCCGAGTGAACGCGGTTGAAATGCGATCTCTTAGACGAATGTGTGGTAAATAAATATATGACAGGGTTGCGAATGATGAAATCAGGCGAAAGTGCAAATCTGAGTCAAGTGTAATTGATAATATTAAGAAAGGGTCTCTGAGATGGTTTGGTCATGTAGAACAAATGTACGACGAAATAGTGGTAAAACAAGTATATTTGGCGAAAATAAACGGTAACGTGAGACGAGGTCCACCAAGAAAGATGTGGCATGATTAGATAAACCAAAATCTTAAGTCTGGTTATTTCAAAATCAGACAGAACCGAAGGGCATGTATGACAAGATGTATGAATGTGGAATAAGATAGGAATGTATGCCAGGGTAGATGGATGTGGTGGTCCGTTTTCTCTGCCTATCCCTACGGGGAATGGTGTGATAGTAGTAGCATTTTAACAAAGATTTTTTCCTATTTCAGTTTTAATGATCTTAAAAAGTATGAAAAAGATGCAGATTCAGTAAATAATGTGTTAAAATCTTTGTGAAATGCTTAGCCTTGAAATGGACAAACCGGTCTTTGTGTTAATTTACATACAAACAAAGAAGGTACCTAGGATGCTAGTTGCTTAATAATTTCTAACTCACACGTGTTAAATTACCGACTCATTTTTATGTAAAGTTAATTCTAAAACACGAAAATTATATCATAAGTTTGTTCTCAATAGTACTTTGTTTCCTTAGAAGTCAGTGAACCAAAGTTCTTAAGGAAATATCTGTACCTCAGAGGCAGACGGATGCTAATCCAGAATTTGATGAAACAAAAGTCTACGATGTATGCAAGAAAAGCGATTAGCTTATGAATGTTGATAAATCGAAAGTGATGGTTTTTGAAAGGGATGAAAATATAACTAAATGTGAGATCAGCGTGAACGGAGATATTCTGAATCAGGTAGAAGAATTTGTGTACCTGGGAAGTATGTTTACTAGGGACGGAAAGGCCCAAAAAGATATTGAAAGGAGGGTGAGTGCCGGGAACAGGGTGAATGGTGCACTAAAATCTACTTTGGCAAATAAATGTTTATCGCAGGAGGCTAAACAAGCTGTTCACAACGGAGTTCTAGTTCCAACTCTAATGTATGGGAGCGAAGTATGGAATTAGAAAAATAATGATGAAAGCAGGTTGAATGCTGTCGAAATGCGACCCCTCGGGCGAATGTGTGGTAAAACGATGTATGATAGGTGCACAAATGTCGAGATCCGTGAAGTGTGTAAGGCTGAGACATGCATTATTGACAGAATCAAGAAAGGGGTGCAGCGTTGGTTTGGACATGTAGAGCGACTGGACAGCGAAAGAATGGCTAAAAGGATCTACGATGCAAATGTTGATGGATGCAGAAAACGAGGAAGACCGAGAAAGACATGGCACGATCAAGTCCATCAAATACTTAAAGATGGACATGTCAAAAGTAGGAATAATCGGCGTGCGTGCATGTATGCCAAAATAGAGTGTTATGGCGTTCTATCCTCTCTGCCTACCCCTACGGAGAAACGGCGTGATGGTTTGTTGTTGTTGTTGTTGTTGATGAAATGACATTTCGATTTTCGTATCCAGTTTATGATCATTTATATTGAGTTTGAATTAATGTAAGTCTTACAATAAAAGAACTAATGTATTAAGATATGGAAAATACAAAGTAATGTTCTGAGTTATCATAAATCACTTAGAGATAGTAGATTCTTTAGGGTATTTTTTTATTTTTTTTTAAATAAACGGAAAATCTGCCTTTTACAAACATTTATAATACTAACGTATTTGGCTTAGTATATCTATATATTTTTGTTTAAAACATAAATTTCCTTGAAGTAATAATAAAGATTTATAAAAAAAAAATAAACCTAAAAATCATACAAGATTTATATTTAAAAAATTAACCTTAAAATTATACAGCATATTCAGAAGAAAGTTGAAATAATAAATCATTCTACAGTAATACAACAAGAAAATCATAAGTACTGTTTCATACAGCTGGGCAAAGTTAACAGAAAACTGTATTTATTATGAAATGCATGAATAAATAAATATAATTACCATTCATCATCTTTGAAAACGTTCAAAAGGTTTGTTCTATAAGAACAATACCCTTCACTAAGTATATCAGATACGTGGAAATAACTATTGCCGAGTTTATGAAGACTATTCAGTACGGCATTAAAATTATACACTGTCCGTGAATTGTTGCCACAAAACGGTGGCACCTGTCTAGTCATTCTTCCAAGCACCCTGAAGTTAATGAGATAATAGTTCAGGGCAATCCCATATTGAATTTACAATTTTTAATAAACTTAAAGGGTCTATAATTTTTCTTCTATCGTAAGGTTTTAACAAATTTAATGTTTTTAGTAAAAAATTGTAATTTAAACATTCATGACTGATTCTAAATTAAAAATTTATAAACCGTAAGAATTTTTTTTGGACTCTTTCAAGAAAATTTTGATGACAGTTGTAGTAAGGAGTCCATATTGTAGAGTTACATATACTCTAACAAGCTTCTCACTAATGAAGTATACATCAACTTCAAAGTGCCTATGTTTTTTAGTTCCTTAGTCACACGGAACATGAAGCCTAATACTCGTATTTATAGAGATTTACTATTAACATTATTTACGTGCCTAATAAAGGATAATTTTTGATTAAAAAAGATACCCAGGTCGCGCACCTCAGAAGTTGAGTCTAATTGCATATTACCCATCAAATAATCAAATAAAATTGGGTTTTTTATTCTAAAAAATCTCATTATGTGGCATTTATTTATGTTTAATTGTAGTTTATTGGTGGAGCTACACTAGGTTTTGTTGAACATTTGTTGTTTGGATTTGCATCCGTCTGCCTCTGAGGTACAGATATTCTGATCGCTATTCTCTTACTGTTGAAAACATTAGTCTTTCAAACAAGTTGATTCGTTAGATACTTCATACGTGAGATTTATATTTTATTTTATGAACATTACAGTATAACGCGTACGATTTTGTGTGTTAGTTATGAGTTATGTTTAGCAATCATAACAGAAAGATGAATTTAAAATTATCCGTTTGGGAGTTGTAAGGAGAATAGTTGAATCATAAATTCTATTGAAGTCGTAGATTTAGATCAATATTTAGAAAATAGGGACTATTAATAATAATTCAAATGTTAAACCTCTAAAAAAACATTTTTTTGTATTTTTTTTTGCACCACAACTGGCCAGGAGGCTCAATTACAGTGGTGAATTACATTTCATAACACCCAGGCTTGAGAAAAATCACAATTTGTTTTTTTGTGTTCTCACCGGAATCGAACCCAGAACCTTCCGTACCTGACCCAAGTGTCTTAACCAGTACACCACGGAGGCCTGTGCCTGAATTCAGAGACAAAACTCAAGGTGACGAAAGTACATTCTTATCTTATATGCAGATATTAATTTGAAAGTGAGACAGTAGAACGTATGTTCCTCAAACACAAATCCATTTCTTTTGCGTGTAATAAAAATACAGATGGTCCCTTCTGCCATCTGCCTAACAAAATGTTCTTTTGCTTTGACCATTTGGAGCTCATAAATCACTCCCATGTCGAGAAACAATAACTCCGTCGCTTCTCAATCTATGAAGTCAGTGTTTTTCAACCCGTGTGACCTTTAATAGTCAATTTCATTTTTATTTTATTTTATTTTATTTTATTAGGTAATTCAACAAAGATACATACTAGAAAACATACAATTTAAAGCATTCGTCGAAATAATTTAACATGCATATGTATCTTCAATTATAGAATTACACAAAATAGATTTATACGTTAAGTTGTAATACATATTTTTTAATATTTTTGTTTATACAGGATACAATGCAATAAAAAATAAATTGTACGTGTGTACTTATTGAATAAGATTTATTCCTAAGAGATTATTCGCAAAAGCTGAGAGAGTATCATGAAAAATGTCAATTTTATTGTTTCGGCAGTATATATTATATTCCCGACACATGCGGGCCATAGGTGTGTGGTATGTAGCATTATTTGAAAACAAAGGCAGTTTAAATATTTCCCGATGTCTGAGTGTTCTCAATCCTGCATTTATTTGTATTTTATTTAGAAGGTTAGTATCTACTTTGTAGTTTAATATTTTATACAGAAATTTTGTATCGAAAACAACGCGGCGTTTTATCAGAGAATTAAAATGAAAAAGAGTTAGAAGTTGCTCGTAATTTGAATTTGAACGTGGGTTAGAAATTTGGAACTTATACAAAAGGTACTTTAAGAACTTTTTTTGAACTTTTCTATTGAATTTATATAGTTTTGATATTGCGGACTCCATACGTATGAGGCATACTCAAGATTACTGCGAATCAAACTCATATATAGACATATGACAGTTTCCGGTTTTTTAAAGGGTTTGGTTACTCTCTTCATAAAATTTATTTTATATGTCTACTGTCTTATGTATGAACTGAATTAATAAACATATTTAAAATATAACCAGACGTGTAATACCAGTTTTTATTATGTTACACAAGGAAAGGGAGCTTTTTAATACGGTAAAATGCCCTAAGATGAAGTACCTCAGACATATAGTAAGAGGACTAAAATACAGGGTTCTGAAAATTATAAGCTAGGAAATTGATTGTTGAGTAGGAAAAAGCATTCCTGGCTAAGGAACAAAAGAAACTGGACCGGGGTTGGTGGGGGAATTGTTCTAGCTAGCAAAGTATCGTTACCAATACGGACAGGTTATTGCCGCAATATATGGCACATGACATAATCAAAACTTCTATGCTCACATTTGAATAAAAAGTATGTGCGTACACGTGTACCTCCTTTTTTTATTTTTTATAGAGACAATCATTTAATTTCTTGTCAACCCTAATATTTTATGCCTCAATGTATTCTGAGAATAATCAAATAAAGAAATAATTCTTATGTTATAAAAACGTTTTGAATAATTTATAATATTCTTGCTTCATGATAAATTGTTACGGCCATTGTTATTTTTCATCTAATTTTATTCATTTATGGCTCTTAAATAAATTTAAATGTTATTTAGAGCAGAGGAGTAAAGGAAATGGTCGGACATTATGGAGCTACCTATTATCAAATTAACAGGGACTTGAAAAGGTTACTTGTAAAATAGTCCATTGTAATAATTATTGTAAGAGTTGTATTGCAAATGTGACCATTTCTAAAAAAACAAAATATATTATTACTTACTGGACCTGTTTACACAATATGAAATTTCCGAAAATCGGGAATAACGTTGAAAATATATTATTTATTTAGAGCGAATTTTAGCGATTAAAAAACGAAGTTCTAACTATTAATGTAAAAAAACGACTTTTCATTCGTAATTTTCGGTTTTAAAAATAAGCACAAAATGGCTAGTTGTCTCGTTTGTGACATGGTGCAAAACGTCTCGTTTTCCTTCAATCACAACACGGACTATCTCTTCGTTCTAGTAACGAAAGAACCCTTTTAATACCCTTTCATCGCTCTAATTTTTTTGCCTCCTCTTTCACAGTAGTAGCTGCTCGATTGTGGAATAATCCACCAACTAATGTTAGAGACACCCCCTTCTTTATTTACATTTAAGTCAAGATTGAAATGTAACTATCTAAATATTTGAGTTGTTCCTTTATTTTTCTTATTTCCTTCCCATCCCCTCTCCTCTCTTGATAGCTTGGAATATTTAAATAAAATAAAATATTTTTAGCTTGTTGATCTTTGTTTTTAATTTTGTATAAAATTTTAAGATTCAATATGTCCATATACTTGTAATTTTATCAAACTGAACGGTTTGGGTAGGTAGGAAGAAATTGCTTTAAAGCAATATACCCGCCCTTATATGTATATAAATTGTATATGTATATAAATGTAATCTCACTCGTTATTTTTTAGAAAAGGAATGAATTTATTAAAAATATATTATTAAATTTAAGTTTGTTTTTTTTTATACGTATTTTAGTTTATTTCTTTATATATAAAGTATACATTTGTGGATTTATTGCTAAATTCCAACTTCTTCCAACCAACTGATAAAATAAAGGTGTTATTAAGATTGTTTAAGCTTTCACATTAATTCAAAAAACGTATTATTTATAAAATCTTATTGTAGCATTATTTTTATTTTTCATTATAACCTAAGTAAATACTAGTCACTTTATGTTTATGTTAAATAAATCTCAATTTTAATTTGCTATATTTATATTAAGAACATAAGGTTTTCTCACTTCAACTAGCTATCTTTTATTTGTCATTTTATATTTGTATGTTTCTTTTTTACTTTTTTGCAGTTTTAAAAAAAAAAAAAACTTATTTGTTTAGTTTTAATTATTTAGTTGAATTATATAGTAATATTTCATATTATATATTACAAAATGAATTGTTCACTGCTGTGATTATTTCTCTAAAACTTTTTATAGTAAAAGGTTCTTTGAACCGTTGATATATTAATAAATAAAGTGTAAATAAATAAAAAATAAAAACAAATTAACCGTCACCTAGTTAAATTTCATCTGGCGTATAATTATTATATTTTACGTGTTTTTTTTTTAAGTTCAAGCGAGCATCTGACACATTACTTTCCCTCCACGATGCTGCTGACGATTTTTTTCCAACTTCATTCGATGTAAACGATTTTTAAAAAAAGTTTCAGCCAACGTACTATTACTATTTAATTACAGCAACCTGGTAAATATGTAACATGTACTATAAACATAGTACATGTGGCGCAACCACCAACGTTCATGCCTTTTTTTATGTTTAGCCACATACTTTTAATATTATTAATAAATACGTTTTTATTCTATACGTGCCACTTGACAAAATGTTGGCTTTTTATACGCGCTGAGTGGAAAACCATTTGAGAACTTTCTGCTCTGTATAAAGGCAACTCCGGTAACGAAGACGTAAATAGCTCTACATTAGTAGAAATATCAAAGTTCGGAATAATTCTCTCACTTTTGTCCCAACGGTCATAGTAGATTTTTTAACCTTTCATCAACTGCCAATATTCGCCTATTTTTAGCGCTTCAGCAAACAAATTAAAGAAATTAGAAAATGCATGGAAATATTGAACTTAAACCGCAAATTTGATTATTCTTGTGCTTCAAATACCCGTCCGTAAAAAGTAAACAGCTTACCCACCACATACCGCACACCGCATCTAAGGACATAAGTCTCCTTGGCGGTGCCCACATACACGGAAAATTTGCTCGTTGTCAAACGAGAAAGGCTGCTCGAAGGAGCTCTCTGTAATATGGTGGCCTTAGCATATTTGTGTTGAAAAAAAGTAATCTAGAAGTATATGTTTTGTTTATTTTTTGTTTTTTGTTTTGTTTATTCAGAAAAACAAGAACAATGCAAAAAATATACAGAACATTATAAAAAAACATAAAATAAAGCCAAATCAGTTTTCCATATGAGTACAAATATAAAAATCCAGTTCAGTTAGATATTAATTCATAGAAGTGCATGTGTGCGAGTTTTTTTGTGTGAGAATGCGTGTGCAAGTGAGTGGAGTGTGGTTTTGGTAGGTATGTGAATATGTATGTGTGTGTATATGGGTGTATACATAATATGTATTTCATTGGATTGAGAAAAAAGGGAATCGAATTCTTCACTGACTGGGATTAAATTGATTGGACATGATCAATTCGCCGAAATGATTACGAAACTAAACAGTTAAAATCGTTAAAAATTATTTTAAAGGGCCGCATACATGTGGATAATACGAAAATACTGACATCTCAATATTGATTTTTTTTACCACCATTTACGGCAAAAAAAAATGGGAGTGACACTTTTAGGTCAAACAAATCGCTATTGTCACAAGGTGCTGTCCGTGCGTGTTCACCCGAGGACTATGCGGCCGCTGGCCGCTTCACGCGGTGGTGGGGGTAATCGTTGTTGCGCGGAGATGGCGATGGTGATGCCTCGCGTTAATTTTTTATCCTACAAAATGCTGTTTACACGAGGACAATGATCAAGTCCTGAGATAAAAGAGTATTGTATGATCCGCGTGTAAACAGATTTTAATACTACTAAATAATGCTACAAGCATCACAAACAATATTCAGACTTGTTTTCGGGTAGAGAGATTTGCAAGTATTACTTGGTATACTTCCTCTGATTTATTTGATCAAGTAACGCTTACACCCTCTAATTGGGACTGTACATGACACGACATTTAAACAACAATGTGAAAGAAACTTTTTTAAAGTAAATAAATATATAATAAATATTTATATGTAATGGAATCTCCCATTGTAAACCGCCAACACAGTGATGTATCTTATAACATTGTCGTTTTCTTTAGCACTAAAATATTATTGTACGCTTTTAACTTAGTGATAATTTCCTCTAAATAGCTGAAAAAAATTTCACAAAATATTGGACATATTAATTTATGAAAACATAAAATGGAAAAAACAAACAAATAATATTATAAATAGAATGAGAAAACTTATGTGTGCATTTATTAGATTAAGAAACATAATATTAATTTTCTACAAATTAAAATCGATTTCCTTTCCATTAGCTTGTGGATTAGGTGGTGCTTTTAAAACAAATATTTTACCGGTCAAAGAAACACAAAAAATAACTATAAAAAATTGCATTAAAAAACCGCTTACTTTTCCTAAAAAACCCTTCTAGTTAAAAAAAGTATTGTACTTATTTGTAGCAAAAAAAATATTTAAAAATTTTAATTCCGTCCTTAAATTTATAACATCGTTAAGAATCTTAGCGTCACAATTGCCAGGGCCAAAAATGTCGCGTTTTTGTGGAGACATATTTTAAACAACTTTAGTATGAATGTATTATTGTTTTATGTTTTTTTCTTTAAATATCCTATGTTTTTATTTTTTTCTAGTGTTCTCGTATATTTAAAATTGTATAAACTCTTATAAATAAACAACTACAATAGTGTAAGTCACTCTCCAAGCACAAGAGTTATTTTTTTTTTTGGAGAGTTACAGTGATAACATTTACTAGGTGTGTAAAAGTAGATATGTATAAAATTTCAAAAAAATATGTACGATTTATAAAATTCATTAATAAAAAAAAATAAAAATTAAATTTATGTATTAAAACATTTCTCCACAATAAAATATATTGATTTTGAATAAACAATTATTTTTTCTAAATCCATCTGACTTGTTAATCAGTTGTTTTAGTATGTGATTTTTCCCTATTCTATCAAGAATTATTGTCAATAAAAAACGTTAATCTAATAATGTGATTTTTTATCTTTCAGATCAGCATATTCTTTGCGGTGGCGATGTTCGCGTTCTTCAACTTCAAAATCACAGAATCGAAGCCTTTCATCTTCCCATTCAACTATCGTTTCAACTTTTCTTTACCACCTTCTCCTGTTATCCGTTTCTCGTCGATTCCTATCCACTACAACTCCATACAAATACCTCTTTACTACCCTCCCAACCTTCCGTACGTATGGAGAACGATAACATACATCCCCCCGTCAATTACTTATATTCCGCATGCTCCAATAGCCCATGCTTCTCCATCAAATTCAACTGCACCGGATGCGAAATCTCACAGCTACACAGTTTCAACTACAACGACATTCACAAACAATGACGAAAAGAAAGAAAGTAAACACGAACAAAAGGAAACAGAAAAAAATAAGGAACGTGAAGAAAAAGATGTGAAGAAAAACGGCTATTAAGTGTTTAACAAACGATTTTAAATACAATATTCATGTTTGTATGTATTTAACTAATCAGGCAAAAAATAACGAAACAAATTTATTTACTCTGCAAAAATATTTATTTGTACTGCATATTGTGTTTTGTAAATGTTAATAGAAGTGTTTATTCATTATTCAAAAATATTATTAAAATTTAATTTTATTGACACCAGGACCCGTGTTACAATGAAAAGTTAACATTAATCTTCAATTTCAGTTTTCTTTATTAAAAAAAATACGTTTACATTTTTTTGAACATGTTCAATTACAGATAACGGTCAAAGATATTTTAAATTTGAAACAAATATACACATTTTCGTACATAAATATCGATTTTACTTTATACTGTCTCGATACGTACCGATGAAGATAGCGTTTGTAATCGTGGCCCAGTTAACATTTTAAAGAAAATTTTCTGGGTAAAACTTCAACTGTGTATAATAAAACGAAAAGTGACCCGACTCAACGTGGATTTTCTAGCGAGTTAGAGAAAATTCACAGGCATCGATCGTTCTTGATTGTATCACTTTAATATGTGTCTCTGTACTCAATAAACGTATGTATAATGTTATTAAAAAATAAATATATTTATATTATAAATGATTAGATAATGACCTTTTAAAAAACTGTCACTTTGTTTATTTATTTAAATCTTCAATTACAAAGAATAAGTACTTTAGCAAACAAAAAACAGACTGGTCAAAAGTTTGTACCACAAAAATATATTAAAAGATGCGTATATGAATAAACCTAATTAATTAAAAATAACAGCTGTTTTTTAATGGGGTGACGAGGATTGCATGTATAAAACTTTATAAAAGGACATTATGTTGTACATACGCTTTAAAGAATGAGGAATATGAAATCAGGGATAAGGAATGTGGAATGAGTTTAGAATAAGAGATAATGAGGAACCTACGAAAGAAAAGGAATAAAAAAAATATTTTTATTTTTGGTATTGTTTAATAATATGCATGCTTCCACTTTCCATTATGTTGTATCCTAACTTAACACGAGGCTCTGGCCTCATAGAGTTACAGACACATTTTTTTTTAATGTATATTTCTATGAATAAATAAATAAAGATAATTAAATAATTAAAATAAACCTGACCTACTGTATTTTTTTGTAACGTATTCTAGTTCTCATAATTTAGTAAAACATTGACACAACTTACATTACCACCACCAAACATCACGAGCAGCTTTGGTAGCTTTATTCCCTCAATTGAACGCGAACAAAAAGGGTGTCAAAACTGCTCATTTTCGTCTACTTGACATTCCAAAAACTGTAATTGGGTAATTATGAATCATTTCATCTAAAGTCAAATGGGTCGCCTTTTTCATATAAATAAAAAGTTAGAAGTCATTTCCAGTTGCGTGAATTATCAAAAATAGGTCCAAGGAAATATTTAATTTTATTGATCTCAGTAGTTCAAGTGCATCAAAGAGTGAGTTGAGAAAATTAAATAGGACTAAAAGGTTGGACTTATTTCGACGATCTTGAAGAAAAGATATATTAAAGGTAGTTTCTAACTCATTATACGTATATGGGTCTCTGGCTAAGCCCAACCTCCAGCCTATCTTTCTCAAAAATCGATGTTGGACTGATTCAATATTCTTGATGTGAACATCATAATATGGAGACCAAATAACAGAGCAATACTCTAGGTGTGGGCGAACTAGGAAACAGAAGAGATTTAATAATAATATATGAGATATATAGTATAATTATCAATGAGGAAAAACGCAATCGCTTACTACCAACAAATGCTGAAAAAAATGTTTTCATTCATCACAACTTACCACTGATAGATTGCTAGTATTTGGTGGCCTCCGTGGTGCAGTGGTCAAGACGCTCGACTCACACACGGAAGGTTCCAGGTTCGATTCCCGGTGAGAACTTTATTTTTCTCAAGCCTGGGTGTTCTGTGATTTAATTCACCACTGTAATTGGGCCTCCTGGCCTGTTGTAGTGCAAAAATAAATAAAATAATAATAAGTATTAAACTCATAATTTGTGAATATTTTTATTTTTTAAACTAATACGTGCATCTTTTAATGATTTTATATTCGGCTGAATATTACGTAGTATTCAGTAATATACAAAACAAACCTAACAATGGCTATGCCTGTTAGGGCTAAGAACCTATATGTTAAAAAATTACTTGGGTAGTGATATATTTCATATCTGAGGAAGTTTTTCGATACAGGATTCTCTTCATTTTTTAACATTTTCCAATATTCATACGAATGTGCTATATATATATATATATATATATATATATATATCTTTAACCGTACTTCAAACGATCTACAGGAGACATATTGAACGAAATGTTTAGTAAGATTTTAGTGATAGTGCGATTTTTCAAATATCATAACTTATGAATCAAATGAGACAATCTAAATTTGCAAAGAACTATCAATTTAAAATTATGTTTTTTTAGGTAATAAGAGTACATATTAAAACAGCGTATCTGGGACTATAGATGTTTTTTGCACTAAAACAAAATAGACTTCAGATTTTTGTTTTAACTTTAAAAATCATTTTTATGACAAAAGTGGACCCCGGAGTTTTATTCGTGTATAAAATTGCCTATTTTGATAATATCTGCATTTTTAACCTTAAAACGGCAAAAAGTGGACTCCTGTATTTTATCCTCTAAGGGTCTAAGGTACATATATTATTGACCTTTATTTTTTTAAAAGTCATTGATAATCGAGAATTCATTGTTATTTGTCGTCGACATAAGACAATCATCATACCATTTATTACCGACATCCTCGATATAAATATCCTCGGCATTTAACGATCATTACGTGTTGACGAGAAATGTCAAGTATTTTTGTAGGCAACCTCAGAATAAAATTTCCTGAATTATATCTTCATCGCATTGGCTGAGATATGGCAGTAAATAAATCATTTTTTCAAAAGCACATATATTGTAGATATAAGTATTTTATCTGAGATCTGTTTATCTCTCTTCTGACCTTCTTTAATAATGGGAAGCAGGAACGATCACCCGACGCTTAAGAAGTAACCTTTTTGCAAAGTTAATGTTTGATGTTCTCACACTTATTGAACAGGTAATATTTTAGTTGGAGAGACATGAAGCCAATACAGGTATGTACTCGTATTATTAATGAGGAACTTGTGTTTAAATATTTACTACTAAAATAGAAGAAAAAAATTATGTGGGAGAAAGATTTAAAAAGACGTGTAAAAGATTCAAGAAAAAAAATTTTTTTAATGAATTTTGTAAAATGAGAATACATAATAAAATTTTCTAGATAAATGTTGATAATAAAATATGTATACTGTCCATGTTCAGGCAAATGAGAAGAACAGTTCTGTAAGCGGAATAGGACCAGAACTCTAGACGAGTGTTTTTAACTCAATGGCTACTTTAAGGAGAATAAATTCGCCACATAGTCCATTAGCTGATGCGTTTACTTAACATATTTGAGGTCCCGAGCTCGATTTCTGGTAGGATTAACGTGAAACATTTTTTGAACTGCATTTATATTATAAACAGACCAGTCTGACGATGTCATCATCATTCCCATTTTGCTCCTAACGGTGCATGGGGCACTCATTGGTACACTAACTGCAGTGTATCTTGATCATTTTTGTTACATGAAATTAAGATGTGATCAAGACTGATGTCTTACGTTACAGGTGCCAGTCTAGGGACTATGAAATATTCTAGTGTAAAAACACCTATTTAAATCAATATTTCATGTCAACCATGTCGGAAATCGAACCCGAGGCCTCTCGCATGGTAGGCGAATGCGCTGACAACTACACCACGATGTCAACATGACAGTTACGATAAAACCCGGTAACTTGTGAAAATTAAAAATGGAAGTGGAATAAATTTACAGTATTTTTCGATGCCCCTACACTGATTACTTTATATTTATGTAATAGACTATGGAGATACGCTACACTTGCAGTTCCAATGGAGTGCCCTATCAACCATTAGGTGTGGATAAGTATGGGCACTAGCAACACTTGACACTTTCAACACTAGAAACAAGGTCTGCCAACGTCTACCAACGCAGCAACGCAACACGTCACCAACAAATGAGAAACTAAATTTAGACTCTCTTCGCCCGGAACTGATTTCGGTTGTTTTGACACGACGTGTTTCAACTTTCAAAATTGAACATTAATTTAATTCAGTACCACGGTTAGGTTTAGCTAGTGTTGTAGGTATTTATTTTATTGTATTTTCCTTTGTACAGAAAATTTAGTTAATAATAAAACCCTAGACCTTGAAAAACCCCTGTAAGCGAAATATTTTTATTTAAGTAAGTCTAAATTCCATATTATTATTTTTTTCCACCAAAACAGTTTCACTACAGGGGTATAATGAGAATAAGGAATACATTGCGTAATTTAAATAAATCAAACACAATAAGAAAATAAAATGTTGCTCAGTAATCAAACACAATAATTATTCAATGTCGATAATTTAAAAAAAAAAAAAAAAAATGTATTCTTCTCTCCTGATGGAAAGACAGATGCGTCAGTAGAAAAAAGAAAATGGAATAATAATCAATATTCAATGCCAAAATCTTGATATAAATGAAGTGTGAAAATCATTCAATGAATATTAGAACTTGTCCAAAATGTTGTCCGACGAAGAAATCATTTAATATCTCAATTATGCATAATCAGGTCTTTGTGATAAACATCTCGAAAGATAGGTTTTCGTAAATTGTTTTCCACATTATTTTGCCTTTTAGTGTCAGTGTTTTGTCACTGAATTAAATAATATGTTTCAAGTATCTACCTTGTTTTTAATTTGTTTAAGAAAAAACAAATTAAATTATTTTGATTGAAAACGTTTCCTTTGGCAAAAATGTGAGGAGAAAAGCACTGGAAACAGACAGGAGTCAATCTAAGTTGGGAAAAGTTAAACTAGATTTATAATAATTTTTAGCTGCAAACATAAAAAAGATCGTTTTTCGTTTAAAATTCATTGTTTATGTTTTTATTAAGGTAATTCCATGTAACAAAAAATAATTAAAACTTAAAATTTTTCACCGTGCTTTTGAAATTCCAGTTGAAGCTGTTTTTTTTTATTTTATTTTTATTTTTGTACATAATTTCAATTGTACATTGGCGTACTTGTTGCTTAATGGCAATTTCTTCCAACCAACCTATAAAATAAAAGCTTTATTTTTATTATTTAAGTTAAAACATATTGTTGGGTTGGGTATATTCAATCTCAGAGACAGACAAGCATTCTATAATAGTATCTGAATCCTTTGTTGGATTTGATTCACCTGTACTGTTGGAATCACATTGCATTTCAGTGACAACAGACACATCCTCAGAAAGTATTGGAACGGTACTAGTAGCTTTGTTAAATCTCGTATCATTTAAATCTATGGTGATATTATCGCTTGACGTACTGGGAAGTGGCGAAAAGCTTCGGAAATCAAGCGAGTTGTTTAAGTTCATATTAATTTCATTTTTGAGAGGGTCTGGGGCATTTTCTTCTAGTTTTACATCTTGAAAATCTTCATTGTATGTTATTGTAGAATCAGTATTTTCACCGTCATCTTCATTTTTAGACGGATCTAGAGCCATTTCTTCTGGTTTCCCAACTTGAAAATTTACATTGTATGCTAGGATAGAATCAGTATTTTCGATGTCATTTTTATTAACTCCTGTGTGGGCGCCAGCATCTGAAGAGTCACACATATTGCCTCAATTGTATTTAAAATCATAATGAGACTTTTGACAATATAAATAATACAGACAGCAAATAATAGGATAGACGTAAGTTTGCTTCTGGTCAAGAGTAGAGTATTTACATTTCAAACAAATGAAATGTGTAAAAGTTACCCAACCACGATATGATTAACTTTTTTTAAACTGATCACAGACTTTTTTTCCGTTTTCTATCAAGTTGTTACAAGTTAACAAACAAAAACGATATCCGAAAATGCATCAATTTATTATTTTTTAAAGATGTTGACAGATTCATTAGACAATAAAGATAAAAAAAGCTTAAGATATTTAAAAATATAAATAAATGTATTTGTGTATAAATCACCTTAAATAAATACCATTACTCAATGGGGAAAAGGAAAAAAGAGGAAAAGGGAAAAGGGAAAGGAGGAGAGATTAAAGAAGAGAAAGGAGATGTTTTTTCAGACTTTATTCAAACAGAGATAATGTAGTAAAATCTTTGATGGTGGATGGGAGATGATTCCACAGTCGAGTGGCATGGACACTATATGAGTTAGAAAAGAAAGGGAAATTGTGGATGGGTATTAAGAGAGTGCTTTGAGAATTAGAACGAAGAGGTAAACCATGAACTTATAAGTTTTTAAAATTTTCACGCAGGTATATAGGAGCGTTAGGACTATGAAGTACATTGAACAGAAGTGAAAGGGAGTGATAGTCTCTCCGCTGTCTAATTTTGAGCCATTTCAGTTGCTTACGATTGTCAGAAATGTGGTCATATTTCGTAAGACCAAAAATATATCTTATGCATGTATTCTGAAGTCGTTCAAGTTTATCGAGTTGCTCACAGCTTAAATCAGTCATGGAAACATCAGCGTAATCTAGAATGAGTAGTAGTAATGCTTGTATCATAGTGCATTTAGTATTAATGGGTAAGAATTTTTACGACCTTTTAAGTGAGTGTAGACTGAAAAATATTTTGCGACTTAATTCGTTAGTATGAGCTCGCCAGCATAGATGTTCATCCATTAGTACTCCTAGATTTTTTACGGATTTCCTGTATTGAATATTAGTACCATTGACATTACGCTGTTTGTGTAAGAAATATTTTGTTATTCAGTTACGGTGCCGAAAAAATCGATGTTTATTGAAATTTCAAAAAACTTTATTCTTCCTGTAATATCCACAGTAATTTTGGGTGAATAGGAACGATCACCGAGAAAAATTTTAAAGACGCAATTTTTTCATTTTGGCTACAGTTCATGAATATTACATTTTTACAAAAAACTGGCAATGATTCCACAGTTTTTTATAATGTTTTAGCACTAAGAAAAAATGTTTTTGTACCAAAAAATATTATGAACAATGAACTTTTTATTTGAAATAATAGAGTTTGTATCATTTTGTAGCACTCAATTTATCGTATTTTTAAGTGTGATCTTTTTGCAAAACAACGTATAATTGAGTTTTTAGGCCAATTTAGGTACGAAAATAAATGATCCTTTGGAGACCAACAAATTATTTGTTTCTTAGTTCAAGTAAAATTTATGTTTCTCGAGTGTTTTCTCTATTTACATCCAAAATGGTATAAACGAAGATTTGTATCGTGTTATTGATACAAATTTGCTTGTCATTACAGTATTTAAAAATATAAAATAAATAAATATGTAAAATAAAATAAATAAAACAACTTTGGATTAAGCCACTATTTTTTTATTATTTTTCCACCGACCGGTTTCAAAGCAAACAAGCTTCTTTGTCAAGATTTACGTAACTTGAAGTTAACGTAAATTAGTTAGGTAAACCTTGACGAAGAAGCTTGTTTGCTTTGAAACCAGTGGGTGGAAAAATAATAAAAAAATAGTCTTTAAAACCTAAGTGGTTTTATTTATTTCATTATAATGAAAAACCACAAAGTTAGTGCTTCAAATATAAAATTTATTAATTAGTTTTTTTTTATAGGAATAACCCGCTAAGCTTCTATTTAGAGGCTTGTCAGAAGGTGGGATAGAGGAGATATGGAAGGAGGTAATAAAAAATACACCACGACACGACCAATTGAGAAAAAAATCCTTCTTATTTTTTTTCTTGCAACTGGCGGGATTCGAACCCGTGACGCTAGTTTCACAGTTGGCTGTTTTACCAACTGCGCCATGACGCCTGTTAATACAATACTTGTATTACATAAATAAATTAATGATTCGAATCCACAACTTTGAAATCACTTTCGTTATATTTTCAAAACGGGCATTTTTATTATAAAATTAAATATCTACGAGTATAAACATGCATATATTTTAAATCAGGATGAAGAATAAAAAAATATATAACAGTATTGATGGTGGGAAAACTAGAAAAACTAATTTTACAGTTGGTGAGGAGGCAAAGCTTAATGACTTTTATTGTATTAAAATAAGTGGATTGTATTTTTTCCATAAATTAGAATAAATTAATCGCGATGCGACATGCGGCACATATCAATTGTCGGACACAAACTCTAATAATGAATTGAGTTTTTCTACTGACATTTTATGGTGGAACTATATGTTTATTATAAATAGACCATTCTGTCGATGTTTCTTGTGAAAATAACAAATAAAAATGTAATTCATCTAAATACGTATTTTTATTATTATAACCTACCGAGGAAGATGAACATAAATGAATATAATATGAATATAATATGTCACTACAACTAGCATTCATTGATTTTGAGAAAACTTTTGATTCTGTAGGGATATGGGCAGTAATGAAAGGTTACGATAATTGTAGAGTGGATCACAGGTACTCAGAACTCCTAAAAAACATATTCAATAATGTCACCTATATTGTACAGCTCCATGAACCAAGCGAAAAGTTCCGCATAAGAAGAGGAATACGACGAGGTGATACAATATCCCCAAAATTATTTACACTAGCTCTGGAAGATGTCTTCAAAACTTTTGACTGGAACGACAAGGGTATTAACATTAACGGCAAACTCATTAGCAATCTCAGATTTGCAAATGATGTAGTCCTATTTGATAAAGATGAGAAAAAAGTCGAAAACATGATAAACGAAGTTAATACAACATCCCTGAAAATAGGCTTGAAAATGAATGCTTCAAAAACTAAAGTAATGAGAGATGCAAACCAATCATGTAACTCTTAGTAAATGGAGAAATAATTGAAAAAATTGATGGTTATATATACCTAGGACATGAAATAAAGCTCGGAAAAGATAATTAAGAGGTAAAAATAGAAAGAATACGAGGTTTGGCATGGGCCGCCTTTGATAAGCTCTCATATATCCTAAAATCTCCGAAGTATTTACATTACTTAAAGACGAAACTTTTTGATGCTTGTGTTGTGAAACTTTTGTGTTCACATTTTTTTTTTACTTATTATAACTTCACTGAAATCATTTCAGTGAAGTTATAAGATAAAGCCAGCCAACTATTTCATTGGTTTCGTGAATCGAAAAAGAGCAAAGAACAGACTTCTAACAGTGCTAATATCCAGAATGTTTCTAAAAAAGCAGAATAGATGACATTGTTTTCTCAACCTAGAAGCCAGTAACTATAGAAGTTAACATAACGATGGCATCCGTGTCGTAGAACAACTAGAGTGTACTAGCGATGTTACAGGTAAAAAAAAATACAAGGATTTTGTATACTGTTAAAAATAAATATATTTATTAGAACTTCAGTATACAATTGGCGATAAATCTTTTCGATAAATGTCAATCTATTTATTGCATTTTACCCTTATATCCTGTTACTCTTTGTATCCGGATGTGACGGCCTGAACGAATGACCGTATAATTGGACTGTTATTTTTCCGATAACCGATTTTTTGAAAAATAAAACACTTCGAAGAATTCTGTCCCTAAAAATAGTTTGATCTGAAAAATAAATTAGCTTCAACTTTTTTTTATATTACATGTTAAATCGTCAATATTCTTGAGATATTCAACACTCTCCCTACACACATGGCAGGTACAGAACAAAAAAAGAAAACATGATTCAGAATAACAGATAATAGATTTTTTCTTTTTATTTGGTAGTCATCATTATTTTCACTATTTTCGTTAGTAAAATTAAATTTTATTAAAATTTTACTCTCACTTTCCTTCATTCATCCTCTACCACTTTTCGTCACTTTTCTTTTTTTCCCTTTCCACTACCTCCTTGTTTTGTAGGTATTTCTTTTGGATATTGTTTTAATAACATGTTTTGTTTTCCAATTTTCGTAGCATTCATATTTGGTTAAATATAAGTGAATAAATATAATTGGAAGGCGGGCCTTGTAACGTACTTTCTTTTTTTTATGTTTAAGCATTATTACGTGTACATTTGATTACATTTATAATAATAAAAAGGTAAAAATAAAATCTAATCAAAAGGTTTTATTAACAAAAAATGACGTAGATACATCATAAATACAACTGTAGAATCTGAAATTGGTGTTATTTCTTTTTTAAATAATTGCTATGTTAACATGTTTTTTTTGTTAAAGACTCGATTTTCTCAATAAATAAATAAAATATCGCAAGTAACTGAATGGCAATGAAGATCTAAAAACATTCCAATAGAGTATAAAAAATATGTTATGTACAGGTCGTACAGAATAACCCACCCACAACACGGTATATATGCCTATAAAATCCCGTGTTATGTGAAACCATGTTATTTGAGACTCAGAGCAAAAAAGGGGGTTCAGGCTCCGAAATTTTTTTTTTTTGTTTGCTATTTAAAATATTATAAACAAACGCTTTAATCATTTTATATGACTTTTTTGTAACATAAATATTCAATTTAGCATTTTTTCACATAAATCAGTATCATCCCTATTAAAATTTAATTTGGCGTGTGGCTATGTTCTTCAATATTTATTTAATTACGATACTTGGCAGCTTTGTGGTCAGCTGACGCAGATTTGCCTTGTATTATTATGCTGTGGATCGCAAAACGTTTTTTGAATTTTTCAAACCACCTGCTTGGCTTAAAATCAGGCCTGACAGAAGATTCTCCTTTTTCTTTAAGGTGTCCTTAATTTTTCAAAGCTTTCTGTATTATTCCCGTCTTTCGACATCTTTATTGACAACAATCATCAATCCAAATACTGAGTGTCTTTTAAATTGTCTCAATTATCGGCACACGGTGACAAGATGCATATTTTGTAAAAATAGAAGATCACAAGCTCACAGTACTTCTAATTTTCTTTTCATGTATCTTGATTGTTTTCATTGTTGCAAAAATGCCGATAAAAACCAAAAACGAAATTTGCAAAACGATCGTTTGTCCAGCTATGCTTTACGGATTAGAATGATGGACCACAAAGAAAAAGCATGAACAGAAAATTCATACTGCAGACATGAAGATGCTCATAGGTAGGTGTTACTTGGATTGACAAGATAAAAAAATAACTATATGTTCGCGGTAGTTTTGGGGTCGTTTTTATTCTGGAGAAACCAAAAAAACTGGACTCCGATGGTACGGACATGTTAATAGACGGAATGACGATCGCATAGTCAGATTTTCGTTGGATGCGCCCAACACAAACGACAACTCGAGGTCGTCCACAAACCACGTGGTGGACCAATATTGAGAGGGATCTGAGAAGGGACCGGCTGACCAGTGAGATGACACAAGTCAGAACGATTAGAAGACTGCGTTCCAGAAGGGCCAACCCTAGATGAACTGGGAAGAGACGAGGAAGAAGAAGGTTTATCTTGTTTGTTTGAATCGTCACTTCGTTTAAACTTTAAGTGTTTGAAACTTTTTGTCTATTCTGTTTTAACCGTGTTGTGAGAAGCCGTGCTGTGGTAGGTTTTCCGCAAGATTTTAATAGTCTTAGAGCAAAACCGTGTTATTTTTTTTTTTTTTTTTTTTTAAATTTATTTGTTATGGTTCACAAACAATAAACAACACACACGACATTGGTATAATAACCACAATTTGTTATTTCAACAATGTTTTGAGTATGTCAAAATACTTGCAGGCTGGCTAGATTTTCTCCCTAAGGAGTTGTTCATATTTAAATTTGTTGCAACAGAGAGGGAAAACATTTTAGAGAAGGGAATATGGGAGTATAGTCATTTACAGTTTTAATAGCAATTTTATACTGTGAGTACTTACTTATTGTCCTTATGGATAATGGAAGTAGATTGTACACTTTAACCGAGTTGTAGGCCAATACTCTTTGACCGAGGGTTGAATAATTTATATCTTTTTTGCAGCATCAGGGTGGAGTATCTAGTAATGGATTTGTAACGGAAGGTAGAGAATAATTTTTATTTGCGTATAGTAACAGAGCTTTTACATAAAGTTGTTTTATAGATTTTACATTAAAATTTTTGAATATACCGAGAGAGCTAGTTCTGATTGGGACTTTTAAGATAATTTGATGATATGATCATAAAATATGTGATAATTCATTAAATTGCTCCATATTATTATTGAAGGTTCGAAGATAAAATGTTGTGTACGATCTCAATCGCCAAACGGGGACATTCAGGGGTACATTCTCTGAACCAAATAAAAAATCAATTCTATAATTCATTTTATTATAAAGATACATCAAGTCTAAAATCTGTCTCCTA
The DNA here is from genome assembly GCF_059751315.1 of Micrasema longulum. Lineage (NCBI taxonomy): Eukaryota > Metazoa > Arthropoda > Insecta > Trichoptera > Brachycentridae > Micrasema > Micrasema longulum. Next base: position 67,332 of record NW_028278321.1, read on the forward strand.
AATTCTAATTTATCTAGACCAAAATGTTCTAGGCGCTGATCAAAAGACTGAAGGGTTCTATTCGGGCCGTATTTTATTTTTGCACAAATTCAATTAAATTAATGAAAGTTATGTGACGTGGTGACCAGACTACACATCCGAATTCCAAATTACTACGAACTAACGAGTTGTATAAACAAATTATTGATGATACATATTTACAAGGTTTACATATTATTATATGAATCCTTACATCTTTAAGGCTTTTTCTTTGAGTTGTAAGAGACCATATTATAAGAGGGTTACCTGTACATAGATTTTTCTTTTCAAAAGAATTAAGGGTAAAATGAAAGGTATCAAAGTCCCCAAAGGTTTTTGAATAAAGAATCTACAATCGAATTGGAAATATTCGACAAATATTTTAATCCAGCAACGAATATATAATATGTAACCTTTGATATCTAAATTTCCTTTTGAAATATTAAATTGAAATAAAACTGTTCTTTGTGCACAGATTTAAGATTCACTTCGGTTTTCTGAGACACGACTAATAAAATACGACGTTTTGATCATCAACCCTCGTCATTTTCTATCACCATGTGGTTACCATTAATCAAAAATCGTTCCAGGACGCGTATTGCAATCAGATTGTAAGATGTTTATCGACGTTTGTCGATAAAGTTACAAAAAGTAGAACATGTGTTGGGGAAAAAAATTGGCGAATGATTGATTGGCATGAGAAGCACGGAGTCAAAAAACTTGTTAACAATTATAAATTAACAATATTTTGTGTTTGTCCAAATTTTTGCAGACAAGAACTGGATTCAACTCCCTGAGGAGCTGTTAATATTAACATATTACAACGGACATGATCAACATTTTAGAGAAGGAAATTTATAAGTCTAAGCATCTACAAGGCTTTTGACCTGTCATTGGCTGGTTTAAGTGGCTTTTTTACACACTGTGTAACATTCACTATTCTGCTTATATTTCAAACATCTTCATTCCTTCAACTCTTTCATCTATTGATGTTTGTGAAGTTAGAGAGCTGAAACCTTTATTTGTGCGAGTAAGATTCATCTAATTAAATAATAAACAAATGGGTGGTCAGCTCTAATAACAGGAAGAATCAGATTTAAGTGGACTGTATGGAAATTGTAACTCATTTTAATGTTCTTCTGATTGTTTTTTATTATGGAGCACTTCACTATTGCTGTAGTATGGATACCGGTATCGTATAGATGACGATGAACTGTAAAATATAGCCTGTTTATACAAAACTAACTTCACTTTGTACGAAATATGCCGACTCAGTATATGTTAGAGATTTGTCATAAGATACACCTTTTCACATTTGACTTCCTCACTTTACCTTCTTTAAAATGTCCTTTGTCTCTGTTGTAATATGTTAATTGTAACTCAATTTCTGATAACCTGCTTTATATTATAAACATACCTATATGTAAACATAAAACAACAGAGATGAATAACATTTAAGAGAAGGTAATATAGAAGTCTAGGCATCTACGGGGCTTATGACCTGTCAATGGCTGGTTTAAGTGGCCACTTTACACACCGTGTAACATTCACCTGTCTGTCTGTCCCAATCTATTATATTGTCTTCTCTGTGCTATGCTAATATTTGCTATCTTGACTCCAATACGGAACTCATAGATCGTCCGGAGCGTTTGCAGAATCAATGCATCCGCTTTTTTTTTAATCTCAAAAAGTATAACCATGTATCACCTTTTCACTCCGAACTCAAGTAGCTTTATTTTTATCAGCGCATAAACTTTAAATCTCTCTCATTTCTTTATTTATTTATTTATTATATTTAAAAATATATTAAAAAAAACGAAAGACCAAAAACTTTGAGCTAAACCATGCCAATCCAACTTCATCCCACAGTGTTTAGTCGCGAAGAGATCTACGAAAAGCCGGAAGATCTATCCCAAAAAATTCCAAGTCGTGTGATGAATTGACTAATCTACACATTCTGGACATTGGGGCATAAAAACTAAAGTTGCTCTTAGAAGATTTTATAAATAGCAGATTTTGACTTCTGGTGACACAGTTGGGAACATGAAAAGAAATTGATTGCAACAGAGATGGGACATCACTTAAAACATTAAGTATTTTGAAAATGCATATAAGGTCGATCTCAGTTCTACGTCTCTCCAGTGAAGACAGATTAAGAGATTGCTCTATTTCAAAATAGGAATAATTACCCCTTTGTAATCCGAGCAACCATGCCACTTTTCTTAAAAAACGGTGTTGGACAAACTCGATATGGTCAATATGAGTCCTGTAGAATGGAGACCAAATAGGAGGTAATAATAATAATAATAATATTGTTTATAATATTATTCATAATCTTTGACCTCCATAATCCATTGCTGAGAATTTCATTTACCTTTCTGATCCTAGTCTTTTGCGTCTTTTGCTCTTTTTAGGAGAGAACACTTAATTAGGTTTTTTTTATTATTTAAATATATGTATGTATCTTTTGATATATCTCTATAGTTTTTTAGTACAAAATTTTGACCAATCTCTTTTTTTGACCATCTTTTTTTTTATTGGCTGAAAGATATTGTTTTTAGCAATAAGTCCGCCAAAGTACCGATTCTTTGTACTTGAAGTTTTAAAAAATATATATAAAATGATGGCCTATTTTTTTTTAAATGGACAGCCTTGAAATGAGACAAAACATAACATATCTCACTTGTGCCTCGATCATGAACGCTATTTTGTTCTGTATATATCAAGACGGTATACTTAATTTCTGTACCATTTGTATTTTACCTCGGTATGTTCTACCTACTTGTCATATCTACATCATATGATCGAAACAAGCCAATAGAATAACCGCAAACTATTAGTCCGCATTCCTTACGTCATTTACATTTAAAATAGTTCTCACTTATAGTTTAAATAGGCTTCTGTAATAAAAAGTGCTCACTTAAATGCGATTATAAAATCCAATAAAACCCAATTTTAGCAAAAAATGCTCATTTGAACAGGAAATTACGTAGAAGTACGCTTAACGATCGTCTGTATGTATCTACTGATCGACTACAAAGCTCCTTTAACGTTTCGATACATACACTCGGAAAGATAGTAAAACAGATGGAAAAAATATAATAACTAAATTATTATTTTAGAGTTGTATCTTTCTAACGCCTAGATACTCTGATTTGTTAATAGGACAGAATCTATTGACATTATTTTCACATTTAGGCGTTCGTTTTATTAAAATGACAGTTATGCCGGAATTTAATTTGACTTCAAAATTTACTTATTTCTCTCTTATATTTTTAATAGGCTTTTAAGAAAACAAGTGCCAACCTCAAAACGATTAAAATTTTTAATGAATCATAATTAAAGGAAAAATTGCTAGGTGGAACAAATTTTTGACACTTTTAATGCGTAAATAAACGTATCGAGGGGTTCAAGACCCGTATAAACCGATGTACTTACATCAAAACTTGATGGTGACGGTTTCGGTAGTGTACCTTTATAGTCAGTCGGTAGACTTTTATCTCCAACTATGACGTCATACCGAAGCTATGTCATTTTAGAGCTTAAAAATGTGTACCGTGACATACGCTTCCCCTTGTTTCATATCGATGTACCTACCCAAAACTTGATGGTGGGGGGTCGGTAGTATATATTTATAATTGCTAGAGGGAATTTATCTTCAACTATACCGTCTCAGATGTCTTTATATCCCATCATAATCGAGGCCCTGGCAATACAGATTTCCTCATTATCACGTTGGTACGTCATTAGCAATATTAACTTACAAACTAATATACGACTGCGTAATCCTGACATCTTCAAAGATGAGTGGTATTCCTCGAATACTGCATATTATTTTCCTCTCTCTCGCATATGCAAGGAGTACAATAAGATTCGCAAGTGCAACGCGAAAGATATAATATTTTTTTGTGAATTCCTCAAGTCAATTCAAAAAGAATTTATTAATATATTAGCTTTTTTTGTTCATAGTTTCCCCAGTATAAACCAGTTTTGTTAGGTTTCAAACTTTTTTGTACTTTTGTTCATTTATAATTTGGAACACATTCCATGCTGTGAACAATTAAAAAAGGTGACCGGTCTAGTAATAGATATATCTTGTATGTTAGCTTTTTATGTTTATCCAGTTATCTGTTATAGTTCCCTAATAAATAAAAATATGAACAAATGGGTTTTTAAGTTTTTTCCGAAACATCCTTTTACTCTCACAGTTTCGAGCTTCTGCTGGGAGACCATTCCACGGAATTAGACCCGCGACCGCAAATGCGCATTTGCCGATATTATTGCGCTGTTTGAATACAGGTATAATACATTTTTCTATTGCCGTAGATGTTACTGATCTACGCGTAAGACCTATGTCAGCTAGTTTATCCTGAAAGGGTAATCCTTTTAGATAAACAATTTTGTTTTAAATATAAATTAAGCTTAATCCCTATTTCAAAGGCTTGTCAGCAGGTGGGAAATAAAGGATATGGAAATAAATTTTTAATACACACAGCACAACACCACACCAGACCGAGTGAGAAATAAAACTTTGTTGCATTTTTTTTTTAAACTTGCGGAATTGACACTGCGGCGACAGTTTTACAGCAGGTCATTTTACCAACTGTGCCACGGCACCTGTCTAAATTTGCAGTGACTTTACATAAACTATCAAAGTTTGTATTCCACCCTCTTTGGAAAGTGTAGCCAGTATAATTGGGAATTATCACGTACTACGATCACCGATAAAAATATATGAAATAGATGTAGAATAATTCATTGTATTTCTTAATTCAATATGGATATTGTGGAGAAATGTTTTCATACATACATTAAAAAGACAGAAAAAAAAAAACTGCGCTAGAAAAACGCAACATGTTTGGCCTTGACAGTTGTGACGTCAAGATTTGTGACAATGTTCTTAACGAATTTGAATGGCAGGAACAAAAATACATGAATCGTAACGTATTAGGGGCGTGGCTAATGGAATGACCGTTTTTGCGGGAATCCAAAATTACAATTTTAAAAATATCATTTATGCTTATAATAATTAGCAAAAAATCTGTTTTTACATGACAGTATTTTAAAGACCTTTATTACATTAAAATTTTAAATGAAAAAACCTGACATTTTTTTATTTTGAATTTTTTTGTTTTTTACAATAAACATAAGTGATAAAACAGAGTATTAAAAAAATAAAGCATAATTACAAAGCAATGAAATACATAATAATAGTAAAAATAGTAAACAAAAAATTCCACAAATACATGGCCTGTTCGTGGGTATACAAGAAAATGTTAATGATTTTTTGCTCCTATAATAAATAATGGAGAGTTATGTATAATATTTCTGTGTAACATAAGAAATAAAAAATAAAATATTCTGTAAAAGATAATGTGTTTTTTTTCAAGTAATATGACACAAAAATATGACTTATTATTTAAGGGCAAAAAAATAAATCATAGAAAAAAAGAGTTCATATCTTTAGTTTGAATCCATTTCCCTATTACCATTGTAGTGGAGTGATATAACTGAACTTAAAGGGTTTATTATGTATATTCGTATTTTTTTGTTAGTAAAACCTTTTACTTCTATTTTATTTGGAATGTAATCAGTCAGCCTCGTGGTGTAATGGTCAGCGCGTTTGCCTACCATGCAAGAGGTCTCGGGTTCGATTCCTGACATGGTTGATATGAAATATTTATTTAAAAATGGTGTTTTTACACTAAAAATATTTCATAGTCCATGGACTGGTACCTGAAGCGTGAGACTGATCATCTTACCTTCATGTAACAAAAATGATCAAGATACGCTGAAATTAGTGTGTCAGTCTAATGCCCTATGCACCATTAGGTGCAAAAAGGGAATGATGATGATTATGATACAGGGCCTTACTTATAAACCTGGTATAAGTAAGTAAGGCCCGGAGATTCCAAAAATTGTTTTTCGTTAACTTTATCGACAGATATTGGAACATTTTTTATACTTTCAATGTAATCGAGGGCCACGGTTGTACTCGGTATATTTTACAATATGTAGATTTTTCACAGCGGGTGGTACAAAATATATGTACATTTTCCGGGTCAGATTGGAGCATCTCTTCATATGAAATTTACTTATATTATTCTTTATTCAGTTTCTCTAGACTGGAGGAAAAAAACAGACCTTTTAAGAATTGAAATGAATAAAATATTAAAATAATTCTATTGCCGTTTTGACATTGAAGGAGAAACTAACTCGATATTCTTTAAACTACCTAAATCTACTTCTGCATTTGAGAAAAAACTGGCATTTGAATACTTTATTATTAAAATTTAAAAAACGTGATATGGGTCAATGTTAAAAATCTCAAGTCTATAAAAACGTAGAAATAACATGGACTCCATATTAATGTTTTATTTACTGAATGGCTTAATTGGTGTACCATCGTTACTGGAACAAGTGGCGTTCAATGTTGCAATCCACCGGTTGCGAAATAATAATGTGCTGTTTCTCGATCAACACAGCACAAACTATGGCTTGCATGCACTGTTAACGAAAAGGCGGACTGTAAATGAAAAACGAATTTCATTCAGTTTTGTGATTAGGAAATATTTGAAGAAAGGATAGGAACATGGAATGGATACCTACCTTCAATATGATGGGAATTTTCTTCAATTTCGGGAACTGGATGACAAAATGAACTTTAAAATCTAACAATGTTTTCCACGGCGTGCGACGAATCCAACCACTTTTTATCCGATTTTATGTGAAGCTAAAAATGTTGTTTGGTTTTTGTTCTAAATCCGAATCTTCTAATTTTTAATTTGAATTTCTTCTATCTTGATGTTAGGTAGGTACCATAAGGATGGGTCAAAGGAAGGATGGGAACGAAAGGTAATCGGCCAGGAATAGTATCGATAAATGCTGTTATATAGTTAGCATGCATCAATGTCCCGATTGTGTCGTATTGTAAACTCGAGACAAGATTTGGACTTTTTTGGTGTAAGCCTTTATAGATTGAAAAAATCACTAAGATAGACCGGATCTTGTCTTGAGGTAGTGTTTTTTCTTTTGTCACAAGAATTTAAATTTTATTTATTACAAGAAATTGTATTTACCATCGTTAGAATGAATTGCATAAGTCCGTCAAATAAATAAATAAATATCAGTGAAAATATGTTAAGTAATTTTGAAAATAAATAGTTATAAAGTTTGATGGGCTCTGAAAAATCGAAATTTTAGTTTACAATTAATGATAGTATCAGTAGATGCATTTAACATTTGTTTCTCTTCTTCTTTTTCTTATTTTTTATCTTCTTGATGGAGTTTGGAAATTACCGCAGCAAGTCTTACTTTCTTGGCATCTGCCCTGAACAACGACTGAGTGCTTCATTGAAATCAGTCACGCAAGTTCTTTAGTCAAGAGATGCGCCTTTTACCTACTCTGCGTCTTACTTCAATCCTTCCTTGCAGAATGACTTTTAAAATGTTATAATTTTTGTGTTTCATCACATACTCAAATTACTCAAGTTATCTTTTCTTTATGATCTTCAGTACCTCTTTATCTATTTTCATCCGTCAGACAACGCCATCGTTTCGAACTCTGTCCACCCAAGAGAGGTTTAATATCCTCCTGTAGCATGTTTGTTTCTCTAGGATTTCTTTTTATCATAGCATGTTTGAACAAAATGATTTTAAAAAATTCAAACCTTCTGACATGTCACATTTTGCCATCTAAAACACATACGACAAAATAAGATGTGTTTGACACATCATAAATAATCAACCATTACTTCATTTCTAATGATGGTATGTCACGTCTGTTTTCGTAACCTTTTTGTTGGTAAGCGACACATTTCAATTTACCATCTTTGAAAATAGAAAAATAGACGTTATAAAATGACACTGGTAATATTCTCTAAACCTAATGAAAATTGTGCTCAAGATGGGTCCCAAAACAACTGACAGAGCAGCACAAATCGAATCGGGTCGCCAGCGCTTGCGAGTTCTTTGAGCGATTGGGACCAAAAAGGGATAATTTTGATCATTTTTTTACTTCAAGGGATGACGATTACTACAGCGCAATACTGTGAGACCCCGGACTCAAAAACTCAAAAGAGCAATTCAAAACAAACGCAGGGAATCTTGGCAAAGGAAGTATGCTTGTTGCACGACAACGCCCGCCCGCACACTACTAACGCCACCGAGGCGCATTTGAACTGGTTTGGTTTGAACTTTTTGAACCACATTGCATACTCCCCTGCCGTAGCACCTTCAGATTTTCATCTTTTCACCTTTCTGAAGACTTGCATGGGTGAGAAAAAAATTCTAACTGATGAGGAGGTTAAACAAGAGGTTTTGATATGGAGGAAGGAAATGGCGGGAAAGTCCTATGAAGAGGGCATCAAAAAGCTTGACTCACGACTTACATCTGCATAAAACGGGAAGGCGATTACGTAGAAAAATACGTTAGATATATACAATAATGTATTTTAATTATACTTAGCTATATTATACTGATATATTTCTAAGAATTAAACGCAATTTAAAAAACACCAAAACATCATACTAAATCATCTTAAAATTAAGTAAACAGCAAACTTTTCAATAATTCAATAACTAATTTTTACCCTTTTAAAGAATACCTTTGTGTTCACAAATAATTAATGAACAATATTTCAATATAATAAATTGTTAACAAATCGTTAACAAATTAAAACGGGGACATTTCAGAGAAGAAAATATGGAAATATTATCTTAATGACTCCCTTTGAGGTGAAATCCAGTCTTTTGTCTACAAACATTTGGACAAACTCAAAATATTGTTATGACAAATTGTGACTACTATACCAATGTCGTATGTATTGTTTATTGTCTGTGAACCATAATAAATAAATAAATTATAACCACTAACCTACGTTCACGGCGGACGGAAGAAATGCAGTAATGTGTTTTCACGCTGCCTGGTTGAGTTTAGATCAAAATTCGCCAGTCAATATTTACGAATTTATTGCATTCATAAATATCAAGGCTGTAATTTGATTCGAAACTCAATCGTAGACCCTAAATTAAATGTTAGTAAAACCAAATATATGGAAATAGGTAATAAAGCACATGGCATAACAATGAATGTAAATATTGATGGTAAAATTATTGAAAGGGTTGATGAAATGAAATACTTAGGAATTATTCTTGACTCCAGATTAAATTTAACATCACACTTTGAATATATACATAAGAAAATTTCAAAAAAGATTTTCTTCCTAGGAAGAATTCGAAAAAAAATAAATAAAAAGAGTGCAGAACTTATATACAAAACAATAATTGCCCCTCATTGGAACTATTGCTCTACTATATTATATTTAGCTAACGAGGGAGACATAAACAAGTTTGAAATACTACAAAATAGAGCAATGAGAATTATACTGAAAAAAAGCAAATATAATAGTGTTGAAAAAATGAGAAAACAATTGAACTGGATAGGAATAAAGAAAAGACTATTGTATAATGTATTTGTATTTATATATAAAGTGTTTAATAATCTCATGCCAAAGTATTTTATAAGTGAAATTATATTAAATAGAAATGTACATAAATATAGGACAAGAAATAGAAATAGGATAAGACTACCACTTAAGAAAAAAACAAAATCACAAAATAGCTTAATGTATAAAGGGTTAAAACTGTATGATGAGATGCCTGAAAGTATGAAGAATGAAAGAAAACTTACGGATTTTAAAAAAAATGTTATGTTTATTGTAATAATGTAGTTATGTAAGAAATATTTAATAAGTATTTGTTATAATTGTAAATATATTAGTTAATATAGAATGTAATATTGACTAACTTAAGTAAATAAATAAAATAAATGAATAAAAATAAATATACTTGTTTATGTCTATCGATTTCTAGACGTACCCGTCGCTTCGTCAGGACAATAATTACACTAAAAAATCCTACTATACACCTCGATACTGGTAGTTGCATAAAAATATAAAACCAACATGATAATAGGACACATACTTTTAGTAGCTAACACTAACGTGCACTTATTGCATTTTGTATTACTGAAATTACTCCGCATATGACGACAAAAGATCTCTTCCGCTTATTCTGTCAGTTCTACCGATCGTTTCGTTGACGGTAAGTAAACCGGATATCTCGCAAGCTCTCTTATCATTGGTTGATTCTTATGAACAAGTGACGTCATTCAAAGTAGTTGTTTTTTTATAATTTTTTAAATAATATTTTTTCGTACATTTACAAGAAACTTTGCCATATAATTTAATGCTCTAATTTTTTACATGAAATACGACTTTAGGTTTATTTAGACTTTAGTTATTTTTATGTCCTTAAAATAATTTTAGGACATAAGAAGAACTATTTTCATTATTAAAATAATAACAACTTATGAGCGAAACTTTGTATTTAAATATTTAAAACTTTAAAATACAACACAACATCGAAGTTCGAGAATGATCACATTTATATTGTGATCACATCGGGAATCAATCCCGAAACCCTCTGTGCGAGAGGCAAACATTTCAGCCATCACAACACCGTCAAATAATGACGATTTAATGAAAAAAACAATCGCCGATTTTTATCAATTCACCGTAAAAACATTTGATTAATGTAACCCCTAATCAGAAAAAGGGTTTATAGAATTTTTATGATTATTAAATAATAGAACAATCTAGATATAGACTCAGTCACGAAACACATAATAAATCACATAATATGAAGTATATTACCTATTTCCCACTAAACTTTAAAATTACAGACTTGTATCCAATGCTCGTTGAAACATGTTATTTGCATAGTATAATACTTGAGGAAAATTATCATGTTATTTTCCAAACACACGCCTTTTAGAAAGTGAACAGTCTGACTAAAAACTATGATTGTTTCGTTTTTAAATAAATCTTTATGCTGGTCTAAATCTTACGAAGATTAAATATAAGCATAAATAAGCCTGAAATAATTTGGACAAGCTCAATTAATTTTTTTTATATGTTGTAATATAACATTTCATTTCTACAAAACTTAAACGCCATTCGACGGCAGATATACCCATTAATATTTTGCTTAAAACATCCGAAGAAATTAAAACTTACAACCAAAACATTATTCTTAAAAAAGCTACATGTTATTCCATCAAAATGGTATGAAATAAAAAAAAAACACGAGTGTTGTTTTTTTTAATGATTATTGATGCCATAATTTGACGTAGAATTAAAGAAAAATACCACAAAATGTATGTAAATTAAAATGCTTGTATTCCTTTCCGAAAACAAAAATTTTATATTTTGCCCCCACTGTTCTTTTATTCAATTTATTGCCTATAAATTATTTTGAAAAAAGATATATTAATAGGTACTAGTTTTTATATGAGAATCAAAGAAGAAAAAATTATCTTAAGTTTAAAAGGCGTAATCAGCCGTTGAAAAGTTAGAAAGAAAAGTTAGAATATTTTAGTTCTTTTCAGTATAATAAATTAATCATCATTTAAAAATAGTTTAATCGTAAGAAAGCCTAAAAATACAAAAAATGTTTATTACATTGTGTAAACATTGAATTATTTATTTTTGCTTTATTTATTTAGTTCCTAATGCGCATAAGGTATAATATAATACTTTTTACTTAATTTGTGTTTTTTTTTTAAAGGAATAACCCGCTAAGCCTCTATTTTGAGGCTTGTCGGTGAATGGGATAGAGGGGATATGGAAGGAGGTAATGAATAATACACCGCAACACCCAGACCAATTGAGAAAAAATCTTTCTTGGATTTTTTTTCTTGCAACTGGCGGGAATCGTACCCGCAACGCCAGTTTCACAGTTGGCCGTCTAACCAACTGCGCCAATAATAATAATAACTTGAAAATGAAAATAGTTTGGCCATAAAGGAAGCAATGTGTAATCGCATTTAAAAAATTAAAAAATCCCACTTTACGTACAGTAGATATCTTCTACTGTAGAAGAATTAGAAGATTTAGAAAAGTACCCCACGACTTACTTGCTAACTAATAGTGAAAAAGTAAGCATTTTAATATTATTTATTCTTAATAAGTCATTTTAGGATCACCCTACTCAATCATAAGAATTCGTGTTTCTGTACAATCTGGGCAAAATCAGTTTAACCGTTAAATCAAAATATAAAACACCCCTAAGGATGAAATACAGAAGCACTATGTTTGTTATTCTTCAATTTTTGTTTTTAACATCCTCTTTTGCATTTACAGCGGCGGATATTAAGGAAACAACTTCCTTCCTGAAAGACATCTTAATATTTGAAAACAACCCTTCCCGGGTTACTGCCTTTTTCTGCTGGAAAACAAGTTAGTACATTTTTAATAGCTACTTTGCAATAATTTATACACCATTAAGTATTTATGTTACGCGGGTGAAAAGTAGGAGCACAATTTGTCCACATTTTAATTTAGATTCCCATTTGTACTCAATGTTTTATTAAAATCAGCATTTGTTAATTTGGTTTTTCTTTTCGTTTATTTTTCTTTTCCTTTCTTTTCATGGTCATGTCATACCATATACATGTGCCATAAACTTTTAAATAATTAAAAAAGGAATGGCCTACCCTCAGACGCTGTAGTCTTTGTAGGCATTTTTTCCAATACATGATATAGCTTAATTTTAAGATGTATTTTTCTAAAACGTATTATGGTAATTATATATTTATGCTAATTTATATACGTATGGAAAAATAAAGAAATAAAAAAAAAAGAATAAAAAATTTTAAAAAATCTTTTTATAACTTTTAATCGGTAGTTATTTTCATATCCCCTACGTTTTTCTCTTGGAAGTTATTTTTTTTATGTTTTAGAATTTTCATATATTTTTAAAAAGTATTTTTTTATTTGAAATTTACTTATTTATAAACCCATTCTCTAAATAAAATATTTATTTTTTTAAATTCATATTCTATTGTTAACGATAACTTTTTTAACATCTTTGGTAAAGGTAGTTTGAGTCTTTTGTTTAGTTTTGTCTGGCAGTTTATTGTTTAATTTCAGTCCCTTGTTTATTGGTCAAGCTGGAATACAGATGATTGTTATTATTTATAACTAAGTAAGTTATATATTTAGTTAGTCATTTTATTACAAATAACCACTTATGTAGTAACATTTACCAAAAAAACATTCCCAATAGTGAAAACGCATTTATAGACAAACTAGCTTTTGCTTGTATGGTATTATGAATAAATTAGTAAAATAATTACTTTTGTTGCTTAGCAATAAGATTTTTTTCCAAAGAATATTATATTTTTTGGTATAAAAGTAGTCTGCATCGATTGCCGGCCCTCCAACTATAGCCATGTAAAAAAATACGGCGATCCGTTAGTCCATGGCAACGTAGCATTATTTTTCAGTTTTAATATTAATTCAATTATCCACTAAAAAAATTCGCGAAGGAGCGATATTTTTTTCTGGGTGAAAAGTAATTGATGATACCTCTCATCTTTCCGCTATCGGTATGCAAATACGTCAATCGGACACTTAATTGTGACTTGAAAGAAAAAATCATTTAACTATGGGCTAGCTATCTCCATACAAAAAATCACGTTGATTGGTCCCTTCATTACATGAAGGAAACACAACCAAACAAACGCACTTTTACAAAAATTTTAATAAAATTAGTATGAATTAGAGATTCGGTTATTTAAAAGACAGATACATTTTATACATACCGTTTCATAAATTGTACGTTTTGTAAAACGGTTTCTAAATAACAGTTAGGAACAGCGCAAAAAACTATTACTACTCGCTGAAACAGTTTCATAAAAATAAATCGAAATCTTGCATATAAAGAACGACTAGTGAAACTTCCTAAAAGAACAAAATAACAGTCCAGAACGGTGTGGGCAAAACTTGTCGACACTAGCTATTTGCTTAAGACCGCGACTCCTTTGCACTGCCACACTCCTCTAAGCTTAGGGATAGAACTGCATTTTCCAAGGAGGGAAAAGGTGGTTAGAGATTTTTTAATTTAGCTTAATTTTTATTTATTCATATAAATACACTTATTACAAAAAATAATAACGTATACCTTATTCTATGAGGCCAAGAGCTCTGTGTTGAATTAAGATACAACAAAATAGAAAGTGAAAGCATCCATTTTATTAAAGAATTCTACAAATAAAAAATATTACATAAAAATGCCAACGCCATGCCATGCCATGATTGTCCATGCAGAAAAAATCCACGAAACAGTTTAATTTGAGAAATTATAACATTTGGACTAGTTTTTCTTTACAGCAACAGTTCAAATTTGTAAAACTGTTTCAACTGTTTTTGAAGAACAACTGTTTCTTTTTTTCTCTCTCTGGTGTGGATTGAAAGACGACCAAACCTATCTTTGTGACAGTCGAAAACCGTCAAAGAGAATTTTTCCACTTTGAATTCGCAAAGCGCATTTCTGTCGATTGATTCTCTAGTTTTATAGAGATGATTTTTATCATTTTAGGTTCATTACTTAAACTGAGTCGTGCACTGGAAATTCGTTTGAATGTTCTTCAACATTGCGAGGGGAATGGAATGAATATATACGAAGACCAGAGCAATACACTTTTCCTTCTGGATTTAGACTGTCACTTCGCGAGAGAATGCCTCACTAAAGTAAGTAATATAAATCAAGTATCGTCTAAGAATAGATTGTCGGAGTAATGAAAACGATCCAAATGATAGCGTTTTATTGCCTTTTCATTTGAAACACTTAAATTTCCAAACGAATTTGAGCTGTTTTTTTACTTACATAAAAGAACAGCGAATTACATTTGTACTCGAAATAAATGTAACCTTAATTGACTTCAATAGTACATCTTTAAAACTACGATTTAATTATATTTAAATCTTTAATTACATGAGCAGACACAACCAACTTTTACTACAACCACAATGGCGTGATGGTAGCAAAAGTAGGAGTAGTAATGGTTTTGTGATCAAACATATCAATAAATTACACTACGATCGCGACAGAAATGAAGAACATTTAAAAGAAAGAAAATATAAGGATAAAATAAATAAATATGGATATTTAAACATAAGTATAATAGTGAATGTTACACAGTTTGTAAAGTGGTCACTAAAACCATCCAATGATTGGTCACAACTCCTGTAAATGCTTAGACTTCCGTATTTCCTTCTCTAAAATGTTTTCGATCTCCGTTTTAATATTCTGATTTATATATTTATTCATCGTTCAATTAACTTTTTACAAAATTACATTGATTCCCATTTTCTAACAGTGAGCTATTTACAACTCGTTTAAAATGGCCCTCAAAATTAAATGTCTGCGTAAATTAAAAGAACGCACATATTGCTTTTTTCTATTTAAAAAAAAAAGCCTGTGGCCCCTAAAGTAAAAATTTTTTTAAAAATTTAAAAATTTAATCAACAATGTCACACATGTGAAATTAGTAATAAAAATATAAGATTGCCAATGATTATAAAAACCGAGTATCAAAACTTATAATACTAGGGATTGAAGCTGTACGATGAGTTACTTGAGGAAATAGAAGGCCTTAAAATATAAAATAATTATTTTTTAAAATACATGCTTGAAAATTATTTTAACAAAATGTGTTTTATTTATTTATTTCAATCTCCGATTACAAAGAATAAGTACTTTGGCGAATTTATTCCTAAAAGCAATATATTCCAGCCAACCAAAAAACAGACTAGTCATTCTGTAATGTCCAGTCGGTAAAACAACTTTGTGACTACAAATTGATTGTAGGTCACTTTGCTGATCCGGAATATAAAAAAAGAGTTTCCCACACTCACAACACTACATTAAAAACTAAGGGCTCCCTGATCGTTTCCCGAATTACAAATTACTTCGGAGAGCTAACATTAAATTGCGTTATTCCAAGGTTGTTCAATGATTTCCCACAAACCATCATCAACATGAAAGATCTTCAAATGGAAAAAAAAGAACTGAATAAATATCTTTTTAATACTTTATGGTGGATGTTTATTAATAAATTTATAAAATATAAAAAAAAAATGTAAAATAACCCTCTCATAAAAAATAAAATGTGTCCCACTGAAAAGTCTTTAGACTTAGTGGGTAACAAATTGTTATATGTATTTTAAATTATTAGCTAAACGCTGCTTTGCAGCACTGAAACTAAAAAAAAGAGTTGGTCAAAAATTTGTACAAAACAATAAAAGTATATATCAAAAGATACATGATAAAAAACCTAATAAATTAAAAATAACAGCCGTTTCTTTAATGTGGAGATAAGGTTTGCACATTTAACCTTAATAAAAGTATAATATGTTATATGTTTGTATTAAGGGTTGAGGTATGCGGAATCAGATAATGAGTTTGGAAAGAGAGAGAAAGAGAAACCAAGGAAATAAGAGGAATTATAAAAAAAAAACAATAAAATACAGGAGGTCAAGATTCTAAGGATATATAGTAACTTTTATGAAGTGTCTTGATTGTAATAAATACTCAATTAGTTCTTAAGATGTTATGAACTAGCTTAATAAAGTATAAATAAATTAAAATATTATTCATTAAAATAAAATAATCTATTGTAAGACGTCACTCCCCATTATGTACAAAATAATTGTCAAAACTTATAATTAAAAATCAAACACTGATTTGATTCTACTGAACACTTAATTTTATTTTTACAAATATAAAAATAAAAACTTCGTGACAATTGTTTTTTTTTCGACAACAATTATCTAAATTTACAAAACTATAAAGTTTCATTAATTATCTCACAATACATACTTGTATGTCAATAAATACTCACTTTGTTATATTTTCCCCGAAATTCAAATATATTTTATTTTTAATTTTATATGTTTATATTTGTAAAAATAAAATAAAGTGCTCAGTAAACTCAAATCAGTGTTTGATTTCTAATTATAAGTTTAAATATGGAGTTCTACAAAATAAACACCAAATCAATCAATAATTAGTTATTTATTTTACGTAATGGGATGCGTTAATGTAAATATATGTATTTGATTAATGTAAAAAATTGTATTTAGTTGTAATATTGTATTTTTATTTGTTATCAATAAAAAAAAATATGTACAAACAAATTCCAACAGGGATGGAGAATACCTTAAATAATGGAATATGAAAGTCTAGGCATTTACAGAGCTTATGACCTTTCATTGGCTGGTTTAAGTAGCAGTAGGTTTAAGTACAAACATTTATTGTTGTGAAGAAATTCTTCTGACTGAATTATTTCACATACTAGGCAACGTCTGAAATCAATTTTTATTTTTTTAAACTTTTCCTTGGAGCAGTTGGTTTTATTACAATATTTGAGTTTGTCTAAATTTTTGTGGACAAAAGACTGGATTTCACGCAACCAACTGGTAATTTGTCAATCTTAATGAAACATTTAAGTTTGTAAGTGAAAATTCTTGATGGAAGTTCATTGTAATTTATTATATAAATAAAACACGAGTGATACTTTAATCCACAAAATTGGAATATCCAGTGACCGGTTTCATCGCTTTCGCGACATCTTCGAGACTGGTATCTTTATTAAAAAGTTGAATGTATTTATACAGAACAGAGGTAAGGATACATAATTCAAAGTTATATGTAAGTAAATTAAATAAAGTTATTTTTATCTTAAGGATCGTTATCAACAAATTTTCTTTGGGTTAACTAATGAATTGATATAATGCTATTTTAATGAGTTTAAGTATTTTATTTTATTTTTGGTGTCCCATCCTTCGTGAGTGTGGTTTTAATTTACTTACATATAACTTTGAATTATGTATCCTTACCTCTGTTCTGTATAAATTCATTTGACTTTTTAATAAAGATACCAGTCTCGAAGATGTCGCGAAAGCGATGAAACCGGTCACTGGATATTCCAAATTTGTGGATTGAAGTATCACTCGTGATCAATCTTAATGACTTTCCAGGGGGTGAAAACCAGTCTTTTGTCTACAAACATTTGGACAAACTCAAATATTGTAAAAATATAAACATCGAAAGGTTATATGATGATTGTTTATATTTATTTAATGTTATTATTTTGTTATTAGTGTCCTTACTAACAGACAGGTACGTCTCGAAACATAAAATAATTTAGCCGAAAAACTCATTTTGGAGACCATAAAAAAAAAC
Organism: Micrasema longulum; assembly: GCF_059751315.1. Classification (NCBI taxonomy): domain Eukaryota; kingdom Metazoa; phylum Arthropoda; class Insecta; order Trichoptera; family Brachycentridae; genus Micrasema; species Micrasema longulum. The sequence goes on from NW_028278321.1 coordinate 85,440, forward strand.
GCACCCGTGAAAGTACCAAGGACTCGTTGATGATATACTATATTACCTCTTTTATTGCCTTCAATTAGAAAATGTATAAAAAATATTGCTTTACGTATTTACTACAGTTTTTTATGCCGTTTATTAGTGAAACTAGAATATGTTTAATTTACTGTAGATTCCAAAAATAATAAAAAAATCTAATTATTTTTTATATGAAACAACACTTTCAGTATGTCCAAATGGTTGTAGACAAGGCTGGATTTCAGTCCCTAGAGAGTCATTAAGAATGTAATCTATCGTCAAAGAGAGGAAAATGATTTTTAAGAAAGGACATGGAAGACTGGGCATTTACAAGGCTTTTGACCTGGCTGGTTGGCTGGTTTAAGTGGTCAATTTATAACATTCGCAATTCTGTCTTTGTTTGAACATCCATATTTATTTATTTCATCCTTATATTTATATTTTCTAAAATGTTCTTCATCTCTGTCGTGATTGTATTGTAATTTATTGATATGTTTTATCACAAAACCATTACTACTTCTACTTTTACTATCATCACGCCATTGTGATGGCAATAAAAGTTGGTTGTGTCTACTCATGTAATTAAAGATTTAAATATAATAAAATCATGACTTGAAAAAGATTTTTAAGATGTAATATTGAAATCAATTAAGATTAAATTTATATATAGTAAAAATGTAATTTGCTGTTCTTTTATGTAAGTTAAAAACAGCTCAAATTCGTTTAGAAATTTAATTGTTTGAACAGACGTTTACACAAATATCGCTAGCCTAAAACAGCAGTGAGATATCCCTGTAGAACCTATTTTCAGATAATCGGACTTTAAGATGTGCGAAGGGTCTGACAGAATAAAATTATTTAAGGTTGATTATGAACACTTATTTTCACATAGGTTAAATATCTAACTTCAATATTTTTTTTATTTGAAAACATTTATTTATTTAAGTAATTAACATCCCAGCATGTGTATCTCAAAATCGTAAATTTCGGGTTTTTCTCAATGTTTATTTGGATAGCGATCTACGTAGTAAGAGGTTCGTACGGTTTTTGTTACTTTATTTGGGTCTTTGTTGAATAAAATTGAGTGAAAATTATTTTAAGTATCAAAGATAATTATGACAGTTTTTTCATAGTTTGAATGATATAACTTTAAATGCAAAATTTAAAAACATGAATTAAAATGATTTTTTTGTTTTTGATATCAAAATTCTTTTCGCATTTTATTGGGCTGAATGTACTACAAACATTGATTCGCGGGGTAATTACTACACTTAGGTTACTTTAAAATCACCATTTTTGGTTATCCACTAAAAACACATTTTTTATCATCCACCATGAATGCTTCGAATAATGAAGTCATGCATTCAAATCATTATTACATTATTTTAACCAATATACGAATATGTGTTTTTAGTGGGTACTCAAAAATGCTGATTTTAAAGCTGCCTAGCTTAAGCACTACCCCGCAAATTCATGTAACAAAAACAATCCACAAAATGTGAAGGATAAAAGAAATCATAATCCACCAGAAGTAATTAATTTTAGATTTTAATACAAAAGGTTGGATTAAAAACGCATTTATCAAAAAATATTTCCAATCCATATGAATTATTAAAAAGTATAAAAATGCAGCACATTCTACAAACTGACAGTTATTTTTTTGTGAAAATACTTTTCATTTATCTATCTGTATTAATTTATTATTATTCTATGTACAGGCGGATAAAGAATACAGTTCTGTGTTGATAGTACTCCAGTCTGGAATATTGTTTATTTAGAATTGTAGGCGCAAGCAGTCGACTGAATTTTCTATCTCAAGAAATGATTTTAAATCATCAGCAAATAAAAGAAATCGCGATATCATTTATAAATATGATAAAAGGGAGTGGACCGAGGTTTGACCCTTGTGATACGACGGAATAAATTAAGAATAAAAAAGAAATGTTCCGTATAAAGTGAACTGTTTTGCATTCTCTAGGTAGCTTATGAAAAACATCACCAGCTGAGGAGAGAAACCGAATTCCGTTAATTTCACTTGAGTATTAACAGTGTCAAAAGCCTTCGAGAAATTATTATAGAAGGAATCAACTTGGTGACCGTTGTCCAATGCTTTTGCCACGTACTCAGAGAATATCATGAGGTTTTTTTTGTGTCGTAGAACCAGAATCCCGGATGAGTTTTTTTGACTAAATGTCTACTCTGCGATAAAAATCTTGAAAAGAAAAATCAAATGGAAAAAAGTCCGTCTTGCGGTGTAGTGATAGGCGTTTTCAATCTCACCCTAACTTATATAGTGTGCATGCGGCTCGACTTTGGAATCCTGTCATATCCTCTATCAAAAAATATGTATCTGCAATAGCTTTGTTTAAATCACGCCTGAAGAAATGAATTAATCTCTTCTTTTTCCCATTCCTTTTTTTCTATTTTTTTTATTTTTTCTATTTTTGCAATAGCACTAGTATCGAGTTCTATTTTTTATATTTTTCCCGCATATGTTTTGAAACCCAAAATGTTTCAACTACACGGTTAATTTAATTGGTTGATTAGCGGAAATTCCCCTTGGGAAGGAAACCCACCAATATACAGATATTTGTGTACGGAAAGTTTAATTAATAAACAAATTAAAACAATTAAAACTATCGTTACTTTACTTTCAGTTACTTTAATATATGTAGTTAGTATGGATAGTTACTTTAATAATTGACCATCAATTTTAAGAGTATTTATCTTATCAAAATAAATATGTTAACCCTGTCTTAAAGAGATTCTGTACATCAATAGTAGTTATTAATAATACGTTTAGACAGCGCAGCGGGAGGTTTCCAAATTCAAGGCAACATTACCAAATACAAATTTCTCATACCGAATCATATTCGATTGATTGATTAGATGATAAATCACATTGAGCTTCAGTAAATACATGCAATAAACAATAATACCATATTTGTCACAAAAAGAGGGCAAACTTTCGAGAAGGGAATATGGAAGTCTAGGCATTTACCGGGAGTATGACCTGTCATTGACTGTATATTACATATTTTATGTTTTTTTTTTATTATTATATTCATTGTTATATTTCACTTTTTTACAAGTAAAATAATACAGAGTGGCTTTTAACGGGTGGACTTTTACTTTTCCGAAACGAATCTAGTCCATTTTTGAACTCACTGAGACTACACATTGAGATCAGCTTTTGTGGCAGCTTATTCCAACCATCAACAACTTTATTACTCAAGAAATGGTTCCGTGGATTTAGATTGAATCTCGTTTTGTCCAGCTTGAGGCTGTGGCCTCGAAGACGAGCATCTTGTTTAAGCTTGAACATGGGATCCAAATTTGGGCGGCTGACTGTTAAGTATCTTGTACATTATACCTCTATCGAGTCACCCCTTTCTCGCCGTTTCTGCAGCGTTGTGAGACCGAGAGCTTCCAGTTTCTCCGCATATGGAAGCCGTTTTAGGCTTGGCGACAACTTTGTCGCTCATCTTTGGACTCTTTCCAACAAGTTGATATCCTTAACAAAATAGGAATTCCATACCTGAAACCCGCATTTGAGAGTAGGTCTGATTTGGTTTTGTATATTTTAAGTAATATATTCGGTGTTATCATTTTAACATTTCCTCAACTTTTCCATATGTTGACTTTTGTGAAATAAAAGAGCTGAAATCTTGATCATTCTTCTTTCTCTGTTAAAACCAATTTATGAATACATATTCACTTTCCAAATTATATACTGGCGTCATATTGCAAAAGAGTCAATCGACGATAAGCCGTATTGCATTTTGGCCGAATAAATTGATCAGACATTAAAAATATTTACGATGCTAATATTAACGAATGCAGAAATTGACTTAGACCAAGAAAGACATAATATAATCAAATCCATCAAATACTTGAAGATGGGCGTGTTGAAAGTCGAAATAATCGGCGGGAATGCATGACAATATGTATGAATGTAGAGAAAGCGAAATATGTATCCAAAGAAGAGTGATGTGGCGTTCTACTTCTCTGCCTATTTAACGGGGAAACGGTGTGAAAGTTTGTTAATTTGAAGAACGCGTGAAAAAATACGTTGTTTTTAAAATAACGTGTTAATTTAATTTCTAGAATCTCCTGAAAATTCTGTTTTTTTTTAGTTATGACTATTTTATCGTTTGTGCGATATGAAGAACTGTATTTTGAGTTGTTCCTGGACACGGAAAAATAAAAAAATCAATTTGAAAATAATCAAGTTTATTCCGCTAGTAAATTTTTAAACCCTATTTTGCGCAACTTACGTGAAATTTATATCGGCAAGTCTTGCTTTATTGGATCGATCATTAATCACTCGTTTCTTATGTTCTATTTTTTCCAGTTTGAATCCGATCAATTGTTCGGACCTCCGTTCAGATGGGTGATTATAGGAGGTTCAGAGGGACAAAATATATCAAACTCCCATACACTATCAGATGAAGGGGTTAGGAGTTCAAACTGCGGGTCAAATTCTAATGCAGAAAAGCGAGGGAGACATACAGATCGCTTGATGGAGGGCCTGAAAGAGATGTCGATATTTGTTGACAGTGACGTACTATTGGCCAGTTGGAACGACAAAGCATACCAACTTAATAAAGGTAAACATAAAGATTTATGTCCAAAAAATGTTCTGTAAAGACGCGGCGTTGATTCAAGGAGGTATAGGTGTTTGCAAGTTACAACTTTAAATTTAATTAAATGTGTATGCAAAAATTTGCCGGTTGATGCCGCCCTTCAATTATTAAATTTGTTTGTAGTGTCTGGAGTCGATTATTGCAATGGTATCTAGGCAGGTTTACTAATAAATACAATGACTCGCCTACAGTTTTTTTTCAAATGCCGCAGCGAGATTTATTTTAGGAATCTCTAAGTTCAGTCATATCACTCCACTTCTTTGGGACGTTTGGCTACATTTTCCACAGAGAGTGGAATACAAACTCTGTTGGCTTATGTATTGGTCACTGCATAATTCTGCTTCAGAATGCTTCAGATCTAAGGGAACTATGGAATTCAAATGAAATAAATGACACTCGTCTTACGCTTAAATCATCTACTTCTAAATTTAAATATCAGCGCACTTAATTCGGCAAATGCGGATTTGCGGTCGCAGGTCCTTTGGCGTGGAATGCTTTCCCATCAGAAGAGCAAAACTGTGAGAGTGATGTTATTTCGGGAAAAAAATCCGCTTATTCTCTAAATCATTTAAATAAATAAGCAGCATGTGATAACAAAGTAAATTGTATTACTCAAATTATGTATTTTTTATTTAAAATTAAATTTATTTTCATAGAATCACTTTAAAAAGCGCCTTTGACATATTATATTACGGAAATTGTTCAATAAAAGTTATCTATGATAACAATAATAAAATATGGAAAAAATGCCCGGTGAGAACAGAAATATTGAATGTGGTCATTTTCAAGCCTGGATGTTCTGTTCTGTAATAAATTCACAGATGTAATTGAGCTTTCTTTGGTGTTTTAAAATTTGTTGGAATGAATTTATTTTTCTCGTATGAAATGTTTTAAAAATTATATCACACTGAAAAAATGTCCCACGTTACTAGCAGTTACGCAACGCATTCTTTCGGTACAATTTTGGGGAAAGTTTTCCATAAAATCTTGCGCTATTTCCCAAATAGTCCGTGATTTTTTGCTTTCAATACCAAGAGTTGTTAGTTTGTTTCCATAGACCATGAGCCTTACGTGGTCTCATAGAAAATAACCCAATAACGTCAAATTACAGGATCATGGAGGCTAATTACAAAGCAAAAAGACCCTTTCTGGACTTGTCACGTATAAAATTCATAGTTTCACGAAGAGTCCCATGTGTTTGGCAAACTAAACACTGTTTTTTATAGGAAAATACAGCATACCACGTATACCGATAAAAATATGTGAATTGGAGTTAGAAAAATTAATTGTATTTTCAAAATCAATACGAATATTGTGGAAAAATGTTTTCATAGGTAACTTTAAAAAATAAATTATTATAAAAGATGTCCCAACAAAAACGCGACGTGTTTCGCTTTGATGATTGTGACGTCAAAATTCGTAACAATATTCTATTTAAATTTAAACGGTCACAAACAAAGTTAAAAAATAAACTGAATCGTGACGTATTAGGGGCACGGCCAATGCAATGAAACGGTTTTCGCGGAAATTTAAAATTATAAATGATAAAATATTTTTTATGCCACTAATAAGTATAATATACTTTTTTAAACAGACAGTATTCCTTATTAATTAAAAATTGTAAAAAAACAAGATTTTTCTCTGTTAAGGAACGTTTTTTTTTCAAAATACGATATTTGCTTGAAACTTTATTCTTCGGGAGAGGGATTTTTTTATTCTTGTCAAATTGCGTAATCAAATCATTGTTTTACACCTTACAAATGATTTGAAATTTTATTTTTACGTTTTTTTATAAAAAAAAAATTCTACATAAATACCTAACTGGGCACAACCTGTGTCGAGGCATTCATTTATATTATTCAAATTATGCTTATGATGTCAAAAAAATATATTAAAAATAATATATATTGGTAGGTAGGAAGAAATTGCCTTATATAAAGTGTCAAATAAATAAATACATAAACACGCATACTTATTTATTTTTATTTTATTTTATACGGGATTTTTACAGCTATTACGTAAAAAATAAGTAGAAATATGTCAACAATTTACATACATTATAATAAAAAATAAAACAAAATATAATAATATCATTAGTACACCACACACATAAGTACCGTGCAGATATTGAGCCGAGAAACAATCCACTGGAACTCAACCTGAAGTTTATCTAATTGTGGGTTTATAATTTTCTTTTATATTAGCATCTAATATAAATTATTGAAATCAGGGATTGATATACACGATAAAATATCGGTTTTACAAAACAAGTTATTTTATCGTGTAAACTTTGATACATTTTTTTAAGCCAGTTTTTAACGTGTTTAAGTGAGTTTTTTTCAGGTATCGATGCGTCTCAATACTGGAATATAATAAAAATAAAAATGCCATGTGGGGCAAATACCGCACGTTATTTGAATGCGAGGCGTTCCACTGTTAATTTTAGTATTGTTACAGAGCACAAATAATGTTTTTCTACGGACTAATTTAGTTTGACAAGATACATTAATACCAATATAAAGATATGCCTACAAAAATTATCGATAGTCAAATCTTCGATTTTTGACGATCGTCATTCATTGCTGACACATAGCCACCAAATAAATATATTATTCATTTGACATCAATATCGAGTGTGTAAGTGTCCTATCACTTTGTCGTATAAAAACATTAACATGACAGTTATATAAATGATTTTTCAGTCTATCGCCGGCGACCCGGATGTCCTTTTATTGTTGAAGAAATCGGTAATTGGACGATTGACGGAAGAATATCTCTTAATAAACTGGAGAAAGTAGTCGCCTTAAGAAGAAAAAACTTGATGGGAGTTGAACTAACGGCGGCATTCGTTATTACAGATAATAATACTTTATTTCACTTGACCGACTACAGGTAACTGATAATTTGGTGCTTTTTTCATACATAAGAGATTGTTTTATGGATAGCTACTACAAAAGTAACTTACAATATTCTTAAGAAGGGAAAATTGATGTCTCGGCGTTTACAAGGCTCACCACTCACCATTGAGTGTTATTATTTTTTTATTTCATTTTCGCAAACAACGATTTTAATCGAATTTAACTCCTCTGGTTTTATGGTGTGTTTTACTGTGAGTATGGCAAATTACATAGAGGGTTTATTTTATTAACATAAACGGCAAATCTGCCTTTTACAAACATTTATAATACTACGTATTTGGCTTAACATATATATATTTTTTTTAAAACATAAATTTCCTTATACCCAAGATTTACATAAAAAAAATTAAACCTAAAATTTTATAAGATTTATATTAAAAAATGAACATAAAAATTATACAGCATATTCAGTAGGAAGTTTAAATAATAAAACATTCTACAGTAGTACAACAAGAAAATCATTAGTACTGTTTCATACAGCTGGGCAAAGTGAACAAAAGACTGTATATATTACGAAATGCATGAATAAATAAATATAATTACCATTCACCATCTTTGAAAAAGTTCGAAAGGTTTGTTTTATAGGAACAATACCCTACACTAAATATATCAGATACGTGGGAATAACTATTGCCGAGTTCATGAAGTCTATTTAACACTAAATTACAAGTATACACTGTCCGTGAATTGTTACTACAAAACGGTGGCACCTGTCTAGTCATTCTTCCAGGCACCCTGAAGTTGATGAGAGATAATAGTTCGGGCAATCCCATATTAAGTTTACAATTTTGAATAAAATAAAAGGTCTATAATTGTTCTTCTGTCGTTAATTTTTAACAAATTTAATGTTTTTAGTAAAAAAATCGTTTACGATTAACATTCATGGCTGATTCTCAATTAAAAATTAATATACCGTAAGAATTTTTTTGGACTCTTTCAAGAGAATTTTGATGGCAGTTGTGGTAAGGTGTCCATATTGTAGAGTTACGTATACTCTAACAAGCTTCTCACTAATGAAGTATACATCAACTTCAAAGTGCCTATGTTTTTTAGTTCCTTAGTCACACGTAACATGAAGCCTAACATTTTTAGAGGTTTACTAGTAATATTATTTATGTGCCTAATAAAGGATATTTTTTTATCAAAAACGATATCCAGGTCGCGCATCTCAGAAGTTGAGCCTAATTGCATATTACCCATCAAATAATCAAATGAAATTGCGTTTTTTGTTCTAAAAAATCACATTATGTGGCATTTTTTTATATTTAATTGTAATTTATTGGTGGAGCACCACTGAAACATTTTGTATCGGATATTGTCATTGTTCGTTATTCCATCGAAATTTCCGAAATGTGTTCGAAGAAAATTGTGAATGCTCGTTTAGTTTTCGATATATGTTATAGTAAATGTGTCAATCTAGGAATTAAATGAGAGGGATAGAGACTTACGTTTTTTCCTTTGGCACTTGTTCCAGGATAACTCGTTGTTGATTTTATAAGCACTTCACGTTATTTAAATAAACCCGGGCACATTATCTTAGATCGGCTTTAAGTATGCGTTTATCCGCGTGTTGTTGTTACGATGTAACAAGAAGTACCGATGTTTCTTGACTTGCCGCCGGGGAAGGAAGTGACGCCAGAGACTGCAGAAATCAAAACAACGGCAAGGGTTTTCAAGAATAGGATGGTTTGACGCTTGAATCAAAATACACACGAATCCAAAACAGCGAAACTTCCTCGTGGCCAAAATTGCAACTACACGAACCGTAGCAAAAGCTGTAAAAAGAAAGTCATTATCAGGATGGTATTTAATTAATTTATTTTTTTAAATATTTATTTAAACGCCTTGTAGGCTTTTACGTGTTTTACATATATTTATATTTAAAGAACAGACATATTTAACACAAAAGTAGCAAAAAATTGAAAATGAAGTAATAAGAAAAAGAAAATAAAAATATATAAAACTAATCTTACATATAGTACATACATACATATATTCCAGTAGAGAGAACACATGGTATTTTTTTCCCATCGGTTATATTAAAAGAATCTTAAAATTAGAATAATGTAGAAAAATAATAAATAAGAATACAGATATAAGTTAATAAAAGGTATACAATATAAAACAACATAGCATTATTTAAGTATTTAAATTTGGAGATAATAAATTGATACACTGCCTTTTAAAATTCAAAAGTGTTGTATTAAGTATATCTATATCATTTGCGTAATCGTTTGCAAACACATGAATTCTCCTTATAGGCGAGTGTGCACTGTAGTTAGTTGTAGATACATTTATATAGAAGAGTTTATTAAATCGAGTAATCCGGCCAGGCACTCGCAAGTTAATTAGTTTTAACTGTTCGGAACAGTCGAATATTCAATTTAATATTTTAAATAAAAATAACAAATCATTTAATTTTCTTCTAGTTTCTAATGTGTGTAAGTATGTCAAATTAATATGTTCAACTGGAATACCTGATTTAAAATTAACGAAACGTAAAAATTTATGTTGAATTCTTTCGATATTATTTATATGCACTTTATAATATGGTGACCATGTAACCGAGTTGTATTAAGTTGGCGATAAAATGTAAATTAAACGAGAAATATCTACGGTATTATTATTATTTTGAAATATTAATTAACTCTTCCGACGCCCTTTATACAAGTCGCCCAAGGATTAATTTCATGATTATGCAATTAACAGCGCTTGTTTTAAAGGTATTAACTACTTCAATTTAATCTAGTCGCAATGAATGGATTGTTAGTATTTATTTTATTTATTTATTTATTTTATTTTATAAACATAAACGGCAAATCTGCCTTTTACAAACGTTTATAATATTAACATATTTGGCTTAATATATTTTTTTTAAACATGAATTTCCTTATACCCAAGATTTATAAAAAAAAATTAACCTTAAAATTATACAGCATATTCAGTAGAAAGTTAAAATAATAAAACATTATTTATTTATTTATTTATTATATACATACGGCCTAAGCCAATTACAACAGTTACATGAAGAAACATAAATGCAAGAAACTGAACAAAAAGAACATAAAACTATTTAGCAAAGACAAACAGGGGCAAAACAATAATAGTCTACAATATATTTAAAAAAACGAAAGACTAAAAACTTTGAGCTAAACCATGCCGATCCAACTTCATCCCACACTGTTTAGTCGCGAAGAGATCTACGAAAAGCCGGAAGATATATCCCAAAAAATTCCAAGTCATGTGATGAATTGACTAATCTACACATTCTGGACATTGGGGCATAAAAACCAAAGTTGCTCTTAGAAGATTTTATAAATAGCAGATTTTGACTTCTGGTGACACGGTTGGGAACAAGAAAAGAAATTGATTGCAACAGAGATGGGACATCACTTAAAACATTAAGTATTTTGAAAATGCATATAAGGTCCATCTCAGTTCTACGTCTCTCCAATGAAGACAGATTAAGAAATTGCTCTATTTCAAAATAAGAATAATTACCCCTTTGTAATCCGAGCAACCATACCACTTTTCTTAAAAAACGGTGTTGGATAGACTCGATATGGTCAATATGAGTCCTGTAGAATGGATACCAAATAGGAGGTAATAATAATAATAATAATATTATTGTTCATAATATTATTCATAATCTTTGACCTCCATAATAGAATGCAACTGGGCGTTTGCAGCATTTTATAGAATCGCACCCTCCAGCAAGATGTGACTCGCTGCGACCCTACTGACAGTTCGAACCCTGTATAGATCATATGACACGTAAATGATCTCAATATTAAAACTTATAATATTAGAAATCAAACACCGATTTAAATCTACTGAACACTTTATTTTATTTTTACAAATTTTAAAAATATAAAAACAAAAATTTCATGACAATTGTTTCGCCTTGTTAAGGCATTTTCAAACGAATGTAAAGATTAGATGGATTGAATGTCCCTATATATGTCTACAAAATAAACACCAAATCAATCAATACCATCTCAATATTCCCTTCTCAAATATGTTTTTCCTGTTTGTTGAAAAAAAATTATACCTACTAGAACAAAATTACTGATAAACTCAAGTGGCTATATTTACAAATGTTTTCTTTATTTTATATTTTTATCTTAGGCAGGCGCCGTGGCGCAGTTGATTAGATGACTAACTGTGAAACTGGCGTCGTGGGTTCGATTCCCGCCAGTTGCAAGAAAAAAATCCAAGAAAGATTTTTTTCTCGATTGGTCTGGGTGTTGTGGCGTATTTTTCATAATTTCCTTTCACATTCTTTCTTTCCCACCGGCTGACAAGCCTCTTAAATAAAAACTTAGCGGGTTATTCCTTTAAAAAATATATCATCAAAATCATTCCAGTCCGCACCAGATGGGTGACCATCTGGCTGACTATTTAAACATCAGACGGAGTAGTGAATTCAGCACAAAATACCCAGAGTTTAAATAATATTTTTTATGCTATTATTAATTTTTTTAGTTATCTCATGTCACGACTCAACGTGAATTTTATGTCTAGCAAGTCGGGACATAAATATTAAAACAATCATATTGGTACTTCATGTTCTTATACCGTTTAAAAATATTCGAAAAATCACACATTATTATTATTCCTTTTCCGCACCTAATGGTGCATAGGGCACTTCATTGGTAAACCAATCGTAGCATATATTGATATTTTTGAAAATCTGAAACCCTTTTTTAGAAATAAGGAAATCCCAAACAATTCGAAGGCCAAAGTCCAAAATGTATTTTTCATTACCTCCTTCCATATCCCGTCTATCCTGCTGACAAGCCTCAAAATAGAGGCTTAGCGGGTTATTCCTTTAAAAAAAGTTTATGGCGGTAGTCGGTTGTCGATTATAGGGAAATACCCCAAACTGCAAATATCAATAAAAACATGGGAAGTGGATTAAGAAAATTTTATTGTATTTTCTAAATCAATATGGATATTAAACTTCTTAGATTTTCACGGCCGTTCAGCAGCACAAAAAGTTTTTCTGGGTTATTATGCCATGTGTCATTAGGGTTGATGTATACATCAACCTTGATGATAGACGCTGTAATGCGATCCGAAACGTGGGTAAATAGTACGAATGACATACGTCATACTAACCCGGAAAAACTTATTGTACAACATAGATACTGTGGAGAAATGTTTTCATGTATATTTTTTATAATAAAATTGATAAAAAATATCTCTCCATAAAAACACGAGATGTTTGACCTTTGTTTGACCTAGAGAAATACCATATTCTACAAATACCGATGAAAATATTTGCAATGGATTTAGAATAAGTAATTTTATTTTCAAAATCAATATGGATATTGTAGAGAAATGTTTTCATATATATCTTTAAAGAGTAAATCGTGAAAAAACATGTCAATAAACAAACGCGACATGTTTGACATTGATAGTTGTGACGTCAACATTCGTGATGATGTTCTATAAAACTTTAAGCGGTTAGGAACAAAATCGAAAATTAGCATAAATTGTGACGTATTTGGGTCGTAGCCAATGCAATGACCGTTTTTTGCGGAAATTCAACATTCAAAATTTAAAAAAAAATTCGTGCTGCTAATAAGCAGCAAAAAAATATTGGACGGTATTTCATACACCCTTATTACTTTAAAAATGTTTTTAAAAGTTTTATTTCCCTATTATGACGTCACGATTTGTGATGATGTTTTACTTAAATTGAATCGGTAATTAGCAAAGTTTGAAATTTACGTGAATAATGCAATTAACCATTTTCGCCAGAATTCAAAATTATAAATTTTTAAAATATTTTTTTTTTGTTCGAAAGTATTTTATAGATTCTTATTAATTTCAAATTGTTTTAAAAAATTACTATATTTTCCTGTTCTGTTGCTTTTAGGAATCAACACATAGATGCAATCACCAAAGTAAACTATCCACTCACTAACCACTTGTTGGATTATATCAATGGAAGTAGGAAGTTTATATGGACCAACTCCTGGGGTTACGCGGAGCCAGGTGGGTGGAATGGCATGGTGGGATACCTGCAGAGAAAGGAAGCAGACATAGGAGGTAAATTTGTTCACTTACATATACGAAAATTGAGCTTAAGAGAATGTGGTGACAGAGAAATTTTAGTGGAACAACGACGCATGTGATTTTTTCATCTCTGCATGAAAGAGGTTAAAAAAAAATTCGACGCTTTATGTCATAACTCGATAAGTGCAAAAGTTTATCCTTTAATACTTGGGTAAGTTATTACCGACCAACCGAATTTTGGTTCCGGTTTCGGACAATAAAACGTGTTTCAGCCGCAGTTTCGATTACAGCTAAAATTTGGCCGAAACTTCGGCTCAACCGAAACTTGATATGTCAGATTATGTTCGGCTGTACTAAGGTGCATCTTATGACTTGTGATTCGGCCGCGTGACGTGTGACTTGTGACCTTTAGATTGTTTCAACTTCCACATTTCTATTCGTAAATAAATTAAATACATTTATAAATATTGGATTGGTGTCCATTCAAATTATTAGTTATTGTATTACCATTGATATGACTGTAATAACGTAACATAAATAAAACAATAAAAAATAACATTCTAAAGAAGATAACATAAAAAATAATATGGTATAAATATAAAAATATAAATTATATAAATTCAGTTACATGCATAATCAAATATACAAAACAACCAAATCAATAAAATTGATGGAAAATAATAAAACATAATTTATTTACTTATTTACTTAGAGCTTGTTTATTACACTGTATTTAAGATCACACTCATAGTCTTAATTCCATGGGACTAAAAGTCCTAGGTTGAGTTGGGACAAGCGATTTGTTGACACAAACACATGAGTATATCATCACAAATATTATATAGGATCCGAAACATAACAATATTTTTTAAAAACAAAATATATGGCACATAATTATGATAAACAGTAAACTCAAACATTCGGAAAAACATCAAGGAGTTTCCCACTCAAATCCCTCCCACTAAGGAAAATCCAGTCCTTAACTCCTCTCTTGAAATTAGTTTTTGTCCTTGAGAACTTAATACGCCCTTCCAAAATATTGAACACTCTCTGTGCGATAAAGAAGATATGTCTCTGAGCAAAAGTCGTACGGGTTTTAGGTAAGACATAATTTGTGCTCTGGGAAAACCTTGTATGAACATTTTGCCGAGATCTCTTCTTATTGTTTGACCAGAAGTGTGATTGAAATGATAATTGAGATATGGTTTATAGAGTAAGAAATTTAAGTAATAAATAATATGCCAAATAACAGTAAATACTTAATAAAATAATACAAAAATTAAAAAACATTCAAACATTAACGCGTTACATAAAATCAGTTGTGCAAAGTATCAAATAAAGTTTATATATATAATGAGGAGTTCTTAAAACCAGGTTTTAGTTTTAAAATATAATAAAAGAAAAAGATCATATGAAAAAATAAACATGAAAGACATCTCTAAAGTAACATCTATATTATGAAATGTTGGAATGTTATTTCTAACACGTCATAACAAGTAATAGAAAATCAATGAAACTCTTCATAAGCCTTTAGATTAGAACGAATTTATGTTTTCGGTAATATACAAGTTTGACTCAATAGTGACAGAACAATAATAAAGTTTAAATGGATATTCGATATTAAGACATTACCCAAGAAGGATATAAAAGCTTTTGAATATAGGAAATTCATAAAAATCACAGCGTAGTGATTCAGAACGCTAATATAAAAATAACGTTTTGCAAGATAGTACTTGACACAGTGAGAAAAATATGAATTTAATGAGTTTCATACAGATGTAAATTTTTGTGTTTGAAATAATAAAATAAGCTTGACTGTCTAACGTGATCATAATAATGCATAGATATCATTTTATGTATAGAGAATATCAGAACAATATAATATACAACATTCTTAAACGAGACAAGGGCAGGCGAGCCTCATAAACCAGGGGTTAAATTAAACAATAAATTACTAGACAAAACTAAACAAAAGACTTATACCTCCTTTAGAAAAGATGTTTTAGAAAAGGTGAATTTAAAAAAGGAAAATTAATTGGTTAAATGAATGTAATCCTTAAGGGATTATAAATCAATTAAAAATAATAAATCTGTATATAAAAAATTTAGATTCACTCAGTTTGCCCATAGTAAAACCTGTTTTTGATGTCTCGTTCGTTCTCATCAGTATTTTCCCTCTCTTTATCCACACAAATTTGTAGTTATTTTCCGTTGCTTTTATTTTTTGCTTCAAATAGTAAAAGTTTTCCGAGTTTTGTAACTTGTTCGGAGGTGAAGATTGGTTTTCCCTTGACGGTTGATCTTAAGTACTTAGACATCCCGTATGGTATATTTTATTTCCTGCACTCCGATATACGAGTATATGATTTTGAATTTTTTCGAAAATGATCTCTTGTAGTTTTGTCTTTCATAATGACTATGGAAACGCGCTTTCCTTATTCGTTCCATTTCTGCATACATGGTTAACTTCCTTTACATCAAAATTAATAGTTTGCGCCATAGTTAAAGATTTTTCAATTGGCGTGGGTAGATTTTGATGGCCTGTGGCGGCCATTTTGTTCTGATGACATCTGTCAAAAAAATTTTTTTATTATCGAATTATTTATGCCAAATCACCATGGCAAGTAACCCAATTAAACAGCACGTTCAAATGATAAAGTTTTATTATCAAAATGAGTGTTCGTTAGTGCAAACTTTGCGCGCATTGCGCCCATTTTACGGTAGACGTGGAGGCCCCTCACAGTCAATTCTTTAACGTTTGGTGGCCAAATTTGAGACGACCGGTTCGATAATTAATTAGTCAACACCCGTACGTTCAAGGGCCGCAAGATCGGCAGAGAACATCGCCGCTGTCCGTGAAAGTATACAGCAGAACCCGAGGCAGTCGATCCCTCGCCGTGCACAAGAACTCAGCCTTTTGCAGACTTCAACTATTGCGTCGGGACTTAGGCCTACACCCGTACAAAATCCAACTGACCCAGGAGCTCAGCTCAAAGTTCATGACTATAGACAACGCCGTTTGTTCGCTGACTGGGCTTCGAATCGTTTAGAAGTCGACCCCAATTTTTGGCAAAAAAACATTTTTAGCGATGGGGCTCATTTTTGGATGAATGGCTGTGTTTACAAGCAAAATATCCATATATTGGACAACACCAACCCACGCGAGGTTCACCAGGTGGTAATGTATCCTCAAAAAGTTACCGTTTGGTGTGGATTGTGGGCCGGTGGCATCATTGGTCCGTACTTTTTCAAAAATGACGTTGGTGAGGCAGTCACCGTCAACGGCGAGCTCTACAGAACGATGACAACCATTTTTTTATGGCCCAAATTGAACTATATAAATCCAGACGACGTGTGGTTCCAGCAGGACGGTGCTATGTGCCACACAGCAGACGCCACGATTGACATTCTTCTTGAACGATTTGAGGGTAAGGTTATCTCTCGCAGGGGTGATCTGAATTGGCCACCAAGATCATGCGATTTGACCCCGCTAGACTTTTTCTTGTTGAGTTTCTTGAAGTCACAGGTCTATGCAAATAAACCACAACCGACCGATGCCCTAAAGGTGAACATAACACAGGCCATCGCTTAAATTCAGCCGGATCTTCGCGGAAAAGTCATTGAAAATTGGACTTCTCGGATCCGTGCCACCGCAAGAAGTCAAGGCGAGCATTTAAACAATGTCATATTTCACAATTAATGGAACATATGGGCTTTTCAAATAAAAAAAGATTTTTGTTTACCTCACACACAACTTGTTTTATTTCATTTCAACATCTACCCGCCCTTATTGAAAATCCCTTTAGTTACGTAATCCTCTGGTGATAATTTTCCATTTCTGGAACATCACTTATTACTGCAATTTTTTTTTTTTCATAATCCATTTGATCGATTTATGATCCCAGGTATTTTTATCTAGCAGTAAGGTTCTTATTTTTAATTTTAGTACGCTCAATTTTTCTTTTCCAAATTTGAAAGATTTTTTAATACTGTGTCATATTTTTTTGTTAAAAGGTAAAATTTTGGAGTTTTGTTTTATCAGTTAGTGAATAATTTTTTTTTAAATGTTTATTGATAATTTAATAAAAAATAGGTCATTGCATAAAAAAACTTTTTGTTTTTTATAAGCACAGGAATTTTTACAGCTCTCGCAGGGCCAATTTTAAATTGTTTTAGATGTCATTTTCTTATATTTATTTAATGTCAACCCACCGCAACAGTGGTAAATGACTTCGTTGCCATTAGCACAAGTAAATCTTCTTTTTGTACCGGGTAGGTGCATTTACTACATGTATCTGCCGTGACTATGTATCGAAGTGTGTTTTGTCTATGTTATGTCCGACCTATCAAGTAACAGAGTTAGTCTATGGTCGTATTTAAAGTACTTAACACAGAATCTGTCAAATTTATCAGTTTGAATTTTTTTCTATTGCATTTTTGAAAATGTGGGTGATTATGGAGTTGATTTGTTTGTAATAGAATTATAATTATCAGCACAGAATTATCCAGCACACTGACCATAGAATTAAACACTGGCAGGTAGAATTAAAATAAATACTTTTATTTACCTTAAAACTTGTTGGTTGTGGGTAGTCTGAAATTTACAGTGGCATTATTGTTTAATTACTTGTTACGGTGATGCTATTATTTACTATTTGTGTTATGTTTTAACCTTTCCCTTATTGTCCTAAAAACACCCGCGCGTTACGATGCTGTGTAGTCACTACACATTTAAAAAATAAGAGATTTAAAATGGGAAAAATGTAATATTTATAGGGAATGGCTTTAATTAAACACAGTTTAATTCAAAGATGATAATATTTCAAATCTAACTGCTGAAAACATGAAAAAAACATTGGGTATCGCTAACGTCTCGAGCGAAACGGGCACCCGCGCCAACTTCCCGAGAGCTACTAAGTACTGAGTAGCTAGTACTGGACGCGTAATGGACGTGATACGCCAGGGGTGCTATTCTAAACCACTCTCGTGGCAAAAGAAAACAGTTTTTCTCGTGTATTTTGTATGTAAACACACGAGATAATACGGCCACGAGAGCGTTTGGAATACCAGCCCAGGTGTTATTGGTATACTGTGAGTATACTTTTGATGATATTTGTAATTTATCCCCGACTCCCGATAAAATGCTTTTTTTGTGCCCAACGAGTACTTATTATTTGATAACAAATTATTTCAGTCGATACGTAAATGTGTAATGGAGGATTACTGAAAATCTAAACCCTAAAATTTATTATATTTATAAAGATATTATAGTTATTAGACGCAATGTGTACTAGCTACACATCACCGGGGAGGGAAGATTGACCACATTCGTGCAGCCAGCCATTTTTTTGGTAGAATTTTGTTTTAAAATAGTTATATTTCGAAAAACATTTGACTTTAAAAAATTTAATAGTTTGAAAACGGAACCGGAAGTAAGGAATTAAAAAATATAACACTATGAAAGATCTTAGAATTCACGAGAAGAGTCACGAGCGAAAGATGCATTTCTAGAACAGCCGAACGTAATCCGACACATCCCGACCGCTCGTTTCGGCTGAACCGAAGTTCCGGCTTTTTAGCCGAAAAGCGTTTTATTGGCTAAAACTGGGCGAAACCGAAAACAATATTTTGAGTTTGTCCAAATTTTTGTCAGCAAGAACTGGATTTAACTCCCTGGTGAGCTGTTAATATAAACATAGTACAACAAAGATGAAGAACATTTCAGAGAAGTTAACGTCTAGTGAATTAATTCAATGAGATGAATCTCACCCGCATAAATAAAGGTTTCAGCTCTTTAAATTCACAAACATCAACAGATAAAAGAATTGAAGGAATATAAATGTTCAAATTTGGGCAGAATGGTGAATGTTGCACAGTGTGTAAAGTGGCCAATGAAACCAACCCATGACAGGTCATAAGCAACGTAGATGCCTAGATTTCAATAAAACTTTTTTTTTAAATGTTCTCAATCTTTGTTGTAATATGTAATAGAAACCGAAAACGGTATTCGGTCAGTTACTAATCTTTATATATAATTCCTATGTACGTGTGATGTCACTGAACTCCTTCTAAACGGCTTAACCGATTTACGTGCGGTTTTCAGAGAAACATAGATCTTTGCGCTGAGCGTGTTTATAGATATTTAAATCTTCAATCTATTATATAAAAGAGATGTAAGGAGCATAAATGAGCATAATTCATCGATCTACCAGGATTGCATTCGAGGAGAATGCATTTACAAAAAAATGGAAAGATGTTGGTTTTTTGTGTATAAAAAAGTTTGATTTTGAATGTTTACAAACAGCATTTGATTTTTGTGGATCTCAATCAGATTCTTTTTAAATATCCTAAATAATTTTTTCCGATATCATAATTTTTGTCATTAAGTCTATCGTAAAATAAATTTGTTTTTTATACTATTTTCTTTATATTTTTATCCGCAGTTAGTTCTGCGTAAGGCTTCGTTTTGGCACATCAATATCAAGATTTATTTTTTAAAAAATAATTCAATAATCATCATCATACCCATGTCTGCACCTAATAGTGCAAAGGGCACTGCATCCGTGCATTTAATGTAGCGTAACTAGATGGTTTGTCATATGAATGTAAGGTGATCAGCCTTACGCTTCAAGTCCAAGACAATCAATTATTGCAGTGCAAGTGTATATTTTATTGTTCCTGGATTGACACCTTAATTGTAAAAATAATCCAAACACGCTGCAAACGCGGTGCCTTATGCGTATTCAGGTGCAGATTGGAACTGACGAAGTTATAAACTTGTTAGGCAGTTAATCAAACTACATAGTGAGTACTATGCAACTCATAGCTTGAATTCCCGTCGAGGATAATCTTAGGAAGCTGGCTAAGTACATGTGTTTTTCCAAAGCGCATGCTTGTAGCTTAGTCAAACCTCCATGGGATAACCTTTTTGGAGTGCTGAGAGCCATCTCCCGTACCAGGAGTATTTCAGATAAGAAAGCGGTCTGATAGCTGAGGAGATGAACTCCCGGTTGAAAGCAAACATCTTGTACCATGACTGATCCAAATAAGAAAGCAGTATGGTAGCTGAGATAAATAACTTTGTCTTCTAAGGCGGGTGCACGACCTTTTTTATGTGCACTTTAGTGAATATTGTAGAAGGGATGATTTTCTTCTGACCTCCGCGGGGTATGAAGCGCTCAGGGGTAGCCGGTCAGCTGCGATGTTAGAAAACTACTTTTTACGGGCGCACGTTACAATACGTAATTTTTAAAAAAATTGTTCAAAACTGTGTCTCTAAAAAAGTTTTTGTTTTCACTACGCATTTCACTAGGTTTTTAAATATATTATTTACTATGTCTTTTACTACATTTTTTACTATGCTTAGTTGCTGTGTATTTTACTGTGTTTATCATTGTATTTTCGCTATGTCGACTACTTTTATTTATTTTTCTACGTATTGATTACTGTTTTTACATTTTTTTTCACTGTAAACGGGGTTAATAACCCTAGTTAGACAGTCAAATCAATTTTGTATAAATCTTGACAATTGTGACGTCAAGATTCGTGACAGATGTTATATTTCAATTTAATCGGTCACATGCAAAGTTCAAATTTTAACCTTATCATTTATCATATCGTATTAGGGGCGTGGCCAATGCAACGAATCGTTTTCGTAGGGATTTAAAAATATGTTTAATTGTTCAAAAAATATTTCTTATCCGAAAGTATTTCATAGACCCTTAATTATCAAAAATTATGAACCAGTTTAGGTCAATAATAATAATAAATAATAACAAACTGGCTAATTTATATAGCGCCATTTTTGTGAAAAATCACCTCAAGGGCGCTCTACAATTGTATACGTAAACTTACATTCTAACTAAGCTAGTGACATAGTATATTTCCTGATTTAAGATTAAGGATACGATACGAAAGGAATATGGACGTCTAGGCATTTACAGGGCTTATGACATGTCATTGGCTGGTTTAAGTGGCCACTTTACACACTGTGTAACATTTAAGATTCTGCCCATGATTGAACATCCACATTTCCTCAACTCTTCCATCTGTTGACTTTTGTGAAGTTAAAGAGCTGAAACCTTTATCACGTGGGTGAGATTCATCCGGCTGAACCTCACCTCCGAGCTTTTTTTTATTAATAAATAAAATAAATATTGCTATATTTTTACATTCCCTTCTCTAAAATGTTCTTCTCTGTTGTTTATATTTATAATATAACCAGCTCCCTCGTGAGTTAAATACAGTCTTTGCTTACACAAATTCAAACGAACTCGAAACATTGTTGATGTTCCTTTATTTATACAATAATATTATATCTAATAAATTGTTATTATTACAATATTAAAAAAAAAATGTTCAAACATAGGAAAGAATGGTGAATGTTATACAGTGTATAAAGTGGCCACTTGAATCAGTCAATGATAGATCATAAGCCCTGTAAATGCCTAGACTTCCATATTTCCTTCCCTAAAATTTTCTTCATCCCAATTGTAATTTGTCAATGTTATTATTACTTTTGATTTTTAATTATTCATCGTCATCATCATTTCCCATTCCGCACCTAATGGTGCATTGAGCACTGCATTGGTACACCAATCGCAGCGAATCTTGATTATTTTTGTTACATTAAGGTAACATGATCAGTCTTACGCTTCGGACACCAGTCGAGGGACTACTAAATAGTCTAGTGTGAAAACACCCTTCTAAATATAGTATATTTCATATCAACCGTGTCAGGAATTGAACCTGAGACTTCTTGCATGATAGGCAAACGTGGAGACTTGCAAACCGCGAAGCCGACAAACTAATACTAATTTAACTATTACTAATGTTCAAACAACTGAGTCTTACTATTTATTACAAACAATTGGCCTTAATTATTACAAACAACCGGGCCCAATTATTACAAACAAACGGTTCTAACTGTAACTAACATCTGGCCCTAACTATAACCAATAACTGGTAACAATTCCAAATAACCAAGCTAAACCATTACAAACAAACGGTCCTAACTATAGCAAATAACTGGCCCTAACTATTACAAATAACCGGTAACAGTTACAAATAACCAAGATAACTATTACAAACAAACGGTCCTAACTATTATAAACAAACAATCTTTACTATTACAAATAACTGGTAGCAATAACAAATAACCGAGCTTAACTATTATAAACAAACGGCCCTAACTATTACAAAAAAAAACGAAAAAAACGACCGGAAGCTATTACAAACAACCGGCCCTAACTATACAATAGAGCTTAAGATAAATATTTAGATTGTGATTCTTAACGAGATCGGTTCAATATATATTAGTCTTTTATATTAAACAATAAATGTTTTTTTACGTGGCTTCATCAATAAGGAAACTTTTTCTTATATTCTACGGCTAAAAGAACAATATTATGCCGCACGAAACCTAAACCACCCGTGATCTAAACTTGTTTTGCTCAGAAATATGGGAGTGTTATTTGATTCAAATCAAAGAAAAAAAATATATTTCTGAGCGTAATTCGCATATTACGGAATAAAAATCTCTTTATCAGCAGATGTTCATAATCCTTGATTGATTTTCTCAATGTATATTATAACTGTTTACCTCGAAAAATTTTTGATCGTCTTTACTGAGAAATCTTTGATCTTTGATCACATTATGATATTTTAGATACACGACAGTATTATTGTATGTTTTTATTACGTAATGATGTGATACAAATTTTTAATAATAAATAATTCTCGTATTTTTATTTTTCATTCTTACATGATCAGAAAAACAGGTTTATAGCCCACAAGTACTAAAGACACAAAACATTTTACAATAGAGCTGACAACAAACACAAAATAATGGCAATAAAAGATTTTAAGTAAAAATGAAAATCAATGGTACATAAAGTTTTTTTTAAAAAAAGGTTTTATTATTTATAGTCTTCTTCATATACTATACTACAGCTTACCCACCACATGCCGCACACCGCATCTGAGGACATAAGTCTCCTTGGTGGTGCCCACATACACGGAAAAATTTCTTTTTGCCGAACGAGAAAAGCTGCCCGAATGAACTCTCTGCTAGCTGGTAGCTTAAGCATCTTTGTGTTGAAAGAAGGTAATCCAGAATCACATAATATGCACTTCATTAAATTGAAAAAAAGAGGGAACAGAATTCTTTGATTTCTTGAAATTTTTTTTTGAAGCCACCAGATCTGTATATCTGACAAGACCACGGACAACGGGGCCACGGATAGTAGCAAGAATCTCCATTCGGTAATCATAGAGAGGGGGAAAGGGACAAGACCTCAGAATGTGTCAGAAGATTGATTAGGATATCCGCAGCAGCACGAAGGGGAATCGACAATATTGAAAACAAATAATTGTTCATTAAATTTAACCTTATAAAAACTGCTTAGTCCAGTGATCACTGATAACCCAAGAATGTTTTAAATGCTGACGGATTAAAGGAAAAAAAATAGGTAACCCTTCTGAGGGTAAAGATTATTATCGCGATTGCCAAATATCAAGAAAAGCATTTAAAAACATTTTTTTATGTCCTTTATTTGCTAGAGTTTTTCTTCGGAGTTAATTGCATAAATAAATAGGAGAGGTTATGTTTTTGTGCATAAAAATATTACCTCTTCTAGACTCTAGAACTCTAGACCATACGATTTGTTTTTTTTTTCTTTAGCGACTATTCTGGAAAGGATTTTTTTTTCGTTGAGCTAAAGTATTTATTGACGTATATTGTTTTTTTTCCTACAAGGTTCTTGGCTGAGTGGTGTTTCACTTATCTGAATTCAATTTAGCTTTTTGACTAAAAGATTTTACTGAGGCCAAGAAGTTTTCTTTGTCCAACTCTTTTAAAAAGTTTTCACCTATTTAACTTCACAAACATCAACAGATGGAAGAATCGAAACAGTAAAGATTTTCAAATATAGGCAGAATGGTGAATGTTGCGTAGTGTGTATTGTGTCCACTAAAATCAGCCGATGACAGGTCATAAGTCCTTAGATGCCTATACTTCAACATTCCTTTCTATTAAATGTTCTTCATCTCTTTTGTAATATGTTAATATAAACAGCTAATAGCAACAGCATTTGATAAACATTTTTCCGTCTATCCCTCTTGAAGCCAACTGCAGAAGAATTTTTTCCCACACCATTTTTTACATCTTTTCGTATTTCCTTCACTTGAAAGTTCTTCATCTATGTCGTATTTATTTATTTAAATGCTTTAAACGCATATACAGTTTACATACATATGCATAAGGGTAAAAATTATATTGCCTTAAGGCAATTTTTTCCTATCTACCCAAACCATTCAATTTGTGAAAATCATTTGTCAATGTACATATTGTAGGCATATTATAATATTTTCATTACAAAAGAAAAAAATATAAACTTGTCTGTTTGTCGGCCTCGTGATGTAATGATCAGCGCGTTTGCCTACCATCCGAGAGGTCTCGAGCTCGGCATGGTTAATATGAAATATTTATTTAGAAGAGTGTTTTCACACCACAATATTTCATAGTTCCTGGACTGGTACCTGAAGCGTAAGACTGATCATCTTACATTCATGTAACAAAACTGATTAAGATACGCTGCGATTGGTGTACCAATGCAGTGCCCTATGCACCATTAGGTGGGGAAAGGGAATGATGATGATGATATTTTTAAGAAATAAAAATTGACTAAATATCTACACTATACTAGAAAGAGAGGAGGTGGTAAATATGGAAGAAAAGAGGGAAGAGAAAGAAAATACTGTAATATTCAGAAAGTTAAATTTTATACGTAATTTGAATGTAAATAAAGAGGGCGTCTCTGACATTAGTGGGTAGACTATTCCATAATTGAGCAGCTACTACAGTGAAAGACGAGGTTAAAAAAAACTGAGCGGTGAATGGGTACTGAAAGGGTTCTCTTGTTTATAGAACAAAAAGATGACCCATGCTGTGATAGAGGTTGGAAAAACTTTCAGAGGTGGAGTTATTAAAAATATTGTAAAGAAAAAAAAAAGTATCGAACATGAATATTTTTGTATGCCTGATACTAAGCCGTATAGTAATATATTATAAAATTTTCGTTTAGCTCTTAAAAGACTGTGGTAAATAATCCCTTTGCGCGCGGTGATGTAACATCGTGTTACCACTAATAAAAGACGAAATTGTCTAAAGTTCAGACATTTGCAAAAATAAAAAACATGCAGACACATTGTTTAATTGTTTATTTTCCATAACTTATGCAAATAAAAAAAAAATTAACCCTGTTATGGCAAAATAAATTAAAAACCACAAATACGCCGCTAATGTTACGCGCGTGCGTCTCCCATCAATGTCATCAACCGCCTGAAGACTGAATCTGTTTTAGACAACACCCGCCGCAGAACTGCCTTTCTGTCTTCCTTGTTATGATTTCTATCTTCGTGCTCTCTCTTGTATAAGGTGTTGTATAGATGTGTTGCTGAATTAGCGGACATTCATTCTTCGCGTAGCAATGATAAATATTTTTTGTATTAACATCCAGCATAGTTATACAAATTTTATTTTTCAAATCAGGTCTGAAAATGTTCATTTGAAGATTACAAAAAATATGAATTCATCATTTAAAAAAAAAAGAGAGATATATCAAGTATTGTGTCCATTGTCGACTCATATGACATTACAGCTGCACAAGAGTTAATAAGTATAAAAAAATATATCGAATGTGCAAGAGAAGACAGTAGTCTATATGAACAGTTTTGGAAAAGGGTAGGAGCTTTCATTGACGAAAGTTTAGTTACTATTTACAGAGAAATCCCCGATTACAAACGTCGTTTGTTTCCAGGAACTCCTCTATTCTTCACTCCCGACCGGATGAAGATGCTGGAGTACATTTCTATGACTACACCCACGACATCTAAATTCGTGTTCCGCCAGCCTCCGCTTTCCTTCGTCTCCAACATCTTCACTTTGCCCTTCCGTTGGACGGTCTGGGTGGCCGGCTGTATCCTGGTCCTCACGGTCATAATCACGCTCTACTTCATCGCCAAGTGGGAAGACAAACAGCATGGCGAGGTAAGAAGATTTTTTTTATTTTTATTATTTTATAAACAATACATAATTACGGGTTTCATTTAGGAACAATATTTTCAAGAAACGTAATATAAGGTTCACTGGGTGTTGTGCCCAGTGGTTCAATTTATACGATAGTTGGTCCCTATTGTGGAAATGGAAATGGTAAATTAAATCGACCTATACACATTAATTATTGTATTTCGTTAATTAATGTGTAGTTGAATGTCGCACCGGTAGATGGCGAAATGGTTTTTCGCTAGGTCGGCAATATCGCCTGATTTGCCGCGCACATCCCGTTTTTGTTCCGAAAACATGGTAAAGTTTTGGCGCAGGCTCCGGCTTGTGTTTTTTTATCAAGACTTATTCTTGAATCCAACCCAAAAAATTTTTTTATTATTTTTTTTTATTTAAATTTTTCATTGATAAACCCATACGGGTTACACATACATTCAACAAAATATTTTTACTTTTAAAATTCACATTCTAATGTTAATAATATTTTTAACATATTT
Organism: Micrasema longulum; assembly: GCF_059751315.1. Taxonomy (NCBI): domain Eukaryota; kingdom Metazoa; phylum Arthropoda; class Insecta; order Trichoptera; family Brachycentridae; genus Micrasema; species Micrasema longulum. The sequence continues at coordinate 112,591 of NW_028278321.1, forward strand.
TGTAAAGGTTGTCTGAGTCTTTTGTTTAGTTTTGTCTGGTAGTTTATCGTATAATTTCAGTCCATAGTTCATTAGTCTCGATTGTCCTTTCTCGTTTTAGAAGGTTGTCTATGATATTTTTTAAAATGACACCATCTTCATTATTCTACTATTAATGTTTTACTCGCCAACATTGGCGGGTTGAATTTTTAACTAACGTTGAAAGAGTTTCACTATCCACCTTTAGTTACTATAAATGAAACAACTAATTTTGTTTATTTTGGACTATTACTACATATTTTTAACTATTACTATCGATCATACAACCGGGCCTTAGCCAATCGTCGCAGGGTAACGAGGTATTGCACACTTTTTTTGGTTTTGCTTTGGGCAATGACAATGACGAAACGAAAAGATTGAAATGTCAAACTCGAAAAAATGAATACCGAAAAAACGTTTGCTGAACCAGCTAATGGCAGGCAAACAACGTCTGTCGGGTCCGCTAGTATAAAAATAAAATAGAAAAATACAATAGATTTATAAATGATTCAATAGAATTGCAAAATATTTAGATTACTATACTTTTGCATTCAGGATTGCATTTCTTATCGTGGTTTCGATGTCAAACTCGACAAAAACAAGAAATCTGTTACAAGTCTAGAACTACTATGGAAATAGTGAGTATTAATTTATTTGGTTTAATGATTATCGAACTTTTTTGTATGTGAATTTGTTTTCATCACTGGATGCCATTTTTTAATAATTTTGGTTAGTATCTACGCATGCGTACTCTGTATATAAAAAAATTCAACCTCGTGGTGCAATGGTCAGCACGTCTGCCTACCATGCTCAGGCTCAGGTCTCAGGTTCGATTCCCGGTATGGTTGATATGAAATATTTATTTAAAATGGTGTTTTCACAACAATATTTCATAGCCCTGGACTGGTACATGAAGCTTAAGACTGATCATCTTACCTTCATGTAACAAAAAAATGATCAAGATGCGCTGTGATTGGTGTACCAATGCAGTGCCCTATGCACCATTAGGTGCGGAAAGGGAATGATCTTCTCCTTCTTCTTCACGTGTCATGTCGGGTCCCCCCGACGTTGACGATCACTTGGGAGAAAGCTTCCCTATCCTGAGCAGTGCGAAACAGCTCCTCCACAGTTTTATGTCGAGCCGGGAGATTCTTCGCACCCCTGGTCCATTTAAGGACCGCCCGGGACTCGGGGCCATTGTTTGGTTTCTCTTCATAGTGATTTCCTGGGAATTATTGACCGAAGTGGTTTACCGTTGCCTTCTTCGGTGGAATTTTCCGTCGGGGTTACCTACCCTTAGCTGGGGGGGTCCCGTTTTATGGCACCGGACACTCGCCATTCATCCTCTCCCTATCTGCTATGGCACTGATGCCACTCATGGACGCTAGGGAGTAGGACTATTGGTAGTGTTGCTAATGGAATGTAACTGCGGCATTACACGGCATTTTATATGTACATATTTTCCAGCAAAATATGGACCACTGTGGCCCTACCAAATTTGAGCCCCTGAGCCCCTGAGCCCCTGAGCCCCTGAGCCCCTAAAGGGAATGATAATGATATAAAAAGATACAAAACAGGAAGAGGCGTCTTTTTATTTGTTTTTTGTAGTTTTTAATTTTGGTACGCATGCATACTAACCAAAATTATTTATAAAATGACATCCAGTGACGAAAACAAATTTACAATCAAAAAAGTTCAATAATCATGGAACCAAATTAATTAATACTCACATTTTCTATTTTAGTCCTAGACTTGTCCCAGATTTTTTTTTATCGAGTTTTAGATAAAAACCATGATAAGAAATGCGATTGTATATGCAAAAGGATAGTCATCTAAATATTTAGCAATTCCATTGAATCATTTTATAAATTTATTTTATTTTTATATTAACGTAAACTGTATTGTTTTCCGTTTTGGGCCATAACCACTGCTATAACAGTTAATCTATTTATTTAATATTATTTTTATTATAGGAAACATAATATATTCTGTAACTACGAGTATATTTGCCGTAATGCATAGGTTTTTTAGAACTGGCATTTGCCCATACAGGTACCAATTGCAACATAAGGCTTACTAATATTTCTGGCTTACAATCAAAATTTGTCAGATTGTTTTTTATGCCATTTTGTTTAATATGAAATGTATGTATTAAATAAATAAATCCAACACGCGATCTGAACGGCATTAATAGTTTTGGCTATTGATAACCGATTAAAATTGATGTGTTAACTTTGAAAACGTATTGCGAATAAATCACGATGCGTTCTATTTGACAGTGCGTTAGTGCGCACTTTTTGCTCGTTGCTTTTTAGCTTCAAAAACATTTCAAAACCGTGAAAAAATAAACAGTCACCCTGTCAACTATGATTGAAAATTCATCAACGGTATTTACAAGGGTAAAGCTAATTTATTTCATTTTTATTTAAAAACGCTGTCAAGCGGCTGCGGCTGTGCCATAATTTACTTTTAAAAATCAACCTTCCCAATTAAACATCAAATAAAAGGTTTTAAAGCCTATTTTTTGCATGGAATTATATACGTAGAACGTAGATCCATAAAAACGAAGATTTTCCGTAATTATTTTCCTTCTGCCCGATGTCTCTTCAGCCGCAGATTTTTTGTTGTTTCGAAATAATTAAGAATGAATTAAGGATCTTTTAGAGTTAAACGACTCGTAAATTTTAAAAGCGAATGGCAATTTTCCGAACCGGAGAGGAGTTTTAATCGAAACTTAATCAAGATAATACACAAGAGGAGACTTAAAATAACGCTTCAGTTAGTTTATGATTAGGTTTATTTTTTAAATGAGGTCTTCGATTAAAAATAATGGTTCGTGTTTGTATTTACATAACAAAAATTATCTTGAATCAAAGCAACGTTAACGTATAAAAAGGACTGGATCACTCTCTGCGGAGTTAAGAAGACTTACGTAAATCCTTTCCTTGTTTACAAACATTTGGACAAATTCAAAATACTGATGACTAAACCTACTTGTCCAAAAAAAAAGTGAATAATTTTTAGGCGTTGCATTGCTAAGCAAGTATGCGAGGGAAATAATTCAGTCAAATGAATCGTTTCTTTGGCCGTAATGATACTGTATTTCATAAAATAAAATTCATGTTTGCACCACTAACTTTATTTTATTTTTTTTCCTTGGCAAAGCACCAAAATTTAAGTCATACGTGCCTTAATTTACCAAAGTTATTGTTGTAATAGTTACTAACGAAAGAATTGACAATAACTTAATTTAACAAGCGGATCACAAGTAAACAACTTTTAGAATAAGGCTTAGCAACAAAATAATAATATATTTAATTTTAATACACACATAACTTCAATTTCGTAATTAATGCATATTTTCAAAAGTTTGCCTATGACACTATTGACCATAGGACAGTTCAGGGAATGAAGATGCTGAGCACTTAATGGAAAAGGCTTTTAGATGGAACCAGTTTCAAATAACTACCCTTAAACCATATAAAAATGGATATCACTGATCCTTTTGATACGTCAGAATTTCAATTTATTGATTTATCAGACGTGTAAATAAAAAAAAAATGAGAAGAGAGCTGAGGTGGAATATGCTATTGAAGATCTTGCGTGTAGATATTGAACAATGGTGGACTTAGTACTGATCCTTCGGCTGGGAGATCCAGTGGACTTTTAATACTCTGCCCTATGCACTATCTGGTATGAGAAGGGGCAAAATGATGATTACTAGGATGTACAGTAGTATGAAAATACGAATAGTGTGTTAAGTGTTAATGTTCGTGCCAACCTTCAACCAAATCTACATCTACCTACCCGTCGTTGCCCTTTCCTAGCGCACTTCACGTAACAATAATTCTACGCGGGAGTGCCGGAAACAACATTAAATGTTAGTACTAGTCTAACATCTAACACGCAAAGTGCTTCCAACAAACCATTCAACAAGCGAGCTGTGCCAGCGTCCATCTAGACCGCCAACTTCACGAACAAAGTTCCATCACACGTCAACTCTCATCATCAGCAGGCTAGTGGAGTTGCGCAACCTTCCTTCCCCAACAAATATTAACATCATTGAAAAAACGAATTGACGAAAGAACGAAATTGTGTAGCAACTAAAAATATTATTGTGTAGATAATTTTTAATAGTTGACATGCAGACACTAATAAGTAAGTTAATTTATACGCATAAAATTCGTTGATAGGAATGTTTTAAAATTTGTTTTTTTTAAAGAAAAATTCATTCACGAGGTTGGAAGGAAGATGGGGTGATGTTTGTCTGATGGCCATTGGGGCAGTGGCACAACAAGGAAGCATCACTGAACCAAAATCCATAGCAGGTAGGAACCAAGACTTCAAATACAAACATATGACTAATTCTCATTATTCTAATTCTTAAAAGTGAGGGTCAGTGCTATGCAAGCTCCTGACGTCACTGCGACCTGTGAAGATGGATTATTGTATTACAAAAAAAATAAGTAGAAATATATCAATAAAATTAGAGCTAATAAAAAAAATCCACTGTGAATATAATAAAACATAATATATAAGAGTTTACAAAATGTTTGTAGACAGGCTGGGTTTCATTCCTAGGGAGTTATTAAGATCTCAATTCGTTGCAACAGAGAGAGAAAATATTTAAACATACTCAAAACATTGTTGATCAAACTAACCGGTGTAAAAAGAATTATAAAAATTAGAAAATTATTTTCAGGCGTTGCCTAGTAGTGAATTGGTTCAGCCGGATGAATCTCAGCCACATGATAAAAGTTTTCAGCTCTTTGACTTTACAAAAGTCAACAGATGGAAGAGTTAAGGAAATGTGGATGTTTAAACATAGGCAGAATGGTGAATGTTACAGTGTGTAAAATGGACACTGAAACCTGCCAATTACAGGTCATAAAGCCTAAACTTCCATGCTCCCTTCTGTTTTTAGTCTATGTTGCAACAAATTTCAATTTAAATTACTCCCTAGGGAAGAAATCCAGCATGTCTACAAAAATTTGGACTAACTAAAAACATTTTTTATGTACTTACTTAAAGCGTGCATAAATCGAATAAATAATAAAAAGATGGAATAAACATAATCACGAAGTTTTTTAAGTTACCAAAATAAAGAAAAAATTACAGCATTTGTGCAAACCGTTTATATAAATAAATTATTTTTATCTTGGATACCTTTTAAGCGAGTCGCTTACGCTTTGCTCGATCAATAAATGGCGGGCTCGATGGTATCAATTGTTAATTAGAATCTGCAAAGTGGCCGAGAAAGTACTAGACACCTCTTGGGGTGCCCTAATACATATTCTACGAGAAGACGAGAATAGTATTGAGGCTTGTAGCTTGTTAAACATTAAATTTAAACGGTTCGTTTAATCTGTGATGGCCAATAGTTAAAAGCAAAGCTGAATATCGTAAATCAGGTTAAAATAAGTTTAATTATCAGTACGATTTTTTTTTTAAATCGCAAACTAGTACAGCCATCCCTCATTTAATGCGGTATTCTTATAACGCGGTTTCCAAATAATTATCTTCTTCTTCCTCTTCATTTTTGTCAGTCGGTTGCTGCTTGCAGCCAATTTTTACCACCCACAGCGGCTATATCGTCGGACCATCTTTTTTTAGGTCTTCCGACGCCTCGCTTATTCTCCCAAAGGTTACCTCTTAAAATATTAGGGGTCCATCTTGTGGAGTCTTGTTTCGCAACATGTCCTGCTCATTGACAATTCAGTTTTGCTACGCGATCCACGATATCCGCTATTCTGATTCTTTTCTGTCTCTTAGGCCAAGCACAGATCTTGCTATAGATCGCTGTGTGCATTTGAACTTTTCTCCTTTTTTTGTGAGGGCCATGGTATCTAATACATATGTAGTCACTAGCAGTATACTTGATTTATATGTTCTTCTTATCAGACAAAACGGAATTTCTTTATTTTCTAGTATGTTTCCAAGTTTTCCAAAAGCCAACTCATTATTTTTCTTCTTGGCAGTTCCGCCGTTTGATTTTCTTTGCCCAGTTTTATCTTATGTCCAAGATATATATATTTATCTACTTTTTGAAGTTTTTATTGTTAACAGTGATGATCTTCTTTTCTGGACTTATAACCTATGTTTTTGTAATTTTCATATTCAGACTGATTTTACTAGAACCCTCATGCAATTCGTTAATCATTAGACTCAACTCATCAATGCTTTCACTGATAACTATTATGTCATCAGAAAATCTAAGGTTACTCAGATATGTGTTATCTGCATAATACGAAGCTAAAATTGCGAACTACCCTCCCATAACGCGATGTTCGTACAAGACAACATTCCAATCATGCAAATGACTTAAAAAGTTTATCTATTGCGTTCATCTGCACGTTGTTCGATTAGGAAGTACAAAAAATGACATTTATGTACAATCGGGGAATTCTCCTAAATACAAGCAAACTAGAAAAATAGATTTTCTCCCCATTAGAAATAAAAGAGTTAGGCCAATAAAATGACCTAATGTGCCTATTCTTATTCTTGGTGGTGGGGGTCAGTGCTATGCAAGCTCCTGACCTATATGCCTTATATAATGTCTAATATTTAAACGTAATATAACGTCCTATTTTAAATCCGGTTATCTGCGTCCTAGTGGGTTAAGAATGCAGTTATTTGTGCGAAATACAACCGAAATTTTAGACGAGTGCTTTCGACTTGATGACTACTCTCGGGTAAAAATCCTAAATAAGTGAATCGAGTAGAGATAAGTCACCTCGCCGCGCAGTGGTTAGCGTACGCCTGACATGATTTAGTTCCTGTAAATAAAAAAAGGTGATTCTACAATGCAGTTTCATGTTTCACGTAACGTAAATGCGGACCTGAAGCACAAGGCTATATTTAACAGATTATCAAAATACGATGCATTTGGTTTACGAATTTGGTGCCTTATGTACCACGGGTATGAAAATGGGAGTGATTATGATGAAAACATGTCGGTATAAAACATCACATGTTAACATAAAATAAAGCATATAATGAAATGATACATTTTTAAATCCAGTGTCGCAAAATTAATTATGTGTGTACGTGAGAGGGTGTGTTGTTCTTTTTAAAGGGAACGTAAGACAGTTTCAATTGGTGTGCCAATGCAGCGCCCTATGCACCGTAGGTGCGGAAAGAGAATGATTATAATTATATATTCAAAATTATTATTACGTAAGACAGTTTTATTATTTTATTTTATTTTCTGCATTAAAATAAATAAATATCATAGAACTTTGTTCGTTTTTAGACATATTTACTAAGAGCATATATTTTTTTCGCACAAAGGCGAAAATCTGGATATTCTTTAGAAGATAATCGCTTTTTTCCGTCCCAGTGCACCCTGGCAAAGAAATGGGGGTGAGATATATCATATTTGTGGGGTAAGGATAGAATAAGTAACATATTTTGAATGGATGCGTGGATGCTTGGACTGGAGAGGGGTAACTATTCATATACTGATATAGTCAATGTTAAATATTAAATATAAAACTGAAGGCAAAATAAATATTTAAGTTCAATTTCTGTTAAATTCTTTTTTTTACCTAGGAAGGATAGCGACAGTCCTGATGTTTGTGACTCTCATGTTCCTGTACACTTCCTACTCCGCTAATATAGTGGCCCTCCTCCAGTCGAAGTCTAACAGCATCAAGTCTCTGGAGGACCTCTTGAACTCCAGGATACAGCTGGCTGTGGACGATACGGTCTACTTAAGGCATTACTTTCCGGTAAATTATCGCATTGTCCAAGAAAGGAAAGCAAGTCCTGATTTTTGTGGCTCTTATATTCCTGTACACCTTCTACTCTACGAAGAAGAGCAAAGCACTTATTAATTCGTATTATTTAGACACCTTTTTTATATTTATTTGAATTATTTAGAGACCATTTTGATATCTATTTGTATTATTTAGACACCAATTTGATATTGATTTTTAAAATTTAGACACCACTTTGATATTCATTCGTATTATTTGGACACCACTTTCGTATAACATACTATCAAGATACCCTGCATCTGGTGTACTAATGCAGTGCGGGTGGGGATATGATAGTGATTATGTCAAAATAAAAAAAAAATTGGATTGCGCTAATCTATTTAATAATTATACTGTTCAAACATATTTTAAAATTTGTTTAAATATTTAAAATCTAAACCATAAACTAAACATATCAAAAATGATGTTTATAAATTAAAACAGGGATGGAGAATACCTAAAATAAGGAAATATGGAAGTCTAGACGTTTACAAGGCTTATGACCTGTCATTGGCTGGTGTAAGTGGCCACTTTACACACTGTGTAACATTTACCATTTTGCCTATGTTTAAACATTTATATTTCTTCAATTATTCAATTTGTTGATTTAAGTAAATTCATTCGTTCATATTTTTTGCACCACAACAGGCCAGAAGGCCCGATTATTACATCGAGGAATACCTAGGCTTGAGAAAATCACAATTAATTTTTGTGTTTTCACCGGGATTCGAACCCGGAACCTTCTTCGTGTGAGTCGAGCGTCTTGACAGTGGTGACACCACGGAGGCTGCCAGTTAAAGAGCTGAAACCTTTATTGTTGTGAAGAGATTCATATGACGGAATTATTTTACATACTAGGCAACGCCTGAAAACAATTTTCCAGAAGTTTAAAAATTGGAATAATTAATGATTAATGTTGATGATTGTTACTGTCTCAGAAAAAAAAATGTCAGATTGGATTAATTTATTTTATTAATTTTATCGTTCAAATGTATTTTAACCTGTCGTGAAATATCTCAAATCTGAACCATCGACCTTACATATCAAAGTTTATAAAAACTCATCTCTTTTTCACTCATTTTTTTTAGTGTCTAAAATCAAACGTTTTCTTGATTTCAGCGTCAAACTGAACCCATTCGAAAGGCTATATGGGAACAAAGGGTGTCCAACAAGGGTTCTAACCCCAAGTTTCTACCAATTACTGAGGGGATAAGGAGAATGAGAAAGGTAAAGACTGTTTATCTCATACCGATAGCAAAGGTTAAACTGCCTCGCAATTTAAAGTCATACTAGAACCGAGATTCCCAACATAAACAATGTGAGAAAGAGAGTTTAAGAGAAAAATTATTATTGTTATATGTATGTACATATGTTAATGAGGAATTCCAGCCCAATCCGGAATTAAATTTTTTAAATATTTTCGTTTACACGTGAATATTTGAAAAAATTGAAGTAGGATGAAATATCTCAAAAACGCACGCAAAAATAAATAAAAAATGTTAAAAATAGTATCTATTTTAAAATCGTAAATAATGGCGTCACTCCTTATATCTACGTGTAGTATTTCCGGTTTCCGCTTCAAAGCCCCCGCACCTTGTAAGGAACGTTTTGACCATAGAAAAAAGAGTATAATTTTCATTTTACTCTTTTTTAACCAGAGATTATATCAACTTTCTAGGTTTTTCTAAATCGAAACGTTCGTAAAAACCACCATAACATAGAAATGAGCAAATTGCGATCAACTAAATGAAGTAATCAAAGCAATATTCCATAGATTCTTGTCAGTTTTGTTGGAGATTGGCTGGAGAAATACAACTTACCGCGGTCAGTGGAAATAAGAACGCCAACCGTTTCATGACGTCACTACTGAAAAGTGACACTGATTACAGTCATTTGGCGCGGTATTTGATAAATGTAACTTTAAAAAATCATATCTTTGTAAATAACGCACAAATTATTTTTTTTAATCTTAGTCAAATAGTACGCTAATAGAAAAAAAAAATTAGAAAACAGTGGAATTCCTCATTATAGATTATATTTTTACTATAGCAACTCTTTAAAGACTTATGACTTAGACTGATGTTCATTGCTGATCGGAGTATTGTTGGTTGTCAGTAGTCGCGTCGTCACACGCATGTTTTGTAGCATGTTTTGTCAACTATGAAATTGCCCGTTATCGGTCATGGCGCCGAAAACATCTACGTACTGCGCATGCTTCAGCGCAATTTTCAATCCCAGAAACTTCCCTGTGTAAAACAGCAAATAAAATGGCCCAAGATTTGATACAAGAATTATTGGACAATAAACTGCACCAGACTAACTAGGATAATGAGCTTAATTTTAAATACAAACCACTTGATAGAACATTCATAAATGTTCCACGTAGTTTCAGTGGAAAAATAACATCATCATCATCATTATCGTTCCATTTCCGCACCTAATGATGCACAAATGCACAAATATCACTGCATTAAGGCACCAATTGAAGCGTAACTTGATCATTTTTTGTCACATAAAGGTAAGATGATCAGTCATACGCTTAGAGAGCAGTCCAGGGTTTATAAAAAATTCTAATGTAAAAGACACCCTTTTAAATAAATACTTTATATCAACCATGTCGGGAATCAGCCTCGCGGTGTAATGCTCAGCGCGTTTGCCTACCAAAATTAAGTATGTAAAAAAATGAAGTATTTTTTTACGGAGGTAGCTATAATACCGGTTAATCTTCTGTTGAGAATATCGTCTTTTTGAAAATCGAGGCACATTTTTTTGTTGTACAACTGACAAAAAATAGTCAGCCAATAATTGAGAAACACTGCGATTCAGAGACACCAAAATACAGATTCGCAACTGTTTTATTTTATTAGATTAATAAATTAAACTTGGATCTAGCCAACGAATTCATTTTAATGTGGTACGTGTTCTGCCACCTTTGTCAAATGATGCCGTCTGTAAAAACTAGACTGAACTAAGATTAAACACAGTGGGTCTTACTTATAAACCTGGTATAAAGTTAAGCCTAGGTATTGTGGTAGAATAAGGATGGAAATACCATCCTTATTATAGTAGTAGAACAGGGATGGTATTCCCGTCCGTATGCTACCGCTATGCCTAGGCGTAGCTTTATTCCAATTTTATGAGTAAGGCCCAGTGAGAGGTTAAAGATAAGAAAAGATTGTCTACGTTATATGGTTTTAAAAAATATTTTAACACTCATATATAAGGCATTTACGTGTAAATCATGTGCAAAAAATATTTGAATCGGATTGTGGTCCCGTGGGTAGTGTCATAGACCCACGGATCATAGGTCCGAGGTTCGAATACCACTCTACGACAACTTGATTCCTATGTTCTAATAGTGAGTTATTTACGGTTCGTTGACAACGGCCCCCAAAATTGAAGTATTCGTAGGATTTGATGCGTGTATAGGAGCTTATACCCAGTTGGAGATGACAGAAGAAAACTATATTGATGTTTTGATGCATGTTTATTACATGTCGTATAAACAGAGTAACAGAAAGCGTAACTATGTCAACGTTCCACGTTAGTAACTGATTAACCAAACTAACTACATACTGGAACTGCGAGTATGAACCGATTGTGTGAATGTCCAAACTGACCAACTAAAGATGTTACCACTTATATATAGTTATTTTTTAGTGTTCATTTTACTTCCTGGTGGTATCTTGACATCGTGTACTTATTCCGTCTTTCTCAGCGATTTTATATCCGCTCGTATATCCATAATCCGAGTTTCATGTCTGAGGGTAGTGATCATGCCCGAGTCCAGGCATGACTCGTTTGTGGACAGTCTTCCTCCATCTGGAACAATCTTGTGCTTATCTGTTGTAGGCATTTGTCATTTATAGTTCTGATAATTCAGCGACCATGCCGCTCCATCTTGTCGGTTGACGTCCACGCGACCTTGCCCTTTCGACATATCCTTAGAAGATAGTTTTATCCAAACCATCAGAGTTTCCTATGGAAATTATCAACAATTTTAGTATCAATTACCATGCGAAGGAACTGATAAAAGGGTACTCTCAAAAATTTGCTTTCGACCTAATAAAGCTCAGCCTAAATTAGCCGAAAAATAATGTCTATAGTATTGTGGTATATTTTATTATAAAATACATACCACAATATATAAACAGTCAAATGAAAAATGAAAAGAGTTAGTTAACCGGGCCGTGGTCCCATGGGGCTGCGCACTCACGGATCAGAGGTACGAGGTTCGAGGTTCAAACCGCACCCTATCCAACTTGATTCCCTTTTTCTAATAGTAAATTATTTACAACTCTGAATTTGCAACAGAGTGAGAAAACTTTTTAAGAAGAAAATATGGAAGTCTAGGAATTTACAGAGTTTACGACCTATCCTTGGCTTATTTAAGTGTTCACTTTACATACTATAAAATTCACCATTCAACCTATCACATTTCCTCAACCTTCAATCTGTTAAGTTTGATATGGGTGAGATTTATCTGTCTGAATTATTTCACCGACTAGGCAACGCCTAAAAATGTTTACTAGATAGTTTAATCAACAATATTTTGAGTATGTCCAAATGTTTGTAGACGATGCTGAATTTATTTGAGGAATTACAGCTCGTTGAAAATGGGCCCAAAATTGAAATATTTGACAAATTATAAAAATGCAAATATTAATTTTCGAAGTTTCGAAGAATTCGATAATCTGCATAGTTGAAGTAATTATTGTGGTTTATCTAAAAAATATTTCGTTTATACTGTTCTTAGTTAAAAGCGATTATTTCAATAAATAAATTTGTAAATCATTGTTTATAGTAAATACTTTATTATTTAATAGCATGGTCCATAGACCAGCGGGGCAATCACTAAAGCTATCTTCATCGGTACCTACCGAGACGATATATATAACTTCTGTACCATCTTTATCTACCTCAGCACGTTCTATCGACTTGTTATCTCGACGTGACATCATCCAACCAATAAATAACCCCGAAAATTTACCCCGCGTTCCTTTCTTAATTAAAATTCAAAATATTTCTGATTCACATTTTAAATCGGTTTCTGTGATAAAAAGTGGTCTTTTTAAATCGATTATAAATTAAAATAAATCCCAATTCAAGCAAAAAATGTTAGCCTCAACATGATTTTTATAGGTATGAGTTTTGACAATTACCAAGACGATATCATTAACTTCCGTCGGTTTATCTACTGAGGTATTACAAAGCCGGCTCTTTTGACATCTCGATACGTGCATTCAGGAAGATAGTAAAACAAATGGAAAAAATAGAATAACTAAATAGATTTTTTAGCCGTTCGGATTCAAAACTGTCAGAATGTAATTCGACTTCAAAACGTACTTATTTCTCCCTCGTATTTTAAATAGGCTTTTAAGAAAAGGTAGTGTATCTTTATAATCGCTTTAGAGAATTTATCTTCCACTATACCGTCATAGTGACGGCATGACGTTCTTAGCTTCCCATTTTTTCTTAATATCGGGCCTGCTAACGACAGACTGCACGAAGGGGGTGCATCAAAAATAAAGAGAATAATTTGAATGAAAGCAAGCATTAAAAAATTTAATTCGGTTGATTTAATCCAGTTCCAAAATTTTTGTGATAACCCTAGCCGCAATCGTGCAACGTCACTCCATCAGAATATCAGTCGATATACTACGAGCAAGAAAATTCGTCTTTATTACTGAAAATAAAAGACATACCAACTTACGCATCAAGTTTCCATAAACGTCACGGTAAAATTTAACGATGGAGTAAACCGGTATACAGATGTTATCCAATTTATTTTGCTAAATTTGTAGCTATCGACAAACGTTTAGGAGTGTTTATGGTCGAAATTGTTGGTTAGAATATTGAAGAGAAGAGTCTTGGCATCAAAAGATTTAATAACTTGTCGTTGTCGTCTGTAAAATGTGTAAAATACACCATTCTGCTTGTTTAAATATCCAGTTCCTTCATAAACAGATGAAATTATTTTTTTTACATAAACGGCACAAATTGTTCAAAGTTTTGAGTATGTCCAAATTTTGTGCGGACTGGCTGGATTTATTCCCTAGGGAGTTATTTAAATCTAAATTTGTTGAAACAGAGAGGGAAAACATTTTTGAGAAGGGAATATGGAAGTCTAGAGAGTCCTAGCGAGAAAATTCAGCCAGTCTGCAAACATTTGCACAGACTCAAAACTCTGTTGAATTAACTAACTGGTAAAATAAGTATAAAAATTGGAAAACGGTTTTCAGGCGTAGGCGTTTCCTAGTAGGTGGATTAGTTCAGCCGGATAAATCTCACCCACGTGATAAAGGTTTTAGCTCTTTTACTTCACAAAAGTCAACAGATGGAAGAGTTGACGAAATGTGGATGTTTAAACAAAGGCAGATTAAAGTCTGCAGAAAACTTAATTTTTTTTAATGTTCGAAATAGCGAATTGTTTGAAAATAGAAAATTTGAGAACCGCCTGTACTCGTTGACAGTTCCGCCTCTAATCTGACCTATATATGCGAGGTGTGTTCAGAAAATAACAGAAATTTTAAAATTTTGAGAGTTTGGAAAGTTCGGTGTTAATTTAAAAAAAATATATATCGGTATATATGCTTTTGAAGTATGCTCAAATTTTCAGCTGTATTCATTGTTTACCTTGTCTGTGGCAGCCTCTAAGGTTGGACATGTTTTTATGTGCTCGGCGATTTTTGTTTGTTAAAAAAAATGGTTTAAAGAATTTTTATCAAATTTTGTTTAAAAAATGTAAAAATGTAAGTGTGTGAAATGTTAACAAAGGCCTATAGTGAGTCTGTTATGAGTAAAACAAAAGTTAACGAGTAGTATAAGTGTTTCCAAGATGGCCGTGAATACGTTGAAGATGACGAACGGCCCGCAAGCAACAACCGATGAAAACGTGGAAAAAGTGACTGAAATGGTTATGAACGATCGCTTAATTACAATTAAAGAAGTTGTTGATGATATCGGCATATCGATTGGCTCATGCCATGAAATTTATTCGAATGTTTTGGGTATGGGACGCGTAGCAACAATATGTGTTCCAAAATTGTAGAATTTCGAACAAAAACAACGGCAATGGAAGTTCCTCAGGTGTCCCTAAATGAAGTCAACGACGATGCAAAATTACTAAAACGTGTGAAAACAGGTGACGAAACATAGATTTATGGATATGAAGTCGAAACTAAGGCTCAATCGTCCCAATGGAGGCATTCTAGATCGCCAAGACGAAAATCCCCGAGGACCCTGAACACGTCTAACCCTAGCGGCTGCCACAGACAAAGTAAACAATGAATACAGCTGAAAATGTTAGCATACTTCAGGGGCATGTATACCAACATAACAAAAAAAATGACAATCAGACTCTCCAAACCCGTGAAATTTAAAAATTCCCGTTATTTTCTAAATACACTTGTATATATCTTTTACCATGAATCATTCATTCGTAACAGGCTTATTTTGTCACAATTTCGTTTCGTAAGTTCGTTCGTCATATATTCATCTTACTCTAACGCAATCATAATCGCATCACTCTCTCGGTCCCTCTCATACGATTCGAATGAATTTACGAAACGAATTAGTTACAGAACTGGCGTAAGATATACGCGCATATTTTTTAATGCGACTGCCGTTCTTGATTAAAATATTTGTTGAAAAATAAGACGTGTTCTATTTTTTCTGAATTCGAACACAGATTTTACCTTATTTATGTATTACACGACACAATATTCACTGGATTAAGTCTTCCACGGGATCTTGTACCATTTTCTAATCCGTGTAATACGAGCTTAAGTCACAGCAACTTTGAAACTAGGGCATTCGAACTTGAGTAATTAGTACCTAAAGCTTATTAATTTATTATTTTCAGGGTCTTTTTGCCTTTCACGTCGAAGTAGGTACTGGTTACAAGGTGGTAAGCGACACCTTCAGAGAAGACGAGAAGTGTGGCCTTACGGAGATAGCGTACCTTCAACTTATTGACCCCTGGTACTCTGTTCAGAAAAACACTTCCTTTAAGGAAATATTCAAGATTGGGTAAATATAAACATTTTTTAGTTAAATAGATCATATTGTCCAAATACCAAATTGCTTCGCAGCACCATTTGCGTGCCTCGAGACAGCCGTGACACAAGTTGCCTCTTCTTCCACGTGCGGACTCCCGCCGTCTTGGAAAGCCAACGTTGACGATTTTTCGGCTTCATTCGACGGAACTAAGGGACGCGGTATTGACGTGGGAGGAGGCGAGAGTACTTGCTGACGATAGGGTCTCCTGGAGGCGTCCGGTAATGTCCACTTTTTCCACTTAGGAGCGAATATGGAAAAACATCTAGCCTATTTTCGAAAAAAATATATAAAACAAACACCATATTTCACACAAGTAGTCATGCGTGAAACATATTCTTGTCACAATTTTTTGTCCTGTCAGAAATTGTGTTGTGTACGTAATTGGTGCTGTTTTAGGTTTATGTTTTTTGTAAAAACACTGTAATTATACTGATATAGCACTGTGTGCATAACAATAAACTTTTATTAAATTTAATTAAAATAAAATAAAAATAAAATAAAAATAAAATAAAAATAAAATAAAAATAAAATAAAATAAAAATAAAATAAAAATAAAATAAAAATAAAAATAAAAATAAAATAAAAAAAGATGAATGAAGAAACATTGAAGTCATACGATAAATTAACATGCATTCTAATATTTTTTTATTTCTTTTAGAACTCCCAATGAAACTTATTTTTATTATCTGTCAGTATTCGTGCGAATGAAGAAAACAGTTCTGTAAAATAAATCCAGAATCCTAGTCAAAGGTTTTCGACTCGACGGCAACTCTAATGTAAAAATCTTGAAAAGAGAAAAGGAAAAAAATAAATTTAAAAAGCCTGTCTCGTATTGTAGTGGTTGTTGCGTTCGCCTTTCAAACTTAAGATCCCGGGTTCTATTCGTGGTAAAGTTCACATGAAATATTTGTTTGTAAGGTGATTTTACACTGCAGTATTTTTTTAAATAAATCCTGTCGGATAAACAGATATTGTGACTTCCGAAAAAAAAATCACGGCTTTTAAAAAGTTTCGTTATCATTGAAGTTCGCCCAGTGAGGTATTTTAGAAGAAATATATTTAAAATAAAATTTAAGTAAAGATATAATAGACCACCAACCGCCAGAGATATATTTATCACTTTTTTTTTATTAATGTTTTGACTTTTACATTTGATTAACGCTCCATTAATTTCGTTCTTGTAAAGTGACAGGAAATAAATAAGTATCTTGAAATCGAGAAAAATATTTTCAGGACCGTCAAAACATTATTTAAAAGTGCCTCAAAGCTTCTTGTCAGAATCCTTACATTACCGGTATAGATATTTGTAGAGCTTTTCAAGAAATGTAAATAGCCATCTCTTTTATGTGTATGTTTTAGTAATGACAGTATTTAAAAATATTTTACTGGACAGTATTTCATAGACCTTCATTACTTAAAAAATGTATAAAAAAACAAAAGTGATATTTCTTAATTGCTCACTTTTTGTTAGATGAACCTTACTGACAATGCAGTGTCTTAATTACACTTTTGTATATTTTTGTTATTTTTATTTCAACATTACTTTAAACATATTTTGTACATTTAAAAATTAATTTGGCATTGGCAAATAAATGTTTATCACAAGAGGCAAAATTAGCAGTTCACAATGAAGTCCTGGTCCCAACCCTGATGTATGGGAGCGAAGTATGGACTTGTTGAGATCCGTACATTATGTAAGGCTAATATAAGCATTATCCTTATGTTTGTCAATGCTTCTTTTCTTTTTTTAAAATGTTTTAAACTATTATTTTATTGTAATATTTAAACCTTATTAATTGTTTACATGGACAATGTCCGTTAATAAATAAATAAATTATTCACATAATCAAAAAAGACCTCTGCGTTGGTTTGAACATGTAGAGCGAATGGACAGCGAAAAAACGGTTATTATATATTTACGATGCGAATGTTGATCGATGCAGAAATAGAGGAAAACCGAGAAAGACATGGTATGACCAAATCTAACAAACACTTGAAGATGGAGATATTAAAAGTCGTAATAATCGGCGCGCGCACATAAGAAGACGTATGAATGTAGAGGAAGCGACATCCGTATGCAAAGATAGAATGATGTGGCGTTCTATCCTCTCTGCCTACCCTTACGGGGAAACGGCTTGATGGTTTGTTTGTAAAATTTATTTTTTGTTATTTTCATTGTGTGTTTTTTAATATAAATAATATAGATGTACATAAATACCTTGTTTTTAAAACTGTCTGAATATTTGTTAATTATCTTCGTTTTTTTAAGTTAGTCTTCTCTGTTTATTCTCAAATGTAATTTTAAAAAAGTATATTGTTAAGTGTCCTCGGCACGAGAAACCCCAGTGACGTCACATTCTTTTTATTATTAATTTTAGTTTGTAAGCAAAAAATATGAATAAATAAATAAAATAAATAAATTACTTTTTACACGCCAATGCGTAAGGGTTAAATAAATTTACCAGTCGATTGGTTTAAATGAAAAAATACGTAAATCGATTTCAATCTAGTAAGAGATTTATAATTCTAAGCATTGAAACGTTTAATAATTACTTTCCGTTTTTTTTTCGGGGTGAGTAGTGAATGTAAGTTTTAAACAATACACGCCACTCCGCACGACATGCGAAACTTCCCCATGTCGCATGTCGCATGTCGCACGTGTCGCCCGTGCGACATTAGTAACGGTTCGTCTGACAAGAAAGTGCAATGCCTGTTGCTCGTAACGGCGCAAAGTTAATTTCCAGTCCGGATACTCACACGTCCATCGCTAGAATTTTCAATTAACTCCACCTTTGAAAATACGGTTCTACACTGCGCAGAAATTCTATTCTTGAATCTGTGTTCAGGGTGATTCTTCGCCATTTGATAAAATAAACCTAAAATAACTCTATAAAATTGCTCCACGTGTAGTATTTAGTTAACATGATAAAAATAAAATAGGACCGAATTAATTTGTTACGTAAACCTTGACGAAGAAGCTTATTTGCTTTGAAAGTGGTCGGTGGAAAAAAATAATAAAAAAATAGTGGTTAAAAACAAAGTTGTTTCTTTTATTTTATTTGACTAAAATAACAATTTCAAATACTGCCCGATAAAAAAAAAGTCTTTTTTTTTTATAAATCTTCCCGTAAAAGTGGATTGATCTCTCTATTCCTCGAAGTAATAATTCACTAGAGAAGCCCTTTAGCTCTATTGTATAAAACAAAAATGTTACAAATTTTAGTTTGGTTTTTAGTTTAACAACAAACATGTAACGGACGGTTTCGGTTTGTGCTTGGAATTCTCGACACAAGTACCAACGGCCCATTGTATTGCTGTAATCTGTCGCTAACTTCGCAGTTAATAATCATAGAATGATTTGTCTCCCTATGGGCGACACTAGCCCATGTCATGTTATTTCTCTAAGATCTATTCATTTCAGGTAGTGGGTCAAATCGGAAATAAAATAAACTTTATATATCGCACATCCGATAAAATTTTGAATTTGATACGGAATAAATTATGAATAAAACTCTTATATAATATACCAAAAAGGATGTAATTCTAGTTTTACAGTTTGACCTTTTAATGGCTTTATGACACATTTATTTGAACGCGGCCATTCTCAAATAGTTTTATATTTTCACTATTTTCTTGTCGACCATTATTACGACGAATATTATTAGATTTTTAAAACATATCTAAATATAATATATGACACATCGGCGTTGCTTTAAATCAGCAGTACCCAACCTTTTACTATACGCCTCCCCGAAATTTCTCCTTAAATCACTACCTCCATAAACGATAAAAATAATAATGGGGGTGTTCATTTTTAATCAAGTAACAGATAAATAATCAATGTACAAAAGTGTATCTTTATAATTAGTGAAAGCACTTGGGTTGTACTTTATTAACCAATTGGTGAATCCTTGGCTTCATAGTAGTCAATGCACTGCAGAGATGTTTTTCAACATGTAGTCTATTTGACAATATTTTGACTTTGTCCAAATTTTTGTAGATAAGGACTGGATTCAACTCCTTTGGAAGCTGTTAACATTAACATACTACAACAGAGATGAAGAACATTTAAGAAAAGTATGGAAACTCCATGAAGAAGTATAGAAATTGAAAAAATAATATTTTCAGGCGTTGCCTAGTATGTAGGTGAAATAATTCAACTAGATGAACCTCACCCGTAAAAATAATGGTTTCAGCTCTTTAACTTCACAAATATCAACAGATGAAAGAATTGAAGGAATATAGATGTTCAAATTCGGGCAGAATGATGAATGTTACACAGTGTGTAATGTGGCCACTTAAACCAGCCAATGACAGGTCATAAGCTCTCTAGATGCCTAGACTTCTATATTACCTTCTCTTAAATGTTCTTCATATCTGTTGTAATATGTTAATGTTAACAGCTCCCCAGGGAGTTGAATCCAGTCCTTGTCTACAAAAATTTGGACGAACTCAAAATATTGTTGATAAATCCACCTGGTCCATAAAGAAGTATAGTAATTGAAAAAATAACATTTTCAGGCGTTGCCTAGTATGAGGTCAAATAATTCAATTAGATGAATCTCACCCGCATAAAAAAAGGTTTCAGCTCTTTAACTTCACAAACATCAACTGATGAAAGAATCGAAGGAATATGATATTAATCGGGTTGTGGTCCTGTGGCTAGTGTCTCGGACTCACGGACCATAGATCTGTGGTTCGAATCCCACTCTACCCTAACTCGATTTCCATTTTCTAATAGTGAGTTATTTACAACTCGTTGAAAATGGCCCTTAAAATTGAATATATGGGTAAATCATAAGGACGCAAATATTCCTTTAAAAAAAAAAATATAATAATAATAATATAGATGTTCAAATATAGGCAGAATGGTGAATTTTACACAGTTTGTAAAGTGGCCACTTAAACCAGCCAATGACAGATCATAAGCCCTGTAGATGCCTAGACTTCTATATTACCTTCTCTTAAATGTTCTTCATCTCTGTTGCAATATGTTAATGTAGACTATTTCTTTGTTTTGTCTTTATTTTATTTTATCCGGGGTTGTTAGAATAAAGATGTTTTTTAAAATCTAATAACAAGATTTAACTAATGTAGAGTTGATTTTTGGAGCCGTCGCGCCCTCCTGACGGTCACCCTACGCCCTTAAAGTAGGGCGCGCCCCACTGGTTGGGAATCCGTGCTTTAAAGGGTTAAATAAAATCAAAATAAATAAAACATGGTTTGAAGACAATAATTTATCGTATGTGGGATATTAACATTTAAATATTCATATTCCATAGCATCGTGCGCGAGATATTTTGCTTGTGGCAACTAAACGGATACTTAAAAAGTTTTCTTTTTTATTATAAAAAAAACTACCCACGTTTTTCCATAAAACGAAAAAAATAGTACTTTTAATTTTTGGTAAGTAAAAGCCTTTTTTACACTAATAACCATTAAAAGATTATATTAACCGCTTGACTAAAGTACACTTAACCTAAAATTTTGCATAATTAAGATTGCTTTAAATATTCGGAATATTATTCTTAAGGGTATAAGCCTTAGAACCTCCCGCCACTTTAAACAAATTGTAACAACTTTCTCCTGTTTACGCATTAACAGTTCATTATGTTAGATGGGATAGTGTGCACAATATCGAAAAAAATTCATTAGGATCAGAATTTTATATCTATCATTTTAATATGTAATTTTTATTGTTAAATATTATGGCTTGACACGCGCACAGAGCCTTTAAAGCCTTAATAAGTTCATTAAAATTTAAAGTGTAATTTTAAATGAATGAAAAAATAAATAAATTATTTTACGGTTCCATGAACTTTTTACATAATTACAATAAAATCAGTGAAAACAAATACAACAAAAAATAGCATAATATTAAATATAACAAAAACACCGAAAAAAGTATTCAATAGTAAACAGTATTTATATTAAAAAAGAAATATTACATCTGTAACAAATACAAATAAACCTTTGATTGAAGAAAACAGCAAATTTAAAAAAATAGGATGAGAAGAAAAATAATACTTTTAAAGTAAAAAAGTTTACTTCATGGTATATTTAAATATTAAAACTAAATAATAATACATTTTTAAAATCACAGTAATTTTAAGTTAGACATAGTCTTACTTTGAAAAAATATTTTGATGTGTTCAAACTTACATATTTTCTGTTATACCTCGATGTGTCAACCATAAACCATACAACTGGACTTAAAACAATGTAACAGTGCTTTAAGATGCTTAACGTATTGTTGCGAATTAAGGTCAATATGTGACATGTGACTAACATGATATCAATATTGCAAAAATGTGTTAACCCCGCGATGACGCTTCTCTGCCAGAATTCTGCAATTCGGCAATTGCCGACAAGTTTTGTTTATTACAAGCGACAGTTAACTTTTTGTAATTTTGAAATTCATGTACTAATTACATAATTCTCGATGTATTTTTATCATCTGGTTTAAAACATGAAGCTTTTATACAGTGAAATATTTTTACATGTTTATTTTTTAAGGCGTTCTGTAAAAATGTGTTATCTCACTTTTTCTGCCAATTTTTTGTATTAAAAAATAATAATTTAAAAAAATTTATATCCTTTTTTGTTCTGTTAAGTACTTTTTAGATATTAAACTTAACAAGTAAGCTAAATAATGAATCTTTTTTTTTAATGCGCCCGAAGTTAAACATTAATATTCTCAGTTTGAGGTTGGTGTGGCTTAACGCATTTATGCATGACACCATCCAGATATTAATACACTGGAAGTTCGGGGGTACGTTCCACACAGTACCGTGTAAAAAGTATAAGAAAAATTAAACAAAGCTGGATAGCTTTCCTTTTTTGATTTGGATAGTTGCAGTTTGGATAATTGGAGTTCTACTGTTCTTTTTAAAATAAAAGGTGGATTTAATCCAATTAATTGAATACGGAAATTTAATATACGAATTAACTACAAATAAATAAGTAATATATTTATACACACCAGTTTGACATAAACTACTTGACTAAAATTGAGACCTTAAAAATTGTGCACAAAATAACACTGGGAAACATACAAGACGACGACATAATACTAGCCGAAAATGCTGACATACACAAATATAGCACCAGACAACAACAACACTATCATATTGAAAAAGCAAAGACAAACACAGGACAGTCAAAAATACTACAAAATGGACTTAAACACTACAACGACTTACCTTACTACTTGAAAACTTTTACTGGAGACAAATTTAAAATCAATCTGAAAAAGCACATGATGACTGAACTAACTAGACTAGACGAGACATACAATGACTAGACAATATAAAATTTCTAATGTAACCCTAACGGGTTTTTTAAAATTGTATATAAATAAAATTAAAAAAATTACTATGGATCTTTTTTTTTTCTTTTCTCTTTTGATATCATACCGGAAAAATGTACACAGGTACTTAGCTAAATAGGTACATACGTATTCTAGAATATTTCAATCATCTATTGTACGAAAAACTCTGGGGCAGGATTGAACTCTTGATAATGCGTGCTTTGTACGGAAATTGAGGGCTTACTGTGTGGCGAGATTAGATTAGATTTTTTATATGAAAATGAGAAATAAAGACAATTCGTTGAATTTTTTTTGCAAACCAAAATAAGCTTTCGTTTATAAACAAACACTCACGTGTTAAAATGAAACATTTTGCAAAACTAATTTTTATGAATAGACAAACCGGATATTATCTAAGAGCCAAAATCACTCGCAAACGAGTGGAGGCATATATGAGGGTACTATTTGCAAACCCGGCAAAATCCATCTTTATTTATTTTGAGCAAATCGCAATAAAATGATAAAATCCTTAACTTCAACTTTTTTTTTATACTTCATTTTTTATTATAATCAGTAGATATTTTACATGTAAGCAGTGATGACATAAGCATGATTATGTCAAGAAATAGTAGTGAAATAATTTATTTAAATTACACTTTCCAACTTTACAATACTCAAGTAGAGTTTACCATGTTTGCAACAAACCCGACAATTTAAAAGTCAAGTTCTTATAAATAAAGCCGTATTTTTAACTGACAATGTTATAATTATTGTAAAACAATTCATATCTCACTTTTTTTAGATTTTGGATTTGGCCGGGTTTGCAAGTAGTACCCTCATATATAAAAAAAATATTTAAAAATAACGTATTTTTAACTGACAATGTTATAATTATTGTAAAACAATTCATATCTCACTTTTTTTTAGATTTTGGATTTGGCCGGGTTTGCAAGTAGTACCCTCATATTTAAATTTTTTTTTTAAAATAACGGTTAGTATTGACAGATTGAAAAAAAGACTCGAAAAAGCTTATCAAACGAATGATTGTATTTACAAAAACTAAGTTTAACGTTTATAAATTGAAAAAAAAAAGATATTTTATACATGTCCATAAAATATCTTGAAAATTTTAAGATACATATTAGCTCAATTATTAAGATTAAAGTGACAATTAAGAACAATTACTGGCAAGTGTTGTAAATACCAAGACTTAAGTATTTGTTATCTAATGATTATCCTTAAGAAAATACGTTTTGTGAAATATTATAGTGCACTTTACAAACTGCTTACATGACAGTATCTCTAAAATTAGTTTTTGGCTTCAAATATCTATCCACACTCCATACTAATATTATAAATGCGAAAGTGTGTTTCTTTGTTTGTGTTTCCTTCACGTCTCAACGGAGCGATCGATTGACATTTTTTTTGCATGGAGCCGGAGAGGCGAGAAGTAAAACGGGTACTTATTTTTCATCGCGAATTAAAAAAAGTACAATGGAAAAAAAAAATGTCAACAATGAGCAACATTATTTTTAAATGATTAGGCGGTAAGGTAGAATTTCAGAAATAATCAATTTGAAATTTCTTTAATTGACTTGCTTTATCTATGGTTAGTATGGTTTGTTTTTCGTTTCAGTTTTGTAATAGGATTTTTGATTTGAGAACAGAATCATGATGCTTCGTCACTATAGACACGGATCGTTGTATTTTTTATAGCGATAGTTGGAGGAGCGGCAATCGATCAAGCTACTTTATATCCTAAAAAAATATGTCACACCATCAGAATTTTTTTAATTAAAAAACGAAAAAACTAATAAATCGCCTAACTTATTTCTCCCTGATACCACGCGAGCGAAGCCACGGGGAAAAACTAGTTAAAAATAATATAACTACGCGTTCACTATGTGTAAAATCACTCAATTAATTAACGAAAAACTATTACTTTAGTTATTATAAGCCTTGACATTGAAACAGTCATGTTCTGAAACCGGTCGGCATATTAGATACATTTCAGTGATTTTACACAAAGCAAATACTTTGAGTATGCAGACAGGCTGGATTTCCTCCCGGGGGAGTTATTTGCCGTACATTCACGGAGACTGGACCGCTGTGCACGTGCAAACCACATGCCCACTGCGTGATATCGCATGATTGGCCCATTTCACACCACGGCAAAAATCTACACGGCACGATAAAATACAATACAGTGGATGGATATTTATTGTTGAGCAATTATTTATTTATTTAATTCCTTGTAAACGCCATAACTAGTACAAAATGAGACCGACTAATCTCCAGTTGGTTTTCTTAGCAGGATTTTTACCTGAGAGTGCTCGCTAAATTTAAATAATGATCTTGATAAAATTATTATTAAAAGCTCTTTTGTTAAGTTTAACTATATTATTTCAATCGAGTTGTGGCCCCGTGGCTAGTGTTGCCGATTCACGGATCAGAGGTCCGAGGTTTGAACCCCACTCTACCCCAACTTGATTTTCATGTTCTAATATTGAGTAATTTACAACTCGTTAAAAATGGTAACCAAAATTTAAATATTTGAGTGAATTATAATAACGCTAATATATTTTTTATTTCATTCAGAAAGCGAGGCGTTTTCATTAATATTTTTTATTGAAATCATGAGCTATGGTGTTTTATTTTTAAAAAAACAAAAAATATAAATATTTTCAAATTTAAATAGGTACAAACGATTTAAATTTATTTCAACAGAGAGGGAAAAAACTTTTTTACTTCACTAAAGTCAACAGATGGAAGAGTTGAGAAAATTTGGATGTTCAAACATGGGCAGAATGGTGAATGTTACACAGTGTGTAAAGTGGCCACTTAAACCAGCCAATGACAGGTCATAAGCCCTGTGAATGCCTAGACTTCCATATTCCCTTCTCAAAAGTTTTTTACCTCTCTGTTGAAATAAATTTTAATATTTACAACTCCCTAGGGAGGAAATCCAGCCAGTCTGCAAGCATTTGGACATAATCAAACATTGTTGAGGTACAAACGAATCTAATAAATTAATCCACTATAATTTTACCCTACCATTTAGATTAAGACGATATGTGTGAAATAGGCTATTCTCCATCGGATACCACTAGGCTTCTTTAAGTCTAAGTTGCTTCTTTTTTGGTGTGGTATTCCGTTTCGATTTTAGTTTTTGTGCTTTTGCTTTATTATGTATTTCTTTTTGTTAACATGTTGTAACTTCATATTATATTAAATAAGAAAAAAAAAACTTCTGTATTATCTTTTTAAAAATATTTTCCTTCTCTGTTGTAAGAAATAAAGTTATATTCCTCAACGTGGATGTAGGAATATGTCGGATATTGTCATTTTTTCTCAAGACAAAATATCGATTATACAAACTGTATTAAATTTATTGTTTGCTCACCGCACGACCGAACAATAATATTAAGGTTGTTATTTTTCAGTTCCCTCGAGGGGCTTTAAGGACACACTAATTTTCTTTTTATACAGTCAGTATTGAGTATTTTCAAGGGACAGCCGGTGCTTTTTACCGATATTAAGTTTTTATTATGGAGTCTGATTTTATATCTCCGTGTCACATTATTTTTTGTGGATATTTTTTTTTTCGGACAATCTTTATTTTTTACGGATTTTCAGTATTTACTGTGGATAATTCAGTATTTTTTATGGACAATTGCATATTTTTACTAACTGTTATTTATTTACATCATCATTATGTCCGCTTCCCAGTTGCAGCATATGTTGTCCACAAAGAGCCTCCATGCATCTCTATTGGCTGCCATCTTGTGTGTGTCCTCCAAAGTCAGGTTCGTGTCCCGGAGTTCCGACATAAACTACCAACAAACAGTCAGCAGCGGACGTCCGGGACGTCGAGAACCTGATGCCTTGTAAAGTAGGCAAGCGTGGTTAACGCTCTCAGGAGGCATCCGCAGTATACGGTCCAGCCAACCGTATCGCCTTCGCTTGATGACAGTTCTCACCGGAGTTTGCTGCTTCCGTTCTCTTATTACTTTCCTTACAAAGCCAAACCCAACCGCACACCCAAGATTCTTCCGAGACACCTATTCTCAAAACTCAGTATATTGCTGTTTTGGGCCCTAGTGAGGTGCTACGATTCGCATCCGTAAATAACGGTTGAATCTGGCACCTGCTACTCCTAGCCGCACTCCCAGTTCTTTTTGAAAGCTGCTTTTTTCTGTCACATATACTCCTAGGTATTTAAAACTCACGACCCTTTTGATTATTTGGTTTGACACTCAGGGGATTTTGAGCATCGAGGCACGAAGTGTGACACAGTACATGGGTTTTTGCGGTATTGATTTTTAAACCCATACATGCGAAGTACCAATTTTTCAATTTATTTTTTTAAAGAAATATTTTCGTTCTTATGATGTAATTATGTAATAATAAAAAACAAATATATAATTTTCAGGGACCATTTTCAAAGAGTTGTAAATAACTCACTATTAGGAAATGGGAATCAAATTAGAGTAGAGTGGGATTTGAACCCCGGACCTTTGAGCCGTGAGTCCGAGACACTAGCCACGGAACCACAACCCTATTCAATTTAGCTTATCTACAGTGACCTGAAGAACCCCGACTGGACCGACAATTGGACAATTATTTATTTATTTACACATCAACGGTTCAAAGAACCTTTTACAAAAAAAAATACAGAAAAAAATCACAGCAGTGCACAATAATTATGTAGTACATAGTATAAAACAATAATATTATTAAAACTAAACAATTTAATGAACATATAATACAAAAAACAAAAAAGTGAAAAAAGAAACATAACATCTCTAAAAAAAGATAACAATAACCATAAGAAAATCTTATGTTCTAAATATAAATATAACACAGTAAAGTTGAGAATAACTAGATTATAGTAATTAAAAAAAATAATACAACATAAGTACTGTATAAATTAAAACATTAGTCCAGAGCTTACTTCTTCTACTCCTTGACTATGCGAATGTATACTATCCAGATGCTA
Source organism: Micrasema longulum (assembly GCF_059751315.1). NCBI lineage: Eukaryota > Metazoa > Arthropoda > Insecta > Trichoptera > Brachycentridae > Micrasema > Micrasema longulum. The sequence continues at coordinate 140,735 of NW_028278321.1, forward strand.
ACTCTGAATTACTTGAAAAGTTAGAACGATTGCAGAATATTTATATTCGTTATATCTTTGATCTTCGCAAATTTGGTCACATAACCGAGTATCGCACGCAACTACACTGGCTCAGTATCAGGCATAGAAGAAACATTCACATTGTATCACTTCTTCACAATATTTTAAATAATCCCACTTCGCCTGTTTATCTGAGAGAGCTCATCCAACCTCTTTCACAACACGGACTATCTATTCGTTCTAGTAACGAGAGAACCCTTTTAATACCCTGTCATCGCTCTTATTTTCTTGCCTTCTCTTTCACAGTAGTAGCCGCTCGATTGTGGAATAATCTACCCACTAATTTTAGAGACGCCCTTTCTTTATTTACATTTAAGTCAATATTGAAATATCACTATCTAAATATTTCAATTGTTCCTTTATCCTTCTTCTTTCCTTCCCATCCTCTCTCCTCTCTTCATAATATAGTGTTTTTTTATATTTTTTTATTTTTATTTTGTTAATCCTTGTTTTTAATTTTTGTATAAAATTGTAAGATTCAATATGTCAATGTATTTATAATTTTCTCAAACTGAACGGTTCGGGTAGGTAGGAAGAAATTGCCTTAAGGCAATATGCCCGCCCTTATATGTATATATATTGTATATGTATAAAAAGTGTCAAATAAATAAATAAATTATAGGTTTTTTAGAGCAATAAAAAAAACTTTAATTAATTCAATAATACCAAACTATTTTTTGGTGGAATAATCATCAGTTGATTGGAAGAAGCTGCCATTTGGTAATAAATCCGCATTATTTTTATTAATTATAGCCGCATCATCGGCATGTCGATTTATTTACAGGCAGTCTTTATTTATTACTATCGGTATTTCTTACAGACATACAAAATAATGTCTTTACCTGTTTCATATCAGTTAAGGTCTTTTACAAATGCCTCATTTAAAAATATTTTTTAACGTACATAAGATCGTAATTTTTAACATGCAGAAGAACCTCACAAATATGAAATACTTTTTTACTGGATCTTTTCATTTTCAGAATGCGTCGGATACAAGAGTTTGGGTTGCAGTCTCGCGAGATCCAAAGGCTGTATACCAAAAAGCCTCCCTGTTCTGGTAAGGAGGCTAACTTCGTCAGCGTTGGACTAAGGGAGACATGGCCAGCTTTGGAATCTCTCCTCTGTTGCTTCTGTGTTGCATTTACCATTTTAATATTGGAACTTCTATACAACAGGTAACCTTACTTAATCTCTAACACTTTTTTTTATTTTTTATTTGCACCACAACAGGCCAGGAGGCACAATTACAATGGTGAATTACAGCACAGAACACCTACCCCGGCTTAAGAAAAATTATATTTATTTTTTGTGTTTTCACCGGGAATCGAACCTGAAACCTTCTGTGTGTGGATCAAGTAACCACTATACAACAGAGACCACCAGTTAATCAAATATTCAAAAATAATGTACATATTACATGCCCGCCTATTTCTTATATTTAAAAAAAACTTAAGTGCAAATTAATATAAAATATATATATATAAAGTGAATTATTATAATAAATGTACAATAAATCAAAAAAACAAAACTGTGAATAAAATGTGAATGATATTTTTGCCGCTAATAATTATTGAAGGCTGTAAATTATTATACGTATTATCAATAAAAATAAAATATATCAATCATAATAAGAATATTAACAATCGCTTTGTTTTTCATCACAATAGGCCAGAAAGACCACGTACAGTGTTGAATTTCGACACAGAACGCCCAGACTTGAGAAAAATAACTTTTTTTTTTTAGTTCTCACCGGGAATTGAACCCGAAACCTTCGGTGCGTGAGTCAAGTGTCTTAACCAATATACCACGGTGGCCGCCAATCGAAACCAATACGTGTATTAGTTTGTACACGGTGGTTTAAACAAATATGTAAAATGTGTATTATTTTATTTTTCAGGAAAATCGAACAGAAAAAGCCTGCAATGGAAGAATGATTTAGAAAAACTAGTTAAACTCAGTGAACAACGTTATACTTTTATTGGCAAAATATTTAAATGTGCGTTTCATGTTAATTTAAATTAAGTGGCAATGTCAAAATAGGCTATCTCAGCCCTAATCTCATGTAAACAAAAATATTATGTTTAAATGCTAGTCACAAACACGTCTAACTGTTTCCAAATCAGTTCACTTTATCTAACTGTGCATAATAATATTATTTTGTAATTGTACACGAAGGCTCTACGTAAATATGTTAGTCATTCTGTTGTTTTGAGACTAAACTGGCAGACAAACGAGGTTTTAAAGACGTTATTACACTGAAATCATAAATGCAAATCTGGCCCACGATTACAGAACGATGGTGAAAGATTTACCGACGTTCGTCAATAATCATCATCACCATTCTTTTTCCGCACCTAACGGAGCATAGGGCACTGCATTGGTTCACCGATCGCAGTGTATCTTGATCGTTTTTTATTTATTGCACGAAAGTGAGAAGATCATTCTTACGCTTCAGGTACCAGTCCAGTGAGTCCAGGAACTTCTACAGGGATTCTAGTGTAAAAACACCTTTTCAAATTAATATTTCATTTCAACCATGTCGGGAATCGAACCCGAGAGCTCTTGCATGGTAGGCAAACATGCTGAACACTATACCACGAGGTCAATAAAGTAAATTCAAGCTTTTGCATCTTTTCACTCGGAAAATTAAAATTTTTTTTTAGCGGTAAGATTTTATTTAATTTAAACAAAACTACGGCGCAGAGTCTTTCAATGCATAGAATTTTACATTTAAATTTAAATGGATACGCGGTCTTACTTTTCTTTTTACAAATATGCAATGTACTGGATTTACAGCACTAGAGCGACATTTTTTTTATACACTAAAGATAATTTTAATTAAAGTGTCTATTGTTTAATTTTTTTAATAAATTGTCTTTTATAGGAGCTAGAACCTGCCAAAACCCTTAAAAGCGCCAAGTTTTATCTGCCGTCTTCGGATGTATGGAATGCAAATATGGTAACTATTTTTGGAAATCGGAAAAAGTGCCTACACAGAAAATTTCTTTTTGACACTTTCTTGGGGTGCGAAATACCATACCTCGATTTTGTCAATTCTAGCTAGGCAAAATAAGTCCGATATGCAGTTGTTTTATTCGAAAAGTATTAGGGGTGGTATCTGCAAGAGTGACAGAAAAACGGTGTTTTTTTTTTCTTTTTTTAAGAGGAAATGAAAGGGAGTTATAAATAATACACCACAACACCCAGACTATAAGAATATTTTATGTATTTTTTCTTGCAACTGGCGGGAATCAAACCCGCAACGCCGACGCCAGTTCCACAGTTTCCAATACCAATTTATCAAACCGCTCTTTATTCGTCTTTTTTCTCATAAAAACAAAAAATATTACAGAATTTCTACAATAGTTTCAATATGCCGTTAGAAATTTATATTTAAAATGTGTCTCAATAACATTACGAGGATAACTTTCACTATCTATAACATAATAATATTTATGGTAGGTAAGTACTTGTTTAAGTGTATCAGTGTTATTATTGTATTTATATATTTATTGTGTGAGTATTGTATGATATTTATTAAGTATATATTTATTGTGTGAGTATTGTATGAAGTGACAATGTGTAGTAAACGTAAGTGGACTTATTGAACAATGACTATCAAAAATCATCTGTCTTTTTTTAACCTTAATGTGGAAACCTATCAATTACCTTGTCGATCGATGTAAATTGTTAAGGGAACATATATCTTATTAATTTAGCAAATAAAAAACAATACTAAAAATTGTTCATCAGTACTTACTACGAGTGATTATTCATCATCACATATAAATAAATAACGGTTCGCTTATCCATAACAAACAGACCTAGAAAACATCAGTATTACGCCAATTAGAATATTTTTTGATAATTGGTCGCTTTTACGCTTCAGTTTCTATGCAAGTAAAATTTCATTATAAATTTCAATTGCAGTAAAAAACAAATTAAATAAATACTTTTAAAACAGCAAAAATATGTTGTGAGGCCCGAAAGGCCGATTTATAGAGGCCCGTAGGGTCGAAAAATATGACCCACAGGGCTGATTAAATATGTTCCGAAGGCCCAGTTTTTCCCAACACTTTCTGTCAATCTGTAAGTAATTATTTAAACAATTAACTTTATAGTTTTTTAAACACAATACATTTTTGTTTTTTTATGACTATATTTTTTATTTTTCCCTGTCAATTATGTTTTATTTGGCGATAATTATTCCAATTTTAAAAATATAATAAATTTCCTAGACAATGAGAAAGATCATTGCTTTTTTTTTTTTTAATTATTAATAGACGATCAAACTAAGTCGAGAAAATATATATATTTTTGTCATGGCTTTATTTTTAAGTTTGGCAATTTTTCACTTCTCCGCGCGTGATGTCATTGGTTATCTTCGGTAAGTTGTCCTGATATATAAAGTGATTTTCTGGAAACCGGAAATCTATCACAACACTTGATAAATCAATCATTTGATTTAGAAGAACTGGTGACATCATTTAAAGTAGTTTTTTTTTGTGCATTTCAGAATCAACAATTTTCCGTGGCCGCACTGAACTTCGTCGTTAAGGTTTTTTTAGATTTTCCTCTTTTCGAAAAATTATAGATGTTTTTCAAAATCCTACTTAGATAAAATTTTGGTTTACAGTGAATACTTATATTTAACGAAAAATATTTGTAAATGACATACCATCTCATTGTAATACTGGTCTTGAATAAATTTAATATTATCCATATAATATAATCAAACTGATACATGAATGAACTAAGTATCTTCTGTAACATTACATTTTCTTGAAGTTAAACCTTAATAACTATATGTGCTAATTAATCGCTTACAGAAATATATGTTTCAATCACATTATCGTAAGTCACTGACGTGTAATAAATGGAAACGTTATTTCTATACAAGCTTCATCTAAAACATGGCTAATATTGCGTTTCTTTCAATAACTTGAAAAAAAGATATTTCAAATCACGATATACACGCAAACATACCTACGAATTAAAATTTCATCCGTGATATTACGCGCTTGAAATGTGTCTTTTTAATTATACTGCCTGTTAACATAAGCTGTGTTTCTTTTTTCCAAATAAAGAGCACAAGAGAATACAATGAAAAAAAATCCAATAGATTAGTTGATAATGTATTCTCCTTTATTATTTTACAATAAATTAGTCAATAATTTATATCATCTTCACCGCGCACTGCGCAAATATCGCGAGCAGCTTTGGCAGCTTTATTCCCTCGATTGGACTCAAACAGAAGGTGTAGAAAATGCACACTTTCATCTACTTTCCATTTTGAAGGCTTGTAAATTAATAAAATAATACATATGACATAAACGTAAACATTTATGTTTGTAATTAAGTATGCGTGAATCATATTTTATTTCTAGTGGACGCGACAGACGTTGTCCTGCCCGAACGTTGGCTTGCCTGCTATTTATTACGTTGGAAAAATACTTTTCATTGATAAGTAGGTACCTAGGTACTTGTTTGTGATTAAATTCCAAAATGAATTTAAGCAGGTACCTGAATTCCAAAACATAAAATAAGTATTTTTTCAAATATGGCATTCTTTTTGCAAACGTCAAACTCCGGTCGTCTCATTATGTTGGAACAGAGATAATGTAGAACTATTACTGTGTTGGAATACGATTTTTAAGAATGTATTGAATTTAATATTATTCTAGTTTTACCAAAAATCCAGTCGAAATTGTTAAATGGGTAAAAATTATAAGAAATTTAAGGAAAGAATCTGATTGAGATCCACAAAAAACAAATGCTGTTTGTAAACATTTAAAAACAAACTTTTTATACAAAAAAAACAACATCATTCCATTTTTTTTGTAAATGCATTATCCTCGAATGCAACCTTGGTATATCGATGAATAAAACATTTATGCTCCTTACTTCTTTTTTACATATTGGATTGAAGATTTTAATATCTGCGAACACGCACAGCGCGAAGATCTATATTACTCTGAAAACCGCACGTAAATCGGTTAAGCCGTTAAGGAGGAGCTCTGTGACATCACACGTACGGAGGAATTATGTATATAAAGATAATATTTTTAAAAGGTATTTTGTGTTATTCCTTCTATTTGATCACTTCGTGACAAGGAGTAAAGTTTTGAAACGCAAATAATTGAAACAGGTGTACGCCATTTAAAATCAAACAAAATATACATATTGCTCGTTTGAAATGACATCTTGTTTGTAATTGACGTTGATTGCGTGGAAATGGCAACTTTCGTGAAATGGGGAAATGTGGCGCCGCCGCGCCGACCCGCCCCTGTAAAATCCGTTAACCAATAAAGGGCGCCGTGTAGCCAACGGAAACGGTTGTAACGGTAATTTCCGGTGCATTATAACCAACCGGAGTGAACTGGTCAACCCGTTCTAGAACGCCGATTGACATTTCAAAGTTTGACAACCCTTAAGGGTTGGCACTTCTTACGGCAAACTAATTTTGTTCTGTGACTGGGACTTACTTATGTGTACAAAAACACTACCTACCGTATACTATTTTCGTACTCCTACTTTCCTTCATTCATCCTTCACAACTACTCATCAATTTCTTTATTTTCCTTCCCACTCTCTCCTTGTTTTGTCCATATTTCTTAATATTTTAATATGCGAGTATAGTATATTTATTCTTTAAATAGTTAAAACCGTCAGAAATTTTAGCATAATTTAGTGAATACATCGTACCTTTAGCACGAAAACGACTCAACTAAAAAAATCAACTTTTTGGAAAATTGCAAAAGAATAATGTAAATTGTGACACTTTCGAATTCTTTCGTCGATTGTTCCGTATTTTTCGTAGTAAGCGCCAAATTTTTAGTTAAAAATTGTACCGATGCTTTCAGCTATAAATCTATGAAGAAAAAAAACGTAATAAAAATCAATTATATCTGGTTGTGGTCCCGTGGAGTGTTGAAGACTCACGGGCCAGAGGCCTGAGGTTCAAACCCCACTCTACCCCAACTTGATTTTCATTTTCTAATAGTGAGTTATTTAAAACTCGTTGAAAATGGCCACCAAAATTGAAATATTTGTGTTTATTATAAAAACGCTAATATTTTTTAAAAATTATTATAAGTTTAAACAAGACATTTATTAAATGAGTCATTATTAGATTTAAAAAAAAACAAACAAAAGCACTTTGATTAATAAGATTATGACATAATTTTTATTAGGTCAGATCAGATCACCAAACACATGTTTTTATTTATTCAAGAAATTACATAAGCGTAAATATGTCACTAAGATTATCGACAATTTAAATAATAAAATGTAATTAACTGAAATAAGTTACTAAGATTATCGTATTATAAGTCGAAACGAAATTTTATTATTATAATCACAAATCTTAGTTGGTCGTTTTAATATTTTAGCTCGTGTTATTATGTCTGCTATTTATCAAATCTTCTAAGAGCAACTTTTTTTTATGCCCCAATGTCCAGAATGTGTAGATTCTTCAATTCGTTACGCAATTTGGAATTCTTTGGGATAGATATCCCAGCTTTTTGTAGATCTCTTCGCAATTAACACAGAGTGCGATGAAGATGGATTGGCATGAAATAGTTCGAAGTCACATATGTTGACCGTGTTTTTAAATATTATACTTTATTGCCCTTGTATGCCTTTTTTACATAGTTTTATGTTATTTTTTTTTAGTTTCTTGCACATATGTTTCTTCATATAACGATAGTTATTTGCTCTGGCCCTAAATATAATAAATAAATAAACGTGTATTGTGATTTGCTATTATTATTTTTTTCGAGTTGTTGAGGACTATGCAATATTTGCTAAATCTAAAATGCATCTATTTATTACAGATCAGTTTTTTTGGTCGTCTATTTTACGCATTATTTTTTTTACAGTCGGTAAAAAATTAAAAATAACTTACTGGTTTAAAACAAAATGGTTTTATTTAAAAAAATATTAAAGTTTTATTTAACTTAAGTATAACCATTTTACACGTTCCTCCGTAAATTTATTGACCTGTTAAAATCATTCAGAGATCTATGGCACACGGTTAATTCCCACAAGTAATCAATCCCTATATTATTTGCATTCGTATGAGGACATTTAAACTAATTTGTATGTCCAATGTTTTCTAGGTGGTAAATATATATATGCAATAGCATAATCGAACAACACGAGTCAAATATTATTTTTTAATGAAATAAAATATTTTTTTGCATATCGTAGGTATTAGTTTGCGTATATACCGACATATTATTTATTCAAACCCTGTGGAAATTGAATAATATGTCATGACTCATGAAAAGTGACTAGGCTTGGAAAAATGAAAAAGTACTGTTGGAGTCTACGTTCAAGGCGCACGGGAGAAATGTGGAAGTCTTGTCACGCGGCCAAGTTAGGTTCGATAACATTGGTTCGTAAATTCACGAATAATTATGCATGGGCATAAAATTAAGAATAGTCCAGAAGGGGCGTAGAATCATATTTGAATACATCGGACTGTGTCCAATAATCCCCCTACTATGGCCTACTTTCGCCTACTTTAATGTCGCCGCGTAATGTTGCTTGATAGGAAAAAAATAATCATAACACAAATGTAAGGTAAAAAAAAGCAATCTGTTAATTTCTCTAAAATTTTATTGTGCACGCGGAAACATTGATTGACACAACAGAGTAAATAAGTAAAGGGTCATTTTATAAGAGTAATTGAATTTATGAACTTTGAACTTAAAATATAAAACAAATTTTATTTTACATAAAACGAATATTTTTGTATCATGTTAAATAATATTTGATGTTTTAAAAATAATGTCGTTCAAATGTCCCCCACGGCATTGTTTAATCCAAGGTCTAATTTTCAATAGTTCTTGCATTAGATGAGCAAAGTAGGGTAAAAAAAATACTACCCTGGCAACAAACAAAATTTCCATTTTGTTTCTTCGACAATCTGAGAGATGGAAAAATAATTCAATTTTTAAGTAATGCATTTGCTACTTAAACATTCGTTTGCTAATTACACATGAAATGTGATACCATCCTGTTTCTTTAAGATCCTAGCAGTATTTCTGATTTCTAATGAATTCAAATCAGGAGTTGCGTACTGAGTGACGTCTACAAAGAAACGAATGGGTCAAAACGTAAACCTACTCATTTATGAGTAGTTTAGTCGCCTTCTGTTTGATGTGCGTATGCTGTTTCTGGACTATTCTTAGTTCTATGTGCATAGGATCTCCGCTATTTTATAATAGCCCCCCACACTATGCTCCTTGCGTTGCTCCTCACTTTGCTCCTAGCGCTGCCTCCCTCTCGCCCGAAGTTGCCCTCTCTCCCGCACACTGCTCTACTCGCGCAATTAATGGCGACGCTCCGCACTTGTCATTTGTCTTTCTATACATGGACGATGAAACTGTGACAGCGTGCGCGCTATGCATTTTTAGTATAGCTAATTATATCAATGTCATACAAAGAAATATACATCATTCAAAAATGACGCGTGTGTCTTGTGTGAGCACTCGATGCGTACCACATGCGTACTGCGACCGCGCGTTTATGTGGCCAACCACTCGCGCTTATATTGCCGGTCCTTTGACTCGCACTCAAAACCGACAAAATAGGGAGCGGTGGGCACGACATGACAAATGTTGCCACACTACTATGTCTCTGCCTCCTTTCCTCGCTACTTCCCATGCCACTCGTCGAGTGTGTGGCAGGCCCATATTTTTTATTTTTTTATTATTAAAATGGAAACATTTTCGTTTTTATTATTTACCCAAACATTTCGATTTTGGAGCCATTTTCAATGAGTTGTAAATAACTCACTATTAGAAAATGAGAATAAAGTTAGGGTAGAAAGGTGTTCGAACTTCGGACCCCTAATCTGAGAGTCCGTAACACTAGCCCCGGGACAACCCGATTCAATATTATTAGCAATATTGTTCATTGTCTCTAAAAATAATAATGATCAGAAAATTAAGTGTAATCGAATTGTGCACGTTTTTGATTGACATTGTTATTTTCATCCTTAGTCATAAAATAATAATAATAATAATCATTGTATTATATTTTTATCGATTTGACTTTTTTACTTATACAGCACATCACTTTTTATTAAACCGTTTATTTTTCACTTATTAATCACTTCTAACATGTTCACATATTCAAAGGGGGTTGGATTCAATAAAACCTCAGAGTAATAATATGCCACCCTCTTATAAAGTCACCCACACGGACAAAAACTATTCTACGATTATCAATGACGAAGTTAGCTACAGTTTACAGCAATAGAACGGGCTGTAGGTACTCAGGCCGATAATTGCAAGCGCAAACCGAAACCATCTGTTACACGTTTGTTGTTAAACCAAACACCAAACCAAAAATTTGGAAAGCTTTTCTCCTATGTAATAGAGCGAAAGGGCTTCTCTTTAAGCGGGCAGCGAATTATTACTCTAAGAATAAAACACTTTATTTTTTTAAGGAATAACCCGCTAAGCCTCTATTTTGAGGCTTGTCAGCAGGTGGAATAAAGAGGATATGGAAGGAGGTAACCAAAAATACACAACACCCAGACCAATTGAGAAAAAATCTTTCTTGGATTTTTTTCTTGCAACTGGCGGGAATCGAACCCGCGACGCCAGTTACGCTGACATACGCTTCATGGTTACATTTTTCATTACAAAATCATATTTAAAACGATAGTGATCCGTGGTGAAACGAATACAGGGGAGGGGAAGTGGGCCTGACTTTGACCTTTCCTTTTGGTGCTTTGGCCCTGCAAGGGGGACTCTGTTTTCAGGAAAAAGACGTAGCCGGGTACTGTCACGCTCACGCCGCCATCCCTTTTGAAGGCCGATCGTTCCGTATTTAACTTCAGCAGAGAGGTCTGCGGTGCAGAACCTTTTCACTTAGCACCTTCTCAACACTGCGTCTAGAGCCTGGCTTACACAGCGGTCTGCAAGCATGAGGAACCTTAAATGTAGACGAAGGGAAGTGAAGATCAGAGCTGCAGAGCGGAGCGGTCGACGATTCTTGGAGACGAAAAGAAGTAAAGTTTCAGAGCGGAAGAAAATACTTGGTTAAATATGTTTATTTCAGTAAATGTCGTTTGATCGGTCACAGCAATTTGAAAATAAGTATGTTTCAAAATTTATTTGTATCTTTCGACTCAAAGGGTATCTTATTTTTAATAATTAAATTTATTGAAAAATCTATAAATTTAAAAAAACCAACAAGTACCAAAACCTAGTAATCCCCCAAAGTGAAAACTATTTTTCTTTATTGAAGGGTTGGTATGGGGCACTGGTTTACATTCCATTTTCACAGAATAATAATTTCAAAAAACACAAAATAAAATCAGGTATGTTAAAAATAGAAAGCAAGGCAATTTTCCCAAATAGAGCTCGCTTGATCTGATCGCATAGTGGAAGTCGCAGGACGATACCTCTTATTGCACGGAAGTTACCGCTCCTGAAAGATTTCAGGGCCCTGAAAACGGACACTCCTAACTGCCTCTGCCGAGAATCACCTCATTACTCGTGGAGTTAGGGGTTCTTGTCTGGACAGCGATTGATTACCTTTTTGCCAGCGTCACTGCGCATTTGATACGATCAGCCCAAGTCGAGATATCTAGATTTCAAAGAGTATGGTGAAAGTTTGTATGAAAAAAAAAAATATGTAAATGCGTGGAATTTTTCATGACAATATTTTAAGACCGCAAGACGTGATTATAGTCGAAAACCATGATAAAATCTGACCATCAGCATCGGCTGACACCCAATTATATTTTCCGTGTTGCGGAATTTCTGCGGAACATTTTGTTGTTTGTTGCTGTTCGAAGTTGCGAAGGCGCGAGCCTTTGTAGGCCCTACTGGTTTAGAGGTTTTTAAACTCTCAAAATAATTTCTTTGCGCGCGGTGATGTAACATCGTGTTACCACAAGCAAAGGACGGAATATTCTAAAGTTCAGAAATTTAGACATGAAAAAAAAACATTTAGACATACTGTTTAATAATTCATTTTCCATCATTTATAAAAATAAACATATACAGGGGTCGGCACTTGAAGTGTTACCGATTAAAAATTCTGTAGTTTTATAAATTTTGTTTTTTTTATTTAAAAACTTCAGTATATCGTAACACATTTTTTTAAAAATGTTATTGTTCGATGTAGCCACCTTCGGCGCAGATAAAAGCATCAAGTCTGTCCAAGAAGGCTCCACACGCTGCACGAATGTAGACTGATGGCATTTTGTACTATTCTCAGCGAAAAGCAATAAGTATTTAAGGCGTCGACCGTCTCATACTTTTTAGTTGATACTTTGGCCTCTAGAATGGACCATATGGAAAATTGCATTGGGTTTAAGTCCGGGGAATAGGAGGCCACTGTTGTAATGAAATGAATCTGGGAACTTTTTCTTGTAAAAAACGTTGGGTTTCACGGGCTTCATGGGATGGCGCCGAGTCTTGTCGAAACGTCCAATGGTTTCTACCGAATATTTTACGTGCCTAAGGTAACAACGCATAATTTTAAATATTTTCATAGTAGATTTGCTGACTTACCTTTACGCCCTGTTCAATGAAAACGAGTGGTTAGCGTCCTGTGCGTAACCGCGGCCCAAACCATCACTGTTGCAGGCGCTTGCTTTCGCAGAGCAATTCGCTGGTCTAAATTGTCTTTTAATTTGTCCTTTAATTTGCACTGTAGCCATAACGATCTTTTTGTTTGTTTACATATTACTGAACCGTAAGAAAAAATTCATCGGAAAAGACCAAATTTTCTAGCTCGCCACCAACGGCAAGTGTTTTAACACCTCTGCTCTAGCCCAGCAAGGCGAACTGCGTTTTGTGCAGGCGTTAAATGTTGCGCTTTTTGTATTTTAGCCCTACGGCTTCAATCGAACTCATTAATAATGGCTGGTTGCGATTTTCCAGCAAAATAGAGAGCAATAACACTGTTGAGTTTGAATTCCATATCGATAACTTTTTTTAACTGTGACGTAAAACGATATGCTTCGGTAGAATTATTAACAATATAACAGACGGACACGCGTCAAAACATGAGCGCACTGTCATTAGCCGTTTGGTTGTTGCAGCAGCGTGAAGTTGATAACACTTGGAGTGCCTACCCTGGCAATTTAGCTGTTATAGCAAAATAAATTTTAAATCATAAATACACCGATAATCTTACATGCGTGCGTCCGAGATCACTGTCAATAATTGACTGAAACTCCACACAAACACCGGCCGCAGAAAAGCGTCTCTGTCTTCCTTGTTATGAGTTCTATCTTCGTGCTTTCTCTTATACATATTTATTGCTGTATTGATTACACTGTACCTATTAAATTCACGCCCCTCCCTTTTTTTACAAAATTTCTCCCACAACATAAAATATTTTCATAACCTAATTAGTGCATGTAGGGGTTGGTTATAAAAATGCATGTCGTGTTGGTTTTATATTTTTGTACAACTATGACGAAGGCGTATAATGGGTTTTGCATGTTGGTTTAATTGGTGTCCTGACAAAGAGACGGGTACGTCTCGAAACCGGTGGATATAGAAAAGTCGGTAAGTAGTTACATACAACATTTATTAATTTTAAATTTTTACCAAAAGGTAAAATAAGGTTGTAATACAATTTTTTTTTTTATTTGCTAATAGACTACTAAAATAACCCAAAAAATTTTTTTTACAATTTTTCATACCGTATTATCAGCGCTACTACGCTTTTCAAGTTTTATATTTCTGAAATAACTCCGCGTGTGACGTCAGAGGTTCTTTTCCGGTTATTCTCGATCAGTTCTTCCCACTGACCCATCCACGGCAAGCAAACTGGAACACTTCCATAACTCTCATATTATAGGTTCACTCACATGAACCAGTGACGTCATTAAAAATTATTTGTTTTTATTAAAATGTTTTTTACTATTTTTCTCGTACATTTTCAGGAAACTTTTCAGTACAATTTAATGCTCCAATTTTTACCGTGCACAAGAAAAAAATTATTGTATCCAATTTCTCGTAGGGCTGAAGTTCCTTATTGAAATGGCAAAATATTTTTTATTAATCTCTACCATTTTTTTTCAAAATAAAAACTATTCATTAGAAGTAAGATCATACTATTTATTTAGATGATAGTAAAATACATTAGTTTTGAAATGTTTTAAATTAATTTATGGCTGGTGTTCCTGGAGAACCAACGACATCTATTATTTCTGCATTTGGTTTAGTTTCAGATTCAATGCTCGAAGAAATGGAGGCAGGAATGGTTAAAGTCTGAAATTATAAGATAATCGTTATGAAATTATTTTTTTAAATACCAAGCAAAGTAATTTATATGTTAACTTCCTTCCTTCCTTTGTTTTGTTAACTTTTAAAAGACTCTGCTAAAAAAATCCCTCTAGTTACGATGGTGTATTGTTGGGTGACATTAAACAAAAGATGAGATATTTTTAAATACATTAATGTATTTAAAAACAAACATACATGCATGTAGCAGCTTTACAGAAGAGCCAATCAAAGTTTATTTTTTTATTCATAAAAAAAATTCATGTATATTCAAAGCTACACAAGCTTCTTTATCAAGATATACTTAACTAATAAACCTTGATAAAAAAGCTTGAGAAACCGGTCGGTAGAAAAAATATAAAAATAAGTGGTAAAAATAAAGTTGTTTTATATATTTTTTTTATAGCATTAATGTAATTTGTTTGTTCCTCCTGAAATAATATTCATTACCTTGTACAAAATGCGGTACATAAAACATTTGATTGAATTTTTTTCTACTAACCTTGCCTGGGCTAAGAGCCTCATACTGATGGCGAAGTGCTTGCAAATCGAATTCACAGGAGGCAAGAGCAGCTCGGAGTTCCAGAGCCAGAGACAACTCTGACCGTAGCTCATTGAAGTGCTGACAAATTTCCCCAGTTGGAGGTGGATTTGTTTCTATAAAAAAAATACATTCGTGTGTAGCATTCCATTCTCACATAATTTTGATTTATTTATTTAATTTTACAATACGCCCAAGAGGCATTTACAAAAATTATACAGGTAAGTACGAACATAGTAAGTAATAATTCAAAAAATAAACAACGCTTTTTTGTATACATGTAGAAACAATAAAAAAATATTAACTAACTAACCATCACGCCATTTCTCCGGAGGGGTAGGCAGAGAGGATAGAACGCCACACCACTCTGTCCTGGCACACTTCCTTTGCTTCCTTCACATTCATACATCTTCTCATGCACGCACGTCGATTATTCCGACTTTTCACATGACCACTTTCAAGAATTTGTTGTACTTGATCATGCCATGTCTTTCTCGGCCTTCCTCGACTTCTACAACCAGACACATTCGCATCATAAATCTTTTTAGCCGTTCTTTCATCATTCATTCGTTCCACATGACCGAACCATCGCAAAAGACCTTTCTTAATTTTGTCGATAATGCTTAACTCAGCCTTGCATTCTGCTCTAATTTCGACATTAGGGCACCTATCATACATTGTTTTTCCGCACATTCGCCTGAGGGATCGCATTTCAACAGCATTCAGTCAGTAAATAAATATTTATTTATTTATTTGACACTTTATATACACATACAATATATATACATATAAGGGCGGGCATATTGCCTTAAGGCAATTTCTTCATACCTACCCAAACCGTTCAGTTTGAGAAAATTATAAATACATGGACATATTAAATCTTACAATTTTATACAAAAACTAAAAACAAAGATTAATTAAAAAATTAAAAATTAACACTATACAATGAAGAGAGGAGAGGGGATGGGAAGGAAAGAAGAAGGATAAAGGAACAATTTAAATATTTTTATAGTGACATTTTAATCTTGACTTAAATGTAAATAAAGAAGAATAAAAAAATCATACTTCAATGCAAAATAAAAAGTGAAACTTTGCATAATAAAAAAGAAAAAAAATATGGATTTAAGAAAAGTGTTAGAATTAAAAAGCAAATTGTAAATAACTTGTAAAGAATTAAAACAAAAAAAAACATTTATACGTATAAAAAAAATAGCATTAACAAAGACAGTAATATAATATATGGTACACAAAAATATATAATAAATTCATTTCAGAAAGAGATAAGATAATAATAATTATAATACACATCAAAAACAGAAAAAAAATTGCATGAAAAAGAAAGTTTTATTACGACTTTAATAATTAGTTTTAAACAGTGCATTTAAGAACCTTTTAAAATAAATAATTATTGTGTTAAAAATATCTATATCACTAGTAAATCTGTTGGCTTAGGAATGTAAACGCAGAATTGGAGAGTTTCGTGCATAGTTAGTACCTACGTATGTAGTTGCAAACAACTATGTACTTCTAGTGAATAGATTTGGTATTTTGAAGTTAGTAAGATTCAGGAGTTCATAACATCGATTTTTGTGAACTCCTGAATTTAAAATATAAAATAAAAAAATAAGGTAATTTATTTTTCTACAATCTTCTAATAAAATAAAATTTAAAGTGAGCACATTTTATTTCATTTAGGCGCTGAGATGTGCATACATCTTCCACATTCTTCATCGTCTCGCTCAATGCTGTATATCATGTCATGCTTGCCCACCACATACCGCACACCGCATCTGAGGACTTAAATCTCCTTAAAGATGCCCACACACAAAACAAAATTGCTCATTGCCAAATGAGAAAAGCTGCCTGAAGCTCTCTGTAGTCTGGTAGCCTTGGCATCTTTGTGCTGAAATAAGGTAATCTGGAAGTACATAATATGTACTTCAATGGATCAGGGAAAAGAGGAAAATTGAATTTTTCACTGACTGGGATTAAATTGATTAGACACAATCAATTTACCAAAATGGTTACAAAACTTTTTAAAAGTCTTGAAATTCATTTTGGAAGGCCACCACCAGGGGTGATATTCCAAACGCTCTCGCGACCATAGAAAAAGCTTTTATAAAATAAAAGTGTTGTCTATGGCTGCGGGAGTGGTTCGCAATAGCACTGCAGGTCTGTATATCCGACAGGACCTATAAAAGGGCCTTGGATTGTTGCGAAAAGCTCAATTCGGTATTTATAGAGAGAGGGAAAGAGAAAAGACCACAGGATTTCTTCAGAGGATTGATTAGGATATCCACCGCAGCATGAAGGAGAAGCGACAATGTCTGGCACTAGGTGTATGATGCGCCTTCTGGGCCAAGTTAAGAGCATTAATAAGAATCCTCTTATCTAATCGGTCCGTTTAAAAAGGGGCCATCCTTTTGCTCTCGCTAACCCAAAACTGTCTGCTACTACCGGTTCATAGAGTCTCCTCGTTCTTATTGTACAGTAAACCCCCCTATAACATACACTCGTATATGGTTTTTTCCTTTAACGTTTGCGACAGTTTTTTCCTATAACGGTGGTCCCCGTATAACGTAATAGGTCCGTGTCCCTTGACCTTGATAGACACGTTCAGCGAAACTAACATTGATGACTCATCGGCACATCGCTGCTCTGTCCCAGGGATATTCACATGATACAGTGAGTAAAAATGTTCTACTTGGAATAAATTATGATCAAGCAAATCGACGCACACATTTAAAAAAATTAAAACACAACATGTAAAAATTTGCTCTATAATTTTTAACAGTGTGTGCCATTGTAAATATTTCGACCCCATCACTTTATTTGAAGAGCGAGCTATTCCGGACCAGGTCCAATGTTCACACGGTAGATGTCATACGCATTATCTCTCGATCTAGATAATACTTATTTACAAACAAAAAAATGTTAGACTGTCACATTGAACTACCCTGCCCGCAAGTTCCAGTGAGATTACATCACCCCGCGCGAGTTAAGTCCCCCCTATAACGTTCCCCCTGATAACGTGGTACCTATCTCAATGTTATAGAGGGGTTTACTGCAACATGTATGAAAGAAGTTGAAATATTTTTTCCTGCATATCGTGGAGTCTTTTGGTTATTGATAGTTTCTGAGGGGTGGAGACATTTATGCATCTAGCCGTCCACAGAATGTGTAGCTCCACATTTCACTCGGGACGCTAAAATGCAAATAAATAAATAAAGTGAATAAATCACATACCGATATTGAGATTTTGGAGAGCCTGATCAATGGCTTTGGCCTTCTTCTGGCCAACTCCGGGAGGAAGTTTCATACGCTGTGAACGCAACCAGACTCCAGATCCTCGAGCTTCGGGGAATCTTATTCCAGCCCCTTCCACACTCTAAAAAAAATACTTATTGTCAGAACTAAGCCCATAAAATCATTATAAAAATCTAAGGTTTAACAAGCATATGAACAAAAAAAATGGTTACATTAGAATTTTTTTTTTTTCGATTTCCAAATGTTTGTAGCTTTTAATGTTTTACCTTTTTTCAATTTTATTTATAAAAACTTGATTGGTCCTAATCTTATTTAAATATCTATATGAATGACTATATGTGTTCAGAATAAATTCAAAATTTACAGAAGTGTGGAAGCTACACATGTTTGATACAAATCCATTTAATTAAAAGTTACAAAACATTAATGTGTAATGAACATGTATTTGAGCATAACTCAGTAGATGGTCAGTAGTACAGTAGTTTACATTTGTTTGGATAAAACACTAAACTTTCAGTAACAACAAAATCAGTAAACTTTCAAACAAAATGACTGATTTATGAAGATTGTATTGTCTCCTAAGTTATCATTTAGTGAGTTACATTGTATTAATAAAAATAGTAATAAATTTTTATTAACCATCATATACAATATCATATATACAAAAATAATAACAAAGGTATACTTCAACAATATTTTGAGTTTGTCCAAATTTTTGTAGACAACGACTGGATTCAACTCCCCGGGGAGCTGTTTATATTAACATATTACAACAGAGATGAAGAACATTTAAGAGAAGGTTATTTAGAAGTCCAGGCATCTACAGGGCTTATGACCTGTCAATGGCTGGTTTAAGTGGCCCCTTTACACACTGTGTAACATTCACCATTCTGCCTATATTTGAACATCTATATTCCTTCGATTCTTTCATCTGTTGATGTTTGTGAAGTTAAAGAGCTGAAACCTTTATTTATGCGGGTTAGATTCATCTAAATGAATTATTTCACCTACATACTAGGCGACGCCTGAAAATATTATTTTTTCAATTTCTATACTTCTTCATGGACCAGGTAATTTATCAACAATATTTTGAGTTTGTCCAAGTGTGTAAAGTGGCCACTTAAACCAGCCATTGACAGGTCATAAGCCCTGTAGATGCCTAGACTTCTAAATAACCTTCTCTTAAATGATCTTCATCTCTGTTGTAATATGTTAATATAAACAGCTCCCCAGGGATTTGAATCCAGTCCTTGTCTACAAAAATTTGGAAAAAACTCAAAATATTGTTGATAAATTACCTGGTCCATGAAGAAGTATAGAAATTGAAAAAATAACATTTTCAGGCGTTGTCTAGTATGTAGGTGAAATAATTCAATTAGATGAATCTCACCCGCACAAATAAAAATTTCAGCTCTTTAACTTCACAAACATCAACAGATGAAAGAATTGAAGGAATATAGATGTTCAAATATAGGCAGAATGGTGAATGTTACACAGTGTGTAAAGTGGCCACTTAAACCAGCCATTGACAGGTCATAAGCCCTGTAGATGCCTAGACTTCTATATTACCTTCTCTTAAATGTTCTTCATCTCTGTTGTAATATATTAAAGGTATACTTAGTTAAATGGCGGACCAAACCAAGAGGGTGAAAAGTTTTATCAAAAATATTATTAATTCTTAAAAGACTGTGCCAAAAATTCCCTTCGGAGATGGTGGTGTAATGTTGTTACATTAATCAAAAGATGACATGTTTTTAAATGCAGATATTTAAAAACAAAAACTTAACATGTAAACATACTGCTGAAAATCTATTTCCTATAATGTATAAAAATAATAATATAATTTAGACCTGTTATAAAGAAATATGACTTCATTATTTTTTAAGTCTTGTATTTTATGTACTCATGAAACATCATAGTCACGAGGATTAAAAATGATTTGAAAAAACTCACAATTGCATCGATAGCCTTAATGGGTCTCGAATGAGGTGGCACCTTTTTCTTATGCACCTTTCTGTCGTGCCTTCTCGGTATGGAGCTCCCTCCCTGGCTGGAGCCCCCGGTCCCCGGCACTCCCCCCTCGGCCCCGCCCGCTCCACCTCCTGCGCCACCCGAGGTTCCTAGAGCCCCCCCAGTACTGCCCCCGTGGTCAGCCTGAGAGATGAGCTTCTGGAGGTCTTGAGTCTTCCTTTCTCTCTCCTTCTTGCGAGCTTCGATCTTTTTCAGTTCATTCACAAGCGATTGCTCTTCTTCGATCTGAAAAGAAATTGGTTACAAATAAACTTTGAGCAAAAGTACAATTGTTATTTTATTAATGTTCTATGTGTCACCGTATTTACTCGATTATAAGACGCCACCATTTGTAATACACACCCTTATTTTTCGAGACTAAAAAAACAGCTTTTAAAAAATATATACGATAAATAGACAATGTCAAACAGTCATAATAAAAAGTATTTTAAAATGCGCATATTATACCATCATTCTGAAATGTCTTCATATTCCGAATCGGGTTTTTCTGTGCTTCTTTCCATTAGCGATAACTTTTCTTTTCACTGAAGCATCATAATGTAGTCTTATTGCTGACATTCTAAACGATAATTAGGGACAATTTTTGTTTACAATTTTACTAGACAGAATTTTACAGCGATTGTAAGATACAAATACATTCATTACACACCTAAATAGGAAGAAAAAAACATGAGTCTTATAATCGAGGAAATACAGACCCCACATTGTTGTATTCACCATGTGCTCTCCCCTCCCCTTTAAACTAGTGAATATTGTTTAATCCTTACGTTAGTCTAATAGCAAACATTCCTATCATAAAAATGAACTGTTTTGCAAACTGCAAAATCTCTAAAACACTCCTAAATCTCTTAAAACTTTGAAAAATAAATAGTAATTAAGTTCAAAATGTTTAAAATTACCAGTCTTGAAGATGCCTACTGAGGTGAAAGCGCTCGTTGGTCAATAAACAAAGTAATAAAACTAAACCAAGAAATGTTATTGATATTTTAATAAACAATATTTTGAGTTTGTCCAAATTTTTGTAGACAAGAACTGGATTCAACTCCCTGGGGAGCTGTTTATATTAACATATTACAACAGAGATGAAGAATATTTAAGAGAAGGTAATATAGAAGTCTAGGCATCTACAGGGCTTATGACCTGTCAATGGCTGGTTTAAGTGGCCACTTGTTGGCAAAATATTGTTGATAAATTACCTGGTCCATGAAGAAGTATAGAAATTGAAAAAATAATATTTTCAGGCGTTGCCTAGTATGTAGGTTAAATAAATAATTCAATTAGATGAATCTCACCCGCATAAATAAAGGTTTCAACTCTTTAACTTCACAAACATCAACAGATAAAAGAATTGAAGGAATATAGATGTTTAAATATAGGCAGATAGGTAAATGTTACACAGTGTGTAAAGTGGCCACTTAAACCAGCCATTGACAGGTCATAAGCCCTGTAGATGCCTAGACTTCTATATTACCTTCTCTTAAATATTATTCATCTCTGTTGTAATATGTAGATATTTGAATCAAAATTTTAATAATTTTGCTAATGCATTTGTTAATTAATTTATAAATACATATCAGCAATGCGAAATGTCTTGTCAGAATATTTAAATCTATTTATTTAAGGACTTATGGAGTCCAATTTACTACAGTAAATATATTTTTTTAAATTATATACAGGTACAGTTAGAATAAAATACAACTAAATAAAATCAAAGATAGGACAAAAAAATTAATAATAATAACTACCTCAAAAGATAATAGTAAAAAAGATTCTACCTGCTCATGAGTGCGGTCAAACAATCTTCGGAGTTGCTCCTTTCTTCTCTTCTCATGCTCAGCATCAAATGTGAAGGGTCTTCTTTCCCCACTTGTTCCACCCAAGCCATGTCCATACCAGCTATTTCCTTTCACCTGAATTAAAAGAATAATATAATTGTATTTTTTTACGTGGATGTTAACATGTTTTATGTACCGCTCTTTTACTTTGACACTGGATTAAGGTGTTATGTTATCAAATTATAACTTATAAATATGGATGAAGGTGCTATGGGACCTTCAATTGCTGTTTAATTTCCAATTTTTGCAAGTAAGTCTTTGACCTTACAGATGTTTTCACCATCATATGTTTAGATAAATATGCAAAGAAAAAAAATACACAGCACACGGTGTTCAAAACTTTAACCCCGGATATATCTGCTCATTGTTTAGGTCACATAACACCTTTATCCACTTGTGTCTTCATTTTATAGGAGCAACTTTTGTCCATTGTGAGGCTGTGATAGACCTCAACAAGTGAATGTAAAATTATGAATACGCACAGAAGTCGAGAAAGTAATATCCTTGGGAGATTTTATCAAGATGAAATTCCATGAGAGTTGAATCAGTATGACTGCAATGATTTATAAATACTTTTTAGCTGTATCTGGGACGAATGAAGAAATGAGTTTTTTTTAAATTTTCCACAAAGTAAATGCTGAAACAATAAATAATATAAGAAATAAGTTGTCTGTGAATTAGAACCAGGACCCTAAACAAACTTTTTCAATGGTAAGTTAAAAATTCTAAAAAGTGGAAACAGGGGTGTAATGATTTAGGTCAAGGAAAAATTGGTCACTTGTGAAACATTCTAAATTAAAAGTTGAGATAATAAAAAAAACAGCAGAAAAATTCAATCTATTAGAAAGTAAATATTTTGGCTTAAATTCTCACCTTGCTTAGAACTCCACAAATGTGATAATATCTCTCTTTAAGATCTTCAACAGAGCGATCTCTAAAGGCGGCTCTGTCCCAGCGGTCTGCAATGACTAGGAAACGAAGGTCAAATCTCCGACACAACTCCATCATGTGATCTGTCTCTGCCTTGGACCATTCTTCGCTGCGAAGATGCGAAGAATACTCGGCCTCCGAATAACTCGGAATAGATACTTGCTAAAATAAAATATATATTATTTCATACATGATGTCAGAAATCGTTACTCTTTAGAGCTGATTAAATATGCGTAAATTTAACACTTTCAATGTCTTTAACTAGTTATCCTGAAAAACTCACTTTTAAGACATGATAATTTACATCGCTGCCATCAATGTGTGAGGCGAATATTAACATTTCAATTTTTATTTCAACAGAGAGGGAAAACATTTTTGAGAAGGGAATATGGAAGTCTAGGCATTTACAGGGCTTATGACCTGTCATTGGCTGGTTTAAGTGGCCACTTTACACACTGTGTAACAGTCTGCAAGCATTTGGACATAAAAAACATTATTAACATTTCATATCACTTTATTAGTATTTACATAATTTGTGAATCTGCACTCGATTTTAATTTAAATTAACATCAATGTCAGTACACCCTTTAACATACTATTTAAATCGCAGTTAATAGTATCAAAAAACGACTGTACATATTTTAGGATTTGTAAAGATAATCCTGTTTAGTTTACATTTTCTTCTGGTCAATGACTAACGGAACTCCTCAAACCCAACAAAACGGTCTCCCGTGATAGCGATAGACTACGATCAATGCATATGAAACGAGCGTTGAAGGAAAAACGGCCACAATACAAGAGAAATACGACAAATTAATTTTGCAGCATGACTAGCTTGGCCACATGTTGCAAGGCCAGTCAAAACATGCCTGGAAACGCTCTAATGGGAAGTCCTATTTCACCTGCCGTATTCACCGGACATTCTACATCCTTCTGATTACCACTTGTTCTGATCGATGACTCGTGGCCTGGCTGACCAGCACTTCCATTCTTACGAAGATGCCAAAAAATGGCCTGATTCGTGGATAACTCTAAAAGATGAGTCGTTCTTTCGAGATGATATTCTTACACTGAAAGATGTGAGAAAGTTGTCGCTAGCAACGGACAATGCTTTCAATGACATATTCTTTGATATTTTTTTAAAAATAAAGCATTAATTTTTTATGAAAAACAGTGAGAACTTATTCATCATCATCATCATTCCCAAATATGGGGCACTGAATTGGTACACCAATCGCAGAGTATCTTGATCATTTTTACTATATGAAGGTAAGATGATCAGTCTTACGCTTTAGGTGCCAGTGCAGGGACTATGAAATATTCTAGTGTGAAAACACCTTTTAAAATAAATATTTCATATCAACCATGTCAAGAATCGAACCCGAAACCTCTTGCATGGTAGGCAAACGCTCTGGCCATTACACCACGAGGCCGACAAAACTTATTCAAATCGCCAATACTTCAATGAAATTAATATTTTTTTGCATTATCAACTCATGTTCTACATAAATGGGTTATTTGTTTTGAATGACTGTCTCGATTCAATATATCCAACTCCTCATTTGTTGAGGCTAGACAATTCCAAGTGTGTTTTATGAATTATTAAATAGATACCTTGTTGAACTGAGCAAAGGGATATTCCCTCGCTTCATCGGATATTCTTTTCCAGTGATGAAAAACAGCTCCATCTGTGCGAGCAGGATTAGTAAACGGGGTCCACACCCACCTCCGGGCCTTCCTCATCCCCAGCTTTGCTTTTGCCTGTTTATAGCCCTTTCCTAAAACATTAAAATCAAGTTTCAAAAAATATTCAGGACTGGATTTTCTTGAAGGGGGGGATTAGAGTTGACAACATCTTGATGACTTTTCAATGATTTAGATTGGCGTTTCGGTTTATTGCATGTAAAATGACTCGCCTACAGTCTGTATTGAATGCCGCAGCGAGACTTATTTTTGGAATCTCCAAGTTCAGTCATATCACTCCACAACTTCGGGAAATGCACTGGCTACGTTTTCCACAGAGGGTGGAATACAAACTCTGTTGGCTTATGTATAAGTCACTGCACAACTCTGCTCCAGAATATCTAAGGGAACTCTGCATTCCAGATGAACTAGCTGACAGACGTCTTACGCTTAGATCAGCTACATCTACGTCGAAAGGAAAAGTTATTATACCTCTAACACTAAACCTCTAATGCAAACAGCGCACTAAATTCGGCGAACATGCATTTGCGGTCGCAGGCCCTACGGCATGGAATGCTCTCCCAGCAGAAGTCCGAAACTGTGAGAGTGAAGTGATGTTTCGGAAGAAACTTAAAACCCACTTGTTCTCTAAATCATTTGAATAAATTCTTAGCATGTGGTGAAAAAGTAATATGAAAAAGTACATTATTTTTCTTAAATTAAAAAGTTAAAATCAAATTTATATCTTTGTATAATAATAGTAATAATAATAATGTTTGGATAATTTATATAGCGCCATTTTTATGAAAATCACCTCAAGGGCGCTGTACAATAAATAAATATCCCAACACGTCTTGCAGCTACAGAGCGCATGGACAGTTGGGATTCTAGTTCCTGGTCTCCA
Source organism: Micrasema longulum (assembly GCF_059751315.1). Lineage (NCBI taxonomy): Eukaryota > Metazoa > Arthropoda > Insecta > Trichoptera > Brachycentridae > Micrasema > Micrasema longulum. The sequence goes on from NW_028278321.1 coordinate 166,250, forward strand.
ATTATGATATATATGAGCTAGATAACAGAACGTCTTGCAGCTACAGAGCGCATGGACAATAAGAAATCTAGCCCCTATTTACATTTTTATTTTAAATTTTTTATTTGACAATGAAGTTTAGAGTTTAAGTGATATTTTAAAAAACGAAATAAAAAGCAAATTTATAAAATTAGAATTTAGATAACAACAAGTCTTGCAGCTACTGAGCGCATGGACGGTTGAAATTCTAGACCCCATTTTCTAAATTTAGATATTTGATAGTTGATAACAGTTACATAATATGATAAAAATAATATGATAGCTAACATCACAAAGTCTTGCAGCTTCAAAACGCATCGACAAATGGAATTTCAACAACATAAGAATGATTTTAAAATGTTAATAATAAAAAATAATTTTAAGAAACGCAATAATAATACATTGAGCAAAGAACTAGTAAGTATGGCAATTAAGTGAACATGTAACAGCACAAAAAGTAAAATATAAAAAAGTAAACAAAGATAGCATTCCTTAACTTATTATTAAGGTTAACAAGACAATAGACGATACCCAAACTCAAACTCGTCCCTATTTTATTTTGGTATGCAGTAAACAGGATCTATTGTCTTTTTCCTAGTAAATAACTGTAAAAACAATTGGTTCACATTTGGCTGTTCCCTGGGAGATGATGGTAGAAACGCAAACTTTGTAAAGCTCCCTTGAGGTATTATATTACAAAAACGGCGCTATATAAGTTATCCATAATTATTATTATTATAACTATCGAGTGTGTGCGGTGAAAATCAGTAGGGATGCTAACAAAAAATAATATTACTTTTAATTTTAGTATGGCCGAAAACGGTTAACTGAAATCGCTGTGTGATAAGGCGCATTGCAAGGTTCTAATTATATTTATTTTTAATTCAAAACATACCTGTATCCGTAGGCAGAAGAGGCGGTGCATCAAAATTGTCATTGTATAGCAAAGCAAAGACTTCTCTGTGCATTCCTTCCGGTCTTTTGGCAGCTTTGGATGACACATATCGTTTTTTGAGTTTTTCTGCGTTTAATATCGATTCTCTGGTCAATTCGGGTGTAACCGGTCTCTCGAGATCTAAAATATCTCGAACATCGGCCATCCTGGTTCAAAATAATGTGTAGTACAAATGTAATTGAAAACTTGCTCCTAACCTCCAGGTTATGCAAAATTAAGATAAAAACTTTTTAGTCCAATGCATTTACATTGTGCCTTAGCGGCTTTTTTTAAATACACGTTTAATAATTTCGTGAAAACAATATTATGTCAGGCAATAATAATTACAAAATTAAAAAGCGGCGATGACATTACCTCCCGCGAGTGACAGCGTCAGACAGTGTTGTCATTCTTAAATTTTAGCATTGAAGAACCAAACATTAAACACAAAAGTCATATTATACTCTATAGTTCTTAGTCGATGGTTTTAGCATTTGTAAAAAGGATAATGTCATTTGCAGGATGCCTCAAAAATATAAAGGTGATTTAATTTTTTTTTTCTTACGAACAACTTAGACAATTATTGCCAGTAATGGAAATGCCCAAATAATTCTAATGAGTAATAAAAGAAGAAAGAAATGAAGTTGAACATTGTCATTGGTAACACAGATTATATAGATAGTTGATTGGTAAACGGTATTGGTCATTTTGATTAGATTTTGACGTAATTTTGATCTTCAGTTTTGTATTTTCGGTAAAGTTTGACGGGCTCTACGCGCAAAGCGACTTAGTTTACAGATTCTATCTAGTATTGTTTTTCCCGAAACAAATGACAATATCAGTGGCTGTTCAATAAAATTGGAAATATTGTAGTCGAAAACTGTTAAAAGAACTAAAATGTCTGACGAAACGAAATTGAAACAATATATGACGAAATATAAACGTCCGGATATTACTAAAAGAGAAATGTTGAATGTACTTCAACAACACAAAAGTCTAGCTGTCAAGTTTGAAACGTTTATATTCAATGATGGAAGTTGTCGCGAGCTTGTTAATTTGGAAGGAACGGTGCCAGTTTTATACAAAGGAAGCTCTTATAATATACCCGTTTGCATATGGCTAATGGATACTCATCCAGAAAACGCACCTCTTTGTTTCGTAAAACCGACTTCGGATATGTCTATCAAAGTCTCCAAGTGCGTAGATTACAGCGGAAAAATCTACTTACCATACCTGCATGAATGGAAATCTGGGAATTCTAACCTGCTAAAACTTATCAAAATAATGTGTACGACATTCAGCGAAACTCCTCCAGTGTACACAAAGCCCCGGGATGCCGGTCCTAAACAGCCGCCGTATCCCACAGCTTCCTTCATACCGCAACCGGCAGGACAAATGCCTTCACTTTATACACCGTACCCATCCATGCCATATCCGGGCTCATCCTCTACTCCGTACCCTTCGGTGAACAACTTGCCTTATCCTCCCTACGGCGGGTACAACTCCTTTAACTCGTACCCTTACCCGCCCGCTCAGCCCGGCAACCCGCAGTACGGCGGGTACCCACCGGCCATGCCTACAGTGGACAACTCGTCCGGGGGCACCATAACTGAAGAACACATCCAAGCTTCACTCCGGTCGGCCGTGGAAGATAAACTGAAGCGTCGCTTGCGAGAACATTTCTCTCAAAACCAAGCCGAGTTGGAAACTCTTCGAAGGACGCAGCAAGAGCTCACAGACGGCAAACTAAAACTGGATGATATCCTTAACCGATTGCAAAGAGAGGAGAAGGAACTGAGTCAAAATGTGACCATATTAGAAGAAAAGGAACAGGAGTTAGAGAGAAGTATAGAGAAGTTGTCGGATCAAGATGGCGTAGACCCAGATGAAGCCGTGATGACCACCGCTCCTCTCTATAACCAACTGCTTACTGCATTTGCCGAAGAGGCTACAACTGAAGATGCCATTTACTACATGGGAGAGGCTTTGAGAACTGGAGTTATCGATCTGGATTCCTTCTTGAAGCAAGTTCGAGCGCTATCCAGAAAGCAGTTCACCCTTCGCGCCTTGATGCAGAAATGTAGGCAGAAAGCTGGCCTTGCCTACTAAGTCTCTGTTGTATCACAAATATTTACTCTATGTTTTAAGTTTTAAAATATCCTTAGATCTATTTTTTTTTATTGTTATTGAATGTGGATATTATTTGTAAGGAGACATAATTATTATCAATTTTTGACCTTCAAGTGATATGCCTGCTAAATGATGTTTTCTAGAAATCTGAGGCTTGTGATTTCTACCTCTGCAAACCCTATTTACAACACTTTACGAAAAGGTATTGTATTTGTTATATTATACCATGTAATATAATTTCATACTACAAATTATTAGTACAATAAAGATATTTAAATATTATAAACTATTTTTTATTTTATTGATTGTAAATCTTTTTTGAGCGTAATGAAGTTGATGCTAAAATAAATATGTTTGTGATTTGCCAATTAGATTAATATAAAAAGTGCCAATGATTAAGTAGGGGAAAATAACTGATCAATTCTTGAAAAAAAACAATAACTATATTAAAATATGAATAACATTCGAGCGAGAAAAGTATGAAAGATTTAGGTACATTTTTTACAGGTAAGCAAAAGTAAACCGTAGGGGTAGAGGAATATTTAAAAAATATTTTTAATATTTGTTTTTATTTTAAATTAAGCATGAGAACATGAATATTATTTTATTTTATACTAAAAATATATAAAAATCATTAATGGAAATGTTACAATATGTGCTATATTCTGAGTATATTTAAATGCTTTGTACAAAATGCTGTCTTATGTAATGCTTGTAAATTAATGAATAAATAAAAGTTTTATGAATAAAAAATACATGAAGTATAACAGTTTGCAGCAGAAAGTGGACTGTGATTAGCGAGTTATAATCAGATTGAGAATCTGCGAGTGAATATGAAGCCAGTAATAATTGAGCAACCGTATGTGCATCAAAATATGTTATGCATCTCCTGATTCTTTCTTCTGCATTCCTTCTTTTTGCTTCTTAGTTTTCTTGGAAGTGGCTTCTTGCTCGATGGGAGCTGGTTTCACAAAAGGAATCATTTCTTTAAACCTTTCAGGCATCCACTGTTTCAATGATTCAGGTACCTAAAAAAAAATTTTTTTTTAATTAATACACTAAATTACATAAAAAAATATTTGTCAATTATGAATGGTTCATTGATTTACCTTAATACCTTCCTCAGTCTGATTAACTTCAAGTATAGCGCAAATTACTCTAGTAGTAGCACACATGGTTGCATTAAGCATGTGAACAAATTCAGTAGTTGCATTCATTTTTTTCGTTTGTCCATACCTAAAAAAAAAACAATTAAATTATGCACACATTGATTATCTCATTGCAACGTACATATTATAAGTAACTATTTTTATATTGCAGATTAGGAGGCCCAAAGTACAATCCTCTTTATCAGAACTCATATACTATTTTTACTAATTTAAAATAGCCTCAGTGTTTGAGTATACACAAATATTATGGTTATGGCTTTCTTTTATTCCTACACTTAAATCCGGTTAAAAGATGGCTAGTAAAAAGATATTATTTATCGTGTAAGAAAGCATAATTATAATCATACCTGACTAACAACCTCCTAGCTTGATAGTCCAAGCAATTGCTACAAGAAACCAGTTCTCTAAATGCACCAGATCCTGGAAACCAAGCTTCAAGATCTAATTTCTTAGAGGCGGCATGATTCAGGGCTCCGGAGACAATATTCACGATCCTGTAGGGGATCCCAAGAGACTTGCAGAAGCTCTCTGCATTGTTAATCATCTCATCCATCATTTCCCAAGACTTGTTGTCGTGGGGAGAGGTTAGACAGAACTGTTCCACCTTTTCAAACTGATGTACTCTGAATATTCCGCGAGTGTCACGACCGTGAGATCCAACCTCCTGTCTGAAGCAAGTTGATATACCAGCGTACCTAAAAATAAGTTCATTTCAAAGATTACAATTGTAATGTTTGTTTTTTGCACCACAACAGGCCAGGAGGCCCAAAAATAGTGGTGAATCACATCTGAAAACACCCAGCCTGGAGATATTTTTTTTTTTGTGTGTTCACCAGGAATCAAAACGTATCTACACAATATCTCCTCCTACCATAATGTAATCACTACCAATGTCTTTTGGACTGACGGCTGTAGACTCATTTCCTAAATGAGAGACACTATTTTGACAGCTATAGACGGCATAATCGCGAAGATGTTAAATATGAAACAAAAAAGTGTCCTCACTGGTGTAACTAGCGCTGAGTTGTTTTATACTTTGCAATATATTTTTCTCACGAGTACAGAAAGAAACTTTACAAAAAAATGTGTATAATATGTACAAAACATCTAAACAGTAATATTGAACATTGATATAATATCATCACGGTTCATACAAAAGTCATTAACCCAAAAAACACCATTTTGAGAAATCGCAATTCGAAAGTTTGTGGAACTAGGAAAAATTTGATTTTTTTTGTTTTGGAAGTTTTATTTATCTCATTATCTCATTTTATAAATTCCATTAGTAACTTTTTCTTTCAGATAAATTTTCATATATCTAGTAGGTTTTTAATGTGGCAAGTTGCCCAAAATTTGGTTTAGTGGCTTTTGCTTGTTTATAATCTGAACAATACAACCCAAAATAGTTAGTGACAGGAAAAAAATATGTATTACAAATAATTATTAAATTTTGTAGATAAAAATATGTTTTATATATTTTTGTTTTACTATTTTTTGAACCAGGTTGTAGTTCCGTGGTGGTATTGAGATTCAAATCCTACTCTACCACAACTCGATTTCCATTTTTCCAACACAAGTTATTTATGACTTTATTCAAAATGAATAAATAATTTTCAACTTCAATAGTGATTTATGTTTGTTAAGATTTTATTGAAAGTCACATCACTGCTTTTCACTAACAAATAATTTCGATTTATGTAACTTTTTTCTAAGTAACCTTGGTAACTTTTTCGTCTTAAGAACATAATTTTACGCTTTGAATGACATATTCAACTCAAAATGGACTTTTGTAGGGTTAGTGACTTTTACCTGAACGGCGACAGATGCATCCTGAAGATAAAAATTATATTTTCAATTTATATTATCATAAAATGTATTTAAAAAAAATTAAAACTACATTTACTAAAATAATTCTAATAATTCAAAATTGGTTTGGCCAAATGACACAACCCTGTGTGGTCCTGCGGCTAGTGTCTCGGACACAGGGACCAAAGGTCCGTGGTTCAAATCCTACTCTACCCCAACTTGATTCCCATTTTCTAATAGTGAGTTATTTACAACTCGTTGAAAATGGCCCTCAAAATTAAATATTTTATTAAATCATAAGATCGCAAATATTTCTTTTTTTCTAAAAAAAAAAAAAACCCACCTCCACTATCCATTTTTTGGCCCTTTTAATAATTTTATCGTGATTTATTTTTTTGATGGACAGTAAAAGTAGGTTTAACAAATGTTGTGTCGTTTAAACTTACTCTATAACTAAAAGTTTATTTTGTCATAGGATATATAATCATGCAATTTTTTAACAAAGTAAATGAGTTACTTAATGGGCAGAGATGCTTCCGGAAGCCACTCATCACGGTGGTACGCCGCTATTGGCTGTTCTGACGTGGCTATTAGATATTTCTCATCTGTTGGAGCTCCATCTTCCGCTTTATCTGCCCCCTTTCCTACAACCTTGTAAAGTTCCTCGTCAAATTGAGAAAGCTGCGCCACTTCTTGCATGATCTAAAGCATACATACAATTTAAATTAGTAATCAGAATAAGTTTTCTTCTCAAATTTAGTTGATATTCTAGGAGATAAGTTAATATTATATCAAGAAGAATTCAGAAAGAAAAAATATTCAATAGTGGAAATATTTTCTAAAGCAGGCATAGGCAATCTCTTTCTAGTCTGGGCCAGATTGCTAATTTTCCTCCGAGTTGCAGGCCGGAATATCAAAATAACCATCCACACATACAAAATATGTATAGTCTCTAGTAGCCACCGTATACAGAAGAACTCACAGTAATTAAACCATAATTAAAAAGACATACAATGCACTATGGATTTAAATAATTTTCTTGATAATAGTCTTAGTCCAGTAAAATCCTATTTACAATTACACAAGCTCTGGATTGAAATTATTTCAACATTCAGAGTGCATTCATTAATTTCCTCTAAAAACAGATTTAACACTTCTCATCCTTATGCACTCTGGATTGAAATCATTTTCATGTTCCGGTTAGAGTTGTCTAAGCTCTTGTTAATTATTTTTACATACTAGCGCATTTTGGATTGATTCTATTGAAAAAAAAAACTTAACTTAAAAACTCCATATTTCTGCGGGCCGGATCAAAATGTTCCCAAGAGCCGGGGTTTGCCCACATGTATTCTCAAGAATAATTAAGGTAAAATTAATCATTGAACCACTAACTTTGTGATTTTACATGTTATATAATTTAAACTAATTTACTTTGTGTAAAATAACTAAAATAAATCTGACATGCCGACCGGCTCCAGAATACAACCATTCATTGTTTTAAATTTTCCCAAAGGTGACACCAAATTACAAGTAGCTACCTAAAGTACATTTGCTAACATGTGTTCAGTGTTTCGAATCTAGGCTACAGTTTCTCAGAAAGGGAATGAGGGGTAGGTCAAATTTATTTTATGATTTAAAATTAAAAGTGTGCCTATTTCATGCCAGAATTCTTCCAAAACATACACCTATTGATAAATCTGATACAATCTTACCTCTTTACGCATAAAGAATGGCGTGTATAATGGTGTGTAGCCCTTCTCGAGTAAGGTGTGAAGTGATAATTGTATAAGAGCATGTTCCAAGAACACTGCAGCACCTTTTAGGTAATATCCACGACCACCTGAGACTACAGCTCCTCTTTCTCCATCCATGCCTAAAAAAATAAAACATTTTGTTTAAAGAAAAAAACTAAAACGGTAAAGAATTGATAAAAAGTTTAATTTTATTTTTTACTATTTTGGTATAAAAAGTAAGCTAGGGTTCCAGCAGCGCTCGTATCTTAATGGCCGTAGTGAACGATGATGCGGTGGACAGCCTTCATAACGGTGACTAGAGAGTGGTTTCCTAGGAAAACGGTGTTATCAACACCGTTTTCCTAGGAAACCACTCTTTAGTCACCGTTATGACGGCTGTCCACCGCATCACTGTTCACTACGGTCGTTAAAATACGGGCACTGCTGTCCTCAGAAAAACCGAAAATCACAACATATATAATATACAAATTATTATTATTCACAAAATACGCAGTAAACATTGTATTTTTTAAAATATTTTGAGTAGGGTTCAGCTCTTTTACATCACAAAAGTCAACAGACGGAAAAGTTGAGGAAATGTGGATGTTCAAATGAATGTTACAGTGAGTAAAGTGGTCTGTAAATGCCCTGACTTGCACATCCTTTCTCAAAAAAAATTTCCCTCTGTGTATTTTAATTAAAAATTATAAAATATTATGAAAAAAATAAATAAAATGTCTTCCAATGGGCCTAAAATGATTAAATCTAATTTTGATTTTATAACAGTTTAGCTGTGAATTTTATGATTTTCATTTTAAAGGTGCAGGTATATTTTACCAAATTGTGTTAATTCATTAGGCATGGGGCAATGCAACTGTTTTTTAAAAGAACAACTGTTACAATGTCATCATGATTTTTAATTTAATTTATAAAAGGCCACATAGTATACAGACAAAAATATTTCCAACTTTTTTTATTTAAGGCCATTCCCTTTTGCCATTACAGGGAATATTACTGGAGTGAAAAATTAATTCAAATAATAAATAAGTTACAGTTTCACAGTTCATTATTCATCTATTAAAAATTGAATGTCAACTAATATTTACTTTACACTGTTTAGCAGTATACCTTATTTATGTAATTCACTTAATATTTATTCAGATGTTTTTATCAAACTACATATTGCTTTATGTTTGATAGACAAAAAATTATTATGAGTGAGAATTTTTTCACGGTCACTATTTGTTCTCAATAGCTAAATCATAAAGGCAGCATTGGTATGGAAAAACAAATGCAGCCAATGTCAATCATACATTATATAAAGGTAAGATGATCAGTCACGAGAAACAGCTGCACGAGATATGGGACTGCAAATCAATGTTGAGAAAACAAAAATGATGACACAGAGCTAAAACCCACCGCACAGAAGAAGAGGCAGTGTCCAATATAAAGACAATTACTCCTTTAAAGTGGTCGAGCAATTCACCTACTTGGGCTCCAGTATAACAGAGAACAATGCGAATCCAGCAGAAATCAGAAAAAGATTCACAGCAGCCAACAAAACATACTTTTCTTTGCTGCCAGTGTTCAAAGCATGTAATGTCTACAGAAAAACCAAAATTACCATTTACAAAACAATTATACGAACTGTATTGGCATATGGGTGTGAGGCGTTAACACTGACAGTGAAGATGGCTGAGATGCTGGGCACTTTTATAAGAAAATAAAAATCTGCAGACCAGTGCGAGATGATAATCAGTGGCGCATTCGGTACAATGATAAACTGTACAGCATATACCAGGCCCCGAGCATCTCGGCACATATGAAGCTGCTTAGATTAAGATAGGCCGGACATGTACAGCAAATGCCTGCTTCACGGGTCCCTAAAAGATTAATGAGCGGATACCCAGATGGAGAGAAATTAATGGAAAGACCCAGGCTGAGATGGGAGGATGAAGTGAGAAAACATGCAGCGCAGCTTCTCCAGAATATCAGGGTCGGCACCAGGAATCCATTGTGAACTGCTAATTCTGCCTCTTGCGACAAACATTTAATTTAAGTGCACCGTTCACTCCGTTTCCGGCACTCACCCTCCTTTCAATATCTTTCTCGGTCATATTGTTAATAAATAAATTTACCGTCAATCATATGAATGAGATCTACGTGGGAGTATTTGTTCTTGATACTACAATCTCCAAAGGTCCGCTCAACCTTATTTTCATCTTCATTATCGGAAACAGGAACACTTTCATGAAGGTGGTTGCCGACTTCACGAAGTGCTTCGTTTCTTGTTTTTTCTGCCACTAGTAAATTCTGGTCATTTTGTATAATGGCAGCATCAACTAGGCCACGAACCTAAAGAATAAAAAAAAATACATTGAAAAATATTGAAGTACATACTTATAGTCCATTAAAATCTTTGATAAACCTTTGCTTACGTGTGCGTGATCGAACGATTTGAAATATAATATTCGAGAGTGCCTAATAACATAAATGAAATTTGTATATTTACTTTACCACCAGTAACTAACATATCAACATAGGCTTATTAAACATTCAAACACAATGTACATTTAAACACAGTGTATATTCCAATATGTTGGCAGACACTTTTTTCTCATAGGATAAACTTATATGGATAAATATAATAACTTTCTTATTTTTAGAATATTTCACTTCCGATTGGACCATAGTTGATGGTTTAAAGTTAATCTTCTTCTTTAATAAAATTTGGTCGCCTGTAGCTTTGCATGTCATGTTCAAAGCTATGTTACTTCAGAAGAATCTTAATTTGTAGTCTTGGAAAAGGGAAAATCGATTATTGATTCTAAGTAATTACTTAAATGTATTGTTATTTATCATTGTTGCAAAGCCCATGAACTATGATGGAAGATGCTGACTTTTAATATCTGTGTGAACATCTGTTAGGGATATTCCATCTTTTCTACATTTTGCCTCTGTGAAAATAGACTGACAAATATATCAATCATCATCATTCCCTTTCCACACCTAACGGTGCATAGGGAACTGTAAGATGATCAGTCTTACCCTTCAGGTACCAGTCCAGGAGATATGAAATATTCTAGTGTAAAAACACATTTTTAAATAAATATTTATGTCATTTAATGTCAGAATCGAACCCGGGACCTCTTCCATGGTAGGCGAATGCGCTGACCACTACAACATGAGGCCGACAATATTACAATAGAGATGGAAGATATTTTGAAGGGAATAAGAAAGTCTATGCATTTAAAGGGTTTATAACTTAATGTTGCCTGGTTTAAGAGATAACTTTGCACACTGTTTTGCATTAACTCTGCCTATGTTTAAGCATCCACATTCCTTCAACTCTTCTATCTATTTTCTTTTGTAAAGTATAAAGAGCTGAAACTTTTATTTAAGTGGGTAAGATTCCTTTGGCTAAATTATTTCACCTTCTTTACAACAGGAGTAAACAAATTTTCTTACTTCTTTTTATACCGGTTGATTTAATAATAATATGAAGTTCAGCCCTTCGGGCATCATGTAATTGGCCTCATTTTATCGGCCCTACGGGTCTCAATTGATCGGCTTTTCAGGCCTTAATGGTTAAGTATCTCGGTCATCTTGAAATATCGCCCCTTTGGGCCTCACAATTTATTTTTTGCTGTTCGAGGCAATCCTAATGTAATAAAGAAGAATCTGTCACTCAGAATAATGCTACCAAAACCACACAACATTTACAGATATAATGCATTAAATAACTATGCAAAAAGTTCGGTTAGTAAGGGATTAACTCTGAATAATTAAGTATCCATAATTTAAAATAATAACAGTCAGATATCGCTGACTGTTACAATTTACTAAGTGATGATGGACGAATTTGAGTGATGTTTCATCCTTCAAACAATACTCTACTCATGCAGTCCATGGATCAAAATTTTATTCAGGTGGTGAAAATTTCATATCGCAAGAGACTCCCTTGGAAAAATGTTAGTGAAGAAGATAGCATCATTTATCATCATCATTATCATCAACATCATTAGCATTATCATTCCGTTTCTACTCCTAATGGTGCATAGGATACTGCATTGGTACATCATATATATCATTGAGAAAATCTATTTATAGTAATTTATAAATAGTGAATGACATGAAGGAATTTTGGTCATTATTAACACATGTAATAAACCTAATATCCTTTATAACATGTGTATATCACTATTAAATTCAAAAACCTTATTGACATACACTATGCAAAGTTTGTTTAATTTCTTAAATAAGTATTCCAATAATACGAAAATTCGCTAAAATGAAAAGGCTGGTTTGCAATTGTTCGCATTATAGAGGTTATACTGTTTACCTAACACTATAAAAGAAATATTATTTGGAATAAAACATTAAATGCAATTAATAGAAATATTTAAAAAATAATTATTGACATCGGGACCGTAGTCAGACTTTATAATCAGGGCAGGCTCAAAAAATGTCAAGGCAGGCTGATTTTTTTTTACATTTTATACACAAATACGTATGTATTGGAAAATAGCATTATTATCACCATCCACACTAATGATGCATTGGCTGCTGCATGGGTACACTAAATGCAGGTGAGGCGATCAGCCTGACGCTTCAGGTGCCAGTCCAGAAACATGAAAAAAGTGAAGAACCACATTTTCAACCAATATTTTAATGGGATTTCTGGAGATAAATACGTAGCATTAACTTCTATGTATTTAGAGCATTCTGCAAGTTCAATTTGTCTGTGACCAATTTATATTCCAAAAAAATCGCAAATTAAGCATTTTTGTGATATTCGGTGATAAATACCTAAAATTGCTAGTTCACTATAAGCCAAAAATTGAATAAATTGCGCAACCGACTTTATGTAATATTTGTTTTATTATTTTATTTATTTATTAAGATTAGCGTACATATATACATATTTAAATATTGAAGAAAAGAGAAACAAGAACAGTCGTTTGTAAAAAAAAAATATTAATAAAATGGCATTGCATTTTTACATAATATACATATATATAGATTTGTTTTTACATTTACAATTCACAATTTGTCGCCCAACTAGACAATAGTCTATTCTAAGGCTAACAAATGGTGAATTTACTGGTTATTTATTAAGTTTATCTATTATGTCTTTGTTAATAATTCAATCAATAAATCCACTAAATTATTCACTATCTCTAATTATGACAAACGTTCATAATAATAATATTTGGATATAGTATTTTGATGTGGAAAAAGTTCTAGCGAGAGGCTAGGGCGGGCACAAAATCTTTCTTATCCTACTTACGCTTGGCTTCAGCCCCGATTGACATTAGCTATAATATTTTGAGATGTGTGCTTAATGGGGTCACCTTTTTAATTTGATTGATGGTCAAAGCTTTCAAATCTTCGGATGTAACGTTCTCCAAGTCTTTTGCTATTTTTTCTGGAACCGCCTCAGCTTCATCTCCTAGCGGTTCCTTCTTCTTCATTTTGTCTCCAATCTCCTTGCTACATGCATTTTTGAATTTATTCCAGTTATCGGCATTATGTCTCAGCTGTCTCCACAAAACGTCTTGTTCGATGACGGAATTTACTAAAGCGATATCTTTAAAACGTTTCTTTTGATTCTCCCTGACTTTATCGGCATTAGCACCCTTATCTTCTCGGAAAAGGTCTAGGTCCAAAACCATGATGGCTTTATTTCAGTAATGATGTGCTTTTACTTTCACACTACACAATATTGCACTGACACAAACTGCACAAAACGTGGCTAGCGAAACGTCAGTGCAAATTCGGCAGAAAATGACGCAAGTGACTGTAACCTAATACCATAGAGAAGAGACACTAGAGACATAAATTAATTATTTTTATATCGCTGTGTATTTGTGTTTTTAGATGGCGGTGTTTTTTTTTTATACTTACATTTTTGTTTCATTTTATTTCGTTTTTATGATTTTCCCAAAAAAATTTGGAACAATTTTCAACGAATTGTAAATAACTGAAAATTTAAATCAAGTTGTGGTAGAAAGAGATTTGAACCTTGGACCACTAATCCGTGAGTACACAACACTAGCCATGGGACCACAACCCGGTTCTTTGGTTTATTTATTAAAATTGTTCCTGAACCACAAATATATGATTTTCCTAATTCTTTCCAAACTGATCATAAAAAATAAAAAATACTACTTGTTACTTTGAGGCGGGTTGTGGTCCCACAACTAGTATCGTGGACTCAAAATCAGGAAGTCCGAGGATCTAACTCCGTTCTACCACGACTTACTTCTAATTTTCCAACACGGGGATTCTAAATAATATACTAAAAAAAAATGCCCCAAAAATTGAAATATTTTATTAAGTTATATAGATGCATATATATGTTTTTTTTAATAACAAATTTTCATACAACATATTTGATCTGATTTTTTACTTATTAGTAATATTTTTATTAATAATTTCATGGTATTATTGTTATAATAGATGAGTTCTTTTAATTCATCAGTGCTAAATAATCAATTTCACAATTAGTACTTACTACAGCAATTATAATTTAAGATTCAAAGTGATTTTTTTATTGTCTACACGCATTAACCACAATAGTCAAAACATTTTATTAATTTTAACGTTTTATGGTATTTTATGTTCATCTAACATGTAAAGACATGAAATATGTAAAGACAAATACTTATTTTTTTAATAAAAATCTAATACTTTATTCAAACTTCCCTCCAGTTCGTGTTTGTATTGGTGTGTGGGAAGATAAAAATTCTTTCCGGCAAAATAAAAATCAAAATTTATAGCTGCTTGTTGTTGGTCATTGTACGACAGTGCTACCAATAAATAAATTGAAAATTCCGATCAGCTTTCGCTGTTGTCAAATGTCAAACTGCTGATTTGGATTTTGCGGTAAGCGAATGACATTTTCGGGTGTGCGTTTAATTTTTTGTTTAACTTTCATCTTACGGATCACAACTAAACGGTATAACAATTTGATTAATTTTTTTGTTTTCGATATTAAATTGCTATGCAATACTCTCGTTGTGCCGTACTACCCTTTGAAAACAAAATATTTGTATTTGTTTATTAGATAGTGCCCCGCAACAATGATATCAGTGATATTTGATTCCACCCGAGAGTAAATGTAGAATCAGAATTAGAACATGATACTAGATTAAAGTGTGGTATTAATAATTTCAAATGAAACACGTCATCACTTTGTGCCGGTTGTTTTACTAAATTGTACAATTACATTTGGTTTTAGGCCATGTTAAAATGATTCCCATTAAAGATAACCATGATATCGCGTGTTTTCTGGTTACAAAGCACTCATGGAAGGGAAAGTACAAGAGGATATTCTCCATCGGGACGCAGGGGATCACAACTTACAACCCGGATAAGTTGGAGGTGACCAACAGATGGACATATTCGGATATCATTACCCTCACGTCCTCTGGCAAGCATAATGCATCCACCTCCAACGAGTTTTCACTAACGATGAGAAAGGATCGCAAGATAGACACAATGAAGTTCTCATCGGAACATAAGAACATAGTGTTGACTGAAGCATTTAAGTACCGCCACATGTTTGCTGAGAAACCGAAAGAAGCTTATGTGAGTAACAAATGTGTAAAATACCTTAAAGCTCTTAATAAATGTCTTATTTCATTTCCTCAATCTGTTAGTCATTGTTAGATGCTAATTGTTTTCTAGCGTTTACATTTTAAATTCAATCTTCTATGTAATCTTCTATTTTTGCTAGATATTTCTACTTATTATTGATTTACTTTGCTTGTTTTTATGGTAAAATGTTATGTTTGTCAATCACTTAACCGACACAAAACAATGCCAGTACCTAAGAACAAAGAAAGTCATAAAATGAATGACATGTTTTGCAGACTCCTGTACCGACAGTGATACATTACTTTTTACAGAATAAAATTAAACCTTGAAAATATTTTTTTTTATCATTTTTTCAATAGAAATATTAGATTGTGTCATTTCTCTTTTTTCTCATTGAAAAACAACATTAGTTTTTAAAATTTATTTGCAATATTCCAATTAGATAATGTGCCATGAAAACACGTATTCAAAGTGAGTGTGGATTCAATATAAAATCCACTAATCATTCACTGTTTGAAACCAAACACAGAATTACTCTTGCAGCCATTCACCACCCTAAAAACCAGCAAGAGTCCAATTAGTGAAAACGACAGATTATTGTACTTAATTGATTGTTTTGATAGTGTATTTTTGATTTTAGCGCTACGAAGCTTACAAACATCACTGGAGTGACACTCGCCTTCCCGTCGTACTAGAAATAACTCCTTGTTCACTGGACCAATTAGATCCTGTGACCAACACCCCTCTCGCCAGCTATTGTTACAACGAAATCGAGGGTATTATTGTAGTCCAGGACTACCCCGGTGGATTTGTCATTGCGTGTGGTGGATTTAGCCGATTGCATTTGTTTGCTGCATCCAATCACATTGAGATTAGAAACAAGATTGTCGAAGCTGCTTCAAATACTCTCGGAATATCTATCAAAGTGTTAACAGCTGCCATTACTCTAGAAGATTTCCAGAATCAAAGATTTGGGAAATATTGGTAACTATACAATTTTAGAACTATATTGCGTCAGTTCTTTAAACACAACATACTTTACTTTTGTTTTCTTTTTGGCAAGCAGCTATTACCTAATGATGATTTTCCAAATAAAACAAAATGACAAAGAACTTCCTCCAAGAATTTTCACAAAAATACTTGAATGTTTTTTGTATGTATGTTTCAGTGGTGATCTCCATCAAACATCTGTCAGTGAGTTTGTTGTACACAAAGTGAATTCTCTGCGCCACATCGAACCACCGAGAAGGACATTATGTCTCTCCGACACATGTATTTTGGAAAGGGACCCTCAAACCTATTCAGTCTGCTGCTTGAGACCTCTAGTTGATATCTGGGCTCTGGTTAGAGACCCATCAAATCCACAGTTGTTCTTTATCGAGTATATGAATGGACAGATGCGATGCTACTTAGCCGCAGAAAGGTAAAATGATTCACAAATTTGAGTATGTCAAGTACTAAGGTATAAAAAAACCCATCAACCTTATTCACATAAAAATAAAACATTTGAAATATTGCCCATAGGGTCTCTGGGCTTTATTCTAAGATTATTAAAATATTAATCACACGTCAAGCCTGCATCGAAATAAATAAATTTGCACACTTATGAAATAATTTATATAATATTTTTCTTTACATTCGAGCTGGTAGAATGCTTATTAAAACTCAAAAATGATTTTTTTCATGTTTGACATAAATTTTGCTTTCTATGTTTCTCTCTGCATTATATGTATACAATTTGGTAAAGTTACTTTATTTACTTATATGGTATAAAAATTCTAATGACAACATGTTTATTGAACAAACACAGTTGGGTCTGGTTGCAAAAATGTGTTTGAATTATGCAATTTGCCTGATTCCGTATTTTGTTTTAGAGATGCACTCCTAGCTAGTTTATTGGACGGTGTAAGATCTTCAGGAAATAGAGATGTTCATGTAAAAATGCAACCAACTCCCAGAGGGAAAAGACTTGGTCCTTTGCATGTACCAGTTGATGAAGAAACTGAATCAAATCATTTAAGGCAAGATAAATATACAATTACTTTATTTATAAATTATAATAATATGTAGTAATTTTTAAAAGATGTTTCTTAAAATTTTTGTTAAACGAAGAGTAATTTCTCATTCAATAACACTACTTCTCCACAGTATTGGGTTATATAGTCACATTTTGGATGCAGAGAGAACTTTTTTACTCAAAATTAAAGGATTGGAATTTAAAAAAATATATTAAATTTTTATTACCGTTCTATTATTTTGAAAATAATAGAAGAACAGTAATTTATAAATGCGCATATTATTGTTTTATAGATAAAAACACTACACTTTATAAAAATCTATAACATTTCTCAATCTTCCCATAATTTTTTTTTTTTTTGATCAAAGATTTATTTTGTTGTCTTTGTATGCCTAGACTACCTCATTCCCTTCTCTAAAATGTTCTCTATCCCTGTTGCAGTTGGTTAGTCTTTGTAAGTATAATATTTAAAAGTGTTACAATACCGATTAATTTTTGCTTTATATATTTATTATTTTTTTTTATTTTTATTTATTTAATAGCATAATTATACATTTTTACAATTTAAAAAAAATTTCACTTGTTATATTTTTACTAAAACTAAAATCCCACCAAGCCTCTTTTTGTAGCTTGTTGGTGGGATATATATTATATATATTTAAACATATATATTTATTTTATGTTATGTTTGGTGTTATTACTTTAAAACTTCACATTATTTTTATGTATTCTGATACTATAATTTGATATATTGTTTTAATTTAATTTTAGGTTTTTGATTAGTGCAACTGGACATTTTCGTCAGGATGTCATCGAAAGATTCAACGCGAATGTTGCATATTCTGGACTGCTTTATTCTGTCAATCAAGATGTAAGTAAAATTCAATATTTCATCTTCCTTACTCTAGTTACTCAGATGCATAGTGAACTGCATCAGCAGAATGTGTATATTTATGCCCAAGTTGTGTGTAAAAAAAATTAGATATGTGATTTTAATTTGTAGCGGTTATTTTCTGAGAACAAAGAAAAACTGATTGCTCAGGCTCTCCAGAGTTTGGTGCAGGGTCCAGATAGTGCAAAGGACACCAATTCGGCAGCAGATTTAGAAGCTCAATTCCATGCTCTGAGGAGACTCGGAGCCAGTAAAGTTGGATTTGCTGCATTCACAACAATGATTGGGTAAGCTTTTATTCTCTAGATCAGCGGTGCTCTCTTTTTTCTTTCTCCTGTTCAATTTCCGAACAGACCACAGTAGTACATGCAACCCGTCCGTCAGTCGAGGATTAACTTGATTTTTTTGTAAATTAGAATATTCAGGGAAATGAGTGTTGATGTCAGCATGTTTTGCATTTAAATGTCATTTCAAATTGTATTATTTCACCCCAGCAATTCTTTAGTCAGTCATGTTTGGTTGGAAGAGTACGAGTGAAGACGACGTTCATGTGGCCCCCAAAAAAAATTTACATATTCATACGGCCCGCCACCAAACTTATTGCCGACCGCTGCTCTAGACTCTTAATCTACCTGCTGGCAGTATTTCCCCTTAATTAACCCTTTTTTCATCCCTATCACTTTATGACTGTTTAAACCGTATTCTTCATCCGCCCAGACACAGAAAAACGAAATACATAACTAACTCAAAAGAAATTTTCATCAATATGTTTTACAAAACTTATGTTTTTTTAGATTTCGAGAATCACTAGGCTCTGCTGTAGTGGCATCATTACGCAAAGGTGATCCGGGGGTTGCTCACGCAGCTCTCGATGCTCTCTGCGCTCTGCTTCAACCCATGCACGCGGATTATGACCTCAGACAAGAGCAGCTAAATAAATCCTCTCTTCTCTCATCCAAGAACTTTCTGGAAGGACTGCTGGATATGTGGACGCAACATGTTGTAAGTTCATTATTATTCATTCAAATAAATAATCACTTATTTGTTTAACAATCCCTAAAACATTAAAACAAAAAAAATAGAAAATTCCGCCTTCTCATGTTTGCTATGTCAATTATTATGTGTTGCTGCCAAATAAAAACAAAACTTTGTTTTAGTCAATTGCATTTGGCGAACTTCAGTTAATTTACTTAAATAACTAATTTTAAAATTTACTTTCATAAAACAACATTTTTATCACATGTTTCGATTTACTACAACCAAATGTGAGTTCCTGTATAGATAGACGACCCGAAGATTAACTTATAAATACATAATTACTTATTATATTGTATTGTTTAATACTTCACAAGAACACATCGGGTCGGATCAGGTTGTGGTCCAGTGGCTAGTGTCTCGGACTGACGGCTCAAAGGTCTGTAGTTCGAATCCCACTCTACCCCAACTTTAATTCCATTTTCTAATAGTGAGTTATTTACAACTCGTTTAAAATGGCTCTCAAAATGAAATATTTGGGTAAATCATAAGAACGCTAATATTAACGCTAATTTAAAAAATAAATAAATTATTTTTATAAAATTGAATTAACAATCTATTCCTCACTCGGAAAACCCGTGCCTAGCACGACATTTTACAATTTTAGTTTAATTTTGTTTTTTTTTACACAGTGAATACTTTAAGAATAGACTTTTTACATAGATATACAATAAGCAATAAGTAATTGATTTTAAATAAAAATATATTGTCACAAATCTCAATTAAGTGTAGGTAGCCTGGATTATAGAGTGACTATAGTCTCCAGGTAAATTGTAATTTTATCTAATAATATATATTTTACTTCCTGCTTGTATTTGGAGTATTTTGATATGTCGTCGTGAAAATTTACCATATTGTCGGTCGGGCCTTTTTTCTTATTCCAGGAGACAGTAAAAACTGTTTTTAAAATCAACCTGAACACATTATTTACTCCTATCTGCGATACTGTTTTTCTTCAGAAAGCTCGCCTACTATTGTTATCATGCGTATTGTATGATCAGGGAACATCCGATAAGAGTTGAAAATCCCCATGTATGAAAATTATTTTTTTCAAAATTGTAGTTTGGCGGTAATGCACGCCGACTGAAGAAAAATGTTCTCATTCTTGATACCATCCATTTGGAGAACATCCATAAAAGCCGTATGGAACACATCTACCGAATTGGTGACTATTGGTATCTTTAACATTGTCTTAAGGATTCTTTTTTGAGCTACTTTTAGGGGATAAGGTGTGGCATTAAATGCTGGTCTGAAATTATGATCCCATACTCTATTATACTTTGTAAAAAAGTAGACTGTCCTCAAGTTTTGTGTATTTAGTACTTTTCTCAAATTGTGGAATAAGTGCAGAAGTTTTTTTATTCGGTTTGCGGTCATATCGATGTGTTTTTTCCATCTGAAGAATGGATCATTGGTAATTCCCGGATATTTGATGGAGTTTGTCCTTTCTATTATTGGGCACGCACATACTGGATCATTGCATTCTTCTATGTGCAGCTTCATCTTAAATTCTTTGACAGGTTGTCCTTGTTTTGTAATACTTAAAGTTATACATTTTGTTTTGTCAGTATTAAATGTCAAAGAGTTTCTGTCTGACCATTTTTTAACTCAATTTAATGAACTTTCGGTCTTTTTGAATACTTCTGCCCATGTGTTTTGTGCAAGTACAGTATCGTCTGCGAAACATGTCAAGTGGTAGCCTTTTTCCATATTGCATAGGTCATTAATGTATGTGATAAATAGGATAGGTCCCATGACGCTTCCTTGAGGGACTCCATAGGTTATAGAGGGAGGATCACCAATTGTACTATTTATTTTTACAAACTGCCTTCTTTCACTCATACAGCTTACTATTCATCGGATTCTTGGTCCTTAATTCCTATATTTTTAAGTTTCTTGAATAATGTACTACATGATATCGTATCGAATGCTTTTTTAAGTCCAAGAAAACAGAAAAAGCATTATTAATTAAATCCACTTGTTTTTCAGTTCAT
This sequence comes from Micrasema longulum, assembly GCF_059751315.1. Lineage (NCBI taxonomy): Eukaryota > Metazoa > Arthropoda > Insecta > Trichoptera > Brachycentridae > Micrasema > Micrasema longulum. Next base: position 187,580 of record NW_028278321.1, read on the forward strand.
CCGTTTACTGCTGCAATTGCATCAGATGTGCTTTTCTTACCTATGAGTGTATTTAATAAAATGAAATTTCTTTTTTTTTAGAATCAGGGCAGTGGAGCTCTTGTTGTAGCAGCCATGTTGGATTTCCTAACCTTCTCCCTGTGTGTGCCTTATAGTGAAACCACAGATAGTAAACATTTTGATCAACTTTTAGAACTTGTGGCATCAAGAGGACGATCAGTATTTAGATTATTCGAGGTAAAAATATTTTGAAAACAAATTTAATGTAATATTATCCTAGGTATATGGCTACAGATTTTTTAATAAAGCTTTTGTTACATATATAGGAGTGTTGTACATGTAGCTATACCACGAGATATAATAAATATTTTTTTAATAACGGGTTGTGGTCCCGTGGCTAGTGTCTCGGACTCACGGACCAAAGGTCCGTTGTTCGAATCCCACTCTACCCCAACTTGATTCCATTTTCTAATAGTGAGTTATTGACAACTTGTTGATAATGGCCCTCAAAATGAAATATTTGGGTAAATCATAAGAACGCAAAGATTTCTTTTAAAAAATAAAATAGTCGTGTTATTCGTATACTAGCTAAGATATAGCAAATATTACGTTGCCCTCAACAATTTGAAAAAAGAGAATGCTAATTACGATACACATGCATGTAAGAAAGAGGTATACATATTTCCTTAGCACATATTTTTTTCTTCGTGACTTGTTACCATAGAAAAAACACTAGTAGGCAGCTGTCAAATTTTTGGAAAATGTAATTTAAAATATAACTAATTATCTACCTATTCCATAAATTAAATTGTATTTACGAATAAAACGATATATCTGTTCTGCTTTTTACAGTTTCAGCGTCATTAAAGCGTTTTTTAACTACACACAACGGTATATTTCTCTGCAGTGTCACATCTGATCATGATGAAAGTCTGTTAGAGAATAATTTCCTCTGCACGGAAGGAAATTACATACGAATTGAAATGCCATTTTTTTCGTGTCTATTTAATTATACGTCCTTGAGCAGTACAATGTTTATTTCAGCTACATAATGTAATGCCAACCTTACTGATCTTTCCCTTGATTTTGTTACAAGGTACTAAGTTTTGCAAAGTTCCTTGATAGGATTAGTAAAATTCATAAGTGTTAAATAAAAACACAATAAATTATAAAAAAGTAAAACTTTACTTGTAAAATATAGTAAATCTTTTTTTATCCTCTTTAAAATAAACAATTTTGTAATTGAAATTCTTCTCAATGTATTTTAAGGACATCTATCAAAAAACTTCATAGTATTCAGTTTTTAACTCAAAATTTCAGCACCCATCAATGGCGATTGTAAAAGGGGGTGGTTTGGTGATGCGCGCCCTAATAGAGGAGGGCAGCGCTGATCTGGGGGCTCGAATGCAGTCTCTAGCACTGGCAGAAGCAGCCTTGCCACGCCACCTTCTACTGGCCCTGTTTGGGGGCTCTTCCAGACCCCAACAGAGACACCTGTCTCGCCATCTCGTTGGGCTATGGGCCACAGGGCACCCCCCTGCCATGGGACTGTTAAGAAGAATTCTGGTAAGAACATGAGGTCTTATAAAATGAACTCTAATCAATCTTTTTAGATTTTCGCGGCCTTTCGAATTTTGATATTTGCTGTGGTGTGGCCTGTATATATTTTTTTATGATTTTTTTTCCATAATACAAAACAAACAAAGATTAATAATAAAATAATGTGACCTTACTGGGGTTACCCGTGTCGAGGACACTCAACAATATACTTATAAATGAGTTGGCTTTGGATTTGGTTTAATTTCTAGGTCATTTGTAAATTTTAAAAATACGTATTTTTAAGTAAAAAAGGACTTTCTCAATCCATAAAAAACTTTAACTTTAAGAGTGGTTTCAGCCAAAAATTATTTTCTTAACATAGTTACACAATGTACATACAACTAGTTGGGAAATTCTTTAAGCGTTTTTCTGGAGGAAGAATTCTTAGACAAAATGTGCACAAGATAACGCGTTTTGTTTTTAGTGGAAATTTCAATGTTTTTTTAAATAAATTGTTTCAGCCTTCCGGTCTTCTTAGCTTCCTAGACTCACCTGATAAAGTTCCTCAATCTGCCCTAGACGAAGAAGGAATGTACGAGAGAGATAATCTAAAGTTAGCGCAGGACGCCAGCAAAAATAAAAAGGGACCCCAATGGCAAGCCATTGAGAGGCAAATCAGAGTTGTGGAGAAACATTGGGAGGTAAGAATACAAAATCCTGTGGAAAAATGTAATAGAAAATATTTATTAATATAAAGTATCATAACAACGAGTTAATTATTATTATGTGTGTAATTAGTTTTGTGGTTAATTGTTTTTATTTACATTTGTTCATTTGAATTATTTATTATAAATAGGTACAGCACGCACATGCTTATAGTGTGGGATTATTTGCCCCCTTCATTTTGTTTTGGTGTTTCTAAATATGTAATGTGTAACACTTTGTGCCTTGCTGCTCAAATTCCCTGACTCTGTCAAACCAAATCATCGAAAAGGTCGTGAGTTTCAACTACCTGGGAGTATATGTCACAGAAAATGGCAACTTTCAAAAGAACTGAGAGTGCGGCTGCTCAACAGTATGAAGGCTGTCTGGAGATTGGATATTTACTCAGTAAAAACCAAATGCCCCCTATATAACGCCTGCATAACACTTATTCTCCTGTTCGGATACGAATCGTGGCACCTCGCTAGGGCCCAAAACAGCAAAATACTGAGTTTTGAGAATATGTATCTCAGAAGAACTCTGGGTATGGGGTGGTTTGACTTTGTCAGGAATTGAATAATAAGAGAACGGACGCAGCAAATTTCAGTGACAACCTTCATCAAGCGGAGGCGATACGGTTGGCTAAGTTATATACTGCGGATGCCTCCTGAGAGCTTTAACCACGTCTGCCTTATTTACAAGGCATCAGGTTCTCGCCGTCCCGGCCGTCCTCTGCTGATTATATCAGAACTACGGGACGCAAACCTGACTTGGGAGGACACACAGAAGCTGGCAGCCGATAGACATACATAGAGGCTCTTTGTGGACACCATATGCTAGGGAGTAGACATGGAATGATGATAATGATGAAATAAAACAATAATGAGATAATTTAGGTCGGTTTGTGGTCCCGTGGCTATTGTCGCGAACTCATAGATCAGAGGTTGAAGCACCGAAATCCGGCTTAGGGGCTTGCCAAATATCTGGTATCCGGCCAAACCATTATTTGTTTCATCCCTAGTTGATATATTTACTTTTATTTTTTCCTTTTTTTGTATGCAAATACTAGTTTGTAAATGAATGCCTATGTACGAGTTTTGTTTAGGGTGTTAATACAAAATATTAAATAATGTAAAACAAAATAACCAATTAAAAATTCTAATAATTTATCAAAACTTTCAGCACTACACCCAATTGGCTTTGCAGCATTGGGGGGCCCATACGGGGATAGTTATTGAGCGAAAGCAGAAACAGCAGGAGAGACCAATAGTACTGAGGAAGAGAAGAGAGAAGATTAAGGCTGATGCCAATTGGCCATTATTTTTCTACCAATTCACGAAGGACCACGCTTTACCTAATTTAATATGGAACCATAAGGTTTATATATTAATTAATCAAATTATACATCTTACGACTATTCCTTCTGAAAATTTCCAGTTTCTGTGTTACATTGGGACTGCATAAATGCTCAAAACAAACATACAAACACTTGTAAATCAATTTGGATGCATTGGTAATGAAAACATAAAATTTTAACTGACCACACGGATGGACAACTCCTTTGAGAAGAGGATATGAAAGTCAACTGGTCTGAAACATATAAAAATAGTATTGTTTTCAGGAATTTCCTGGCACGTGAAATAATTTGGAAGAATCCCTCCTTAATTAATAATACTGAAAAAATAAAATGCATGTATTTACTGGTCAATGAATGTCATTAAGGAGTCTTTCACTAAGTATTTTCTCATGTTCTGCAAGAAACACTTTTATAATCGTAATAAAACTGTAATTTTTGGTAGTTTTTCATTTTAAATAACGAACTTTATTATTTGGTTTTAAGGGAGCAGCTCAAGGCTGATATGCTTAAATCTATTTTAAGTTAAAGTTATTTGTTGGTGGATTTTCACCCACCCAAAAAAATATATCTACGCTCTTGTGGCAGCTTATTCTATTAACAATTATGTTGCTCAGGAAATGCTTCCGTGGGTTTAGGTTGCTGGTTTTCTCCAGCCTGAGACTATGGCCTCTAAGTTGAGTATACTGTTTCAGTTTGAACACGGTATCCAATTACATGCAGCTGAAGGGACTGTTGACTATTTTATATGTCTCTTAATGTCACCCTTTTCTCGTCTTTCCAGCGTTGTGAGACTGAGAGTTTAGAGTCCCTGCGCATACTTAAGTTATTTAAGGCTTTGTGATAGCTTTGTGCATCGTCGTTGCACTCTTTCCAACAAGGTACTTAATGAAATAAGGATTCCACATCCGAAACTAAATGCAATTCGAATGTGTATTCGTACAATACAAAATGTAGATTATTTTCATATTTATTTTTTCATTTTCTTTTAGACTCGGGAAGAATTGAGAGCCACTTTAGAAGGTGAACTGAGATCATTTAACAGTGACCGGGAACTTGGTGGTACAGCTCTAGTTGCGTGGAATCACACAGAACTGGAACTAAATTATCGCTGTTTACAAGATGAAGTTCAAATTGGAGATTACTACTTAAGACTGCTTTTAGAAACTGAAGATTCACCTGATTCACTTATCAGAAAATCGTTAGTAAAACTAATTCATATTTCAACTGACCTTATCGTGAAAAATAATTTTTGATAATTTTTAAAAGTTGAAAAAGTATTCTTATCTTAAATGCTTTTAAAGAATATTAAAAAAAAAAAAAATTATCAGTTCCATCTTGGTCAGAATGGTTTTGTTTTTTTAAGGTTGGTAGTATTACAGTCAATTATTCTAATTTTCAAATGAATTTTGAACAGATTGATCAATTTTATGTTTTTTTAAAAAAGTATATTGGTCATTTTACCAAAAATTTATAGTTAACAGATTACATATTAAAGAACGTACATACTAATCAACTTTATTACTTAGCTTGACAGGCGCTGTGGCGCAGTTGGTTAGACCGCTAACTGTGAAACTGGCGTCGCATGTTCAATTCCTACCAGTTGCAAGAAAAGAAATCGAAGAAAAATTACTTCTCAATTCTTCTAAATTGTTGGGATGTATTTTCAAAACCTTCATCTCGCCTCTTTCTCACCTGCTGACAAGTCTCTAAAATATAATTTTAGCGGGTTATTCCTTTAAAAAAATATAAAATAATAACAATCTAATATAAAATAATCTAATGGACACTAAAATAGACGAGATTTAAAAATTAATTAAATTATCTCATTCATTTGTTTTTTTCTAGATATGAATTTTTCAATGACCTTTATCATAGATTTTTACTATCACCAAAGATTGAAATGAAATGCATGTGTCTGCAGGCAATGTCTATTGTATATGGGAGGTATTATGAAGATATTGGACCATTCAGTGATACCAAATACATTGTGCAAATGCTAGAAAGGGTAAGTACTATTTAAATTTGCTTTTTATTTTGTTAATGTTTAAAAAACTCGAATTAAATATTAAAAATTGCAAATCATGGACGGCTTCTGTAGTTTAATCTATAATATATATGTGGTGTTTAAAGTCCATAATCGATGACACACACACACACATGTTAACATATTTCACCTGAAATAGAGCGACGACCGATAAAGCAAGTCATCGTTTTCTATAGAATCCAATATAAAAATTTATGCAACTCTAACAGTATTGCACAGAAAAATGAAAGCATCGTCCTGCAGTACAGTAACATCATCCCTACTATGGAAAAATGAACAACAAAGGAACGTGGCCTATAAAGAGACCACAGGGCGCAGTCAACTCCCAGTTCAGTTCAGCATCAGTCAGCTCAGTCAGTCAGAAGACTCAGCTCTAAGCAGTCACTCAGTTCCCGCATGTAGTTCAAGTGCAATCTCTTCCACCCATCATCGCCACTACGTTTGCGCTACACAACCAAGTGCTTTATCTTATTTACCATGTAATAAATACGCATTCAAACAACAACCTAGTCTCTTCTGTTTATCTCTAACTGGGGTAGGAGCTTCAACCGTCAACAATCCAAAATCCTACCTATAAAAAAAAAAAATTGAAAAACTCACATTCAATATTTAAAATTGACGGCTTCTGTGGTATAATGTGCATTATATTAAAAAATAACTACATGAGGAGAACTTCCACTCAGTTTCCTTATTTGTGATTTTTACCTGAGAGTAGCCAACGAGTCAAAAACACTTGACCAGTGTTCTGGTTCTACTCCACACGGAGAACTGTATTTTTTGTCCATCTGAACTCAGAGAGAAATAATTGTATTTTATTTAAAGCAATTAAAAAGTATTACGAAATGGAAAAAAATATTTATGAAGAAAAAAACATATCAAAATTTAAAATAATGGTCAAGACATATGTGATAATCAATTTATAAATTAAATATATTTTCAATGTTATTATTAGAACACACATAACAATATGTATGATATGTGTGCCCTACTTTAAGATTTAAATAAAAAAAAAAAAAAAACATTTTAACTCTTAAAAGGCAGGGCAAAAAAATCCCTCTGGAAACGAATCTGTAATGCTGTGTTACATTAAGCGAAAGACGACATGTTTTGAAATACTAGTATTTGAGAAAAAAATTGAACGTATGTTTATACATACTTTTTTATAATTTATTTCCCATAATTTTAAAAATAATCATATAATTAAGGCCTGTTACAGAAAAATAACACTTCTTTATTGAAAAAAATTAGAGACTTATTTATTTATTTACTTGGCAATTGTAGTCTGCATTACTTTACGGGCTATTTAACCTATCACGTAATGCATACTGTAAATATAAGTTAGAAGTTAATGAATAGAAAGCAGATAGCTGTAAACTGCCGATATGTACAAAAAATAGATCCGTATTATTCGCAGAAACCGTATATATCAAGTCTTGTATTCTATGTAGACACATGTGATATCATGTGCCACAAAAGAAGGAATTTTTGACAGCGTGACAATAACAATACTCATCGATGTAAAGTATTGGATAATAATTTTCAATTATTTTTCTGCAGTCTGTGGATCGGATGGAGCGAGACCGCCTAGTCATCTTTCTCCACAAGTTGATCCAGCATCGGCGCAATGTGCGCGACGTGCTGGAGTGGAACGGGATCCGTATCCTCGTGGACTTGATGACCCTGGCTCACCTGCACACCTCCCGTGCCACCGTCCCCACACAGACCAATGTGCTGGAAGCCGCCCCGAACTCGGGCCACTCCAGCGTAGACAAGGAGTGGTATTACAATGTTGAGAAGCCTCAGAGTCAGGTGGAGAGGATAGGCCCGGTTTCTTTTCAAGATGTAAGTACTCAAAATTAATTAGCAAATTGAAGGTATTAAGATAAAATATATTTATAAATTCACATGATTTATTTGATGGTAAAATATTATCTTTTGCATCAAATAAAAAAAACTGAAAATTATGTCACTTCACACTGAAGAAGTTCAGTGCTACGGGAAATTGGATATAAAAAATATTTTCCTAGGCGCCTTTGTTGGCTAGGAAATATTTCCATCTGTTTACTTTTGTGAAGAGTTGAGGAAATGTGGATGTTAAAACATGTACAGAATGGTGAATGTTACATTGTGTTAAGTGGCCACTTAAACCAGCCAATGACAGGTCATAAGCCCTGTAAATGCCTAGACTTCCATATTCCCTTCTCAAAAATGTTTTCCCTCTCTGTTGAAATAAATTTAAAAATAAATATTGTTATCAAGGTACACGCAAACTGAATACACTGCTCTCAAATGTAACATTTTAAGAATTTATTATAAAAGCAATACACGCCTTCCAACTTATAAACAGTGAATTGAAATTGTTTGTAATTATTTGTTTTTTCAATCCTTTTTTTAATCAGTAAACTACATCAAATAGTACATAGTAGAGAGTATAAAATCAATTCAATCTACCTTATAAATATGATTGGTGGAATCAATAAAAGGAAAGAAGGGAAACCACAGAGAAGATGGACTGACAACATCGTGGAACAAGGATGGAAACAGTGTGTCCAGGGCTGGTTTTCCAAACGCTCTCGTGGACTTATTATCTCGTGTATTTTGTATGTAAATAACTGTTTTCTCGTGCCACGAGAGTGGTTCAGAATAGCACCCCAGGACAGAAGAACATGGAATAATTTGAAAGAGGCCTATATCCAACAGTGGAAAAAATTGGCTAATGAGAAGAAGAAAGAATCAAAGAATGTTATAAAATACGTACAAGCTGATTTAAAATTTATTACTTATCCTAACTATAATTTTTAAAACCTCCGATTCATAACAAACTTCATATGCATCTAACAAATGTCTTTTATCAGTTGTAGTGAAATAAATATGGAGACATGTCTTAAAAAAATGTTTAATACATTGTATATTTTGTTTTATAATTATTTTATTTTCAGATCAAAGATTTATACAAGGCACAGACTATAAATGGGCGGACAAAATGTTGGGCAGTGGAATGGACGGGTGGAGAATGCTTCAAGCAATACCGCAACTAAAGTGGAGCCTTCTGGCAAAGGGAGCACCCGTGTTCAATGAGTCCGAATTGGCAACCCTTATACTTAATATATTGATCAAGTGTTGCGAATATTTCCCCAGCAGGTTTGTTACAATTAATATATTTTGACTTAAAATTACATGTTAATAAAGCAATCAGTGATAAGTTATATGAACACCAAGCAGAAATACACTCTAAATGTTAGTTAATATTTGCATATGACCACTTGCTGACCTCTTTTGTCTACTAGTTTCAAGATGTACCTGTCTCTTTATCAGCACACTGATTACACTAACATGCGAATCCCATTATACTACAACTTCACTATAAAAATTGTACAAAAATATAAAACCAACGTGCTGAAAAATCTTCATATCTCATTTTTCACCATACATTCTCATACAAATATTCTCCGCCAATTAACCTTTCCGAGCCTGAACGTGAAAAAAATTTGCAAGTTCTGGGGTGGTATATTGAATCTTCTCTACTCCCTAGAGAGTTGTTAATTAAGGGATTTGTTTTTTTTCAATGCGACGACACTTTGTTTCATATAATGGGCACACTGATGATTAAACATCAAATGATGTATAAAACTGTTTTTAAAAAAAGTGACCAAATAGCAAAAAGGACACCTGCAATCTGACAAACATATCAAACATTATTAAACTGTAGAGCGATGAATGGTAGTGTTTGCTGTTTGCACGGGGAAAGCAAAGACGAATGTCAATTATTATTCAAAGAATTTGTCAGAAAAATATTTTAATCATTTTGATACATCAACATTATAGAGTAGAATTATGCAGAAATGAAATCAATATGATGATTAGCAAAAATGTTATTGAAAAAATATGTTACCTGGGGACTCTGAATACCCCCCTTAGGCCCGGAAAGGTTAATGTTTTTATGTATGTAATGTTTTTTTCGGTGTAATGGTCAGCGCGTTTGCCTACCATGCGAGAGGTCTCGGGTTCGATTCCCGACATGGTTGATATGAAATATTTAATTAAAAGGTGTTTTTTACACTAGAATATTTCATAATCTCTGGACTGGTATCTGAAACGTAAGACATTACATTTTTTTTTGCACCACAACAGGCCAGGAGGCCTAATTACAGTGTTGAATTACATCACAGATCACCCGGACTTGAGAAAAATCACATTTTAATTTTTGTGTTCTCACCGGGAATCGAACCCGGAACCTTCCGTGCGTGAGTCAAGCGTCTTGACCACTACACCACGGAGGCCGCAATACTGATCATCTTACCTTCACGTAACAAAAATGATCAAGATACACTGCGATTGGTGTAACAATGCAGTGCCCTATGCACCATTAGATGCGGAAAGGGAATGATGATGATTATGAATGTTTTTTTTCATCACCCAAGTTTTACATAAAAAAAATAATCTAAATTCATTTAATGTATCAAAAAAGGCTTTGTTTTCTTAAAATTGAAATTGTAAAAATGTGTTTTACTGTATATGTTTTTTCCCTTTTTTAGAGATGAAGACAACGCCATTGTGCGTCCATTGCCCAAGATAAAGAGGCTGCTAACAGATACCTACTGCCTCGCTCATGTGGTCCAAGTTCTTCTCACCTTTGATCCTGTGCTGGTGGAGAAGGTGGCCACCCTGCTGTGTGAGGTGATGCAGGACAACCCCGAGATATCCAAGCTCTACATGACTGGAGTGTTCTTCTTTATACTGATGTACACTGGTAGTAATTTACTGCCTATCTCAAGGTTCCTCCAACTGACTCACATGAAGCAAGCATTCAGAGCAGAAGATGTAAGTTTTTAAATATATCGTTGCTCCAGTCATATCTGTTACGTAACATTTTTGAAATATTCAAGAGATCAATAAAGCAATGTACGAAGGCGGATTGAAAATGAAGCTACCTAAGTAGGAAAAAAAAAATTTTTTTTTTCAAAAACCATTTATTTCTCAACATAGTCTGCTTTTACTTCGACACACTTAGTAAGACGATATTCCAAATTTTTTTATACCATCTGAATAATACGATTCCGGGAACCTCTCAAAATACGCGTTAGTTTCGGTAATCACTTATTCGTTTGAGCTGAATCTTTTTCCTGCAAGCCATTTTTTCAAGTTTGGAAAAACAGGAAAAAGTCACTAGAAGCTAAATCTGGACTATAAGGTGGTCGATCAACCAATTCGAAGTGTATTTCATGTAATTTTAGCATCGTATCTAATGCTGTGTGAACTGGTGCGTTGTCTTGAAGAAAGAGCACTTTTTTCTTCTTTTAATGTAGTCGTTTTTCTTTGATTGCATCATTCAATTGATCCAATAATGCACGACAAAACTCTCCTGTGATTGTGGATCCTTTTTCAAGATAATCGATGAGCAATATTCCGAGTGCATTCCAAAATACAGTGGCCATAACCTTGCCAGCCGATTCCACTGCCTTTGCCTTCTTCGGAGCACTTCCACCAGCTTCCACCCATTGTTTCGACTGATTTTTGGTTTCAGATGTATAGTGGTGCACCCACGTTTCATCAACTGTTATTAATCGACACCAAAAATCAACAGGATTACGCTTTATCATGTCCAAACACTGCTGTGAAGTGGTCTCTCAAACTCGTTTTTGATCGACTCTGAGCAAACGCGGCACCCATCTTGCCGATAGCTTTTTCATATGCAAATGTTCATGCAAAACGTTGAACACACGTTCATATGAGATGTTTACCATTTCAACAATCTCACGCAACTTCACTCGACGATCGTTCATAACCATATTGAAGATTTTCTTCAATAACCACCTCTTTTGGCCTTCCTGTTGATGGTATTGTTGCAGTGCTTGTTCGGCCGCGTTTAAATTCAGCAATCCAATATTTTACAATGTAATCTGACAGAGCAGACTCACCGTAATGTTTATCGAGCTTTATAGAAATGTTTGTTAATAGACTATTAAACTAAGCCAAAAAAATTGTAAATTTTTATATATCGTATTATCAGGGCTATGATTTTTCAAAGTTTTGTCTATCTGAAATAACTCTGCGTGTGACGTCAGAGGTTCTCTTCCGCTTATTCTCTGTCAGTTCTGCCGATTGATCCATTTACGGTAATCAAACCGTATATCTTTCTCAGCTCTCTATCATTGGCTAATTCATATGAAAATATTTTAAATAATTTTTTTGGTACATTTTCAAGAAAATTCGCTCTACAATTTAATGCTCTAATTTTTACCGCATGCAAGAAATTCTCGTCTCATTGCACAAATATGCTTTTTTTTTTCATTCTAAGTCAATTGATATATAAACGAAAGAGACTTTAAAAAACAAAAACTAAAGGCAATATGTTTACAGTTTCTATTGTAAATTATTATTTTAATTTCTAACAAAGATTACATTTAATCTGTGAATGAGGAACTTCACCCCTTCGGGAAATCGAATACAAAAAATGTTTTCTTGCGCGCGGTAAAAATAAGAGCATTAAATTGTAAGGCCAAGGTTCTTGAAAATGTACCAAAAAAATTATTCAAAATATTTTCAAATGAATTAAGAAATGATAAGAGAGCTGTGAAAGATATCTGGTTTGCTCATCGTAAATGGGCCAATCAGCAGAACTGACAGAGAATAAGCGGAAGAGAACCTCTGACGTCACAAGTGGAGTTATTTCAGAAATACATAAAATCATAGCGCTGATAATACGTTATCTAAAAAAAGAACTATTTTTTTAATTATTATATTAAATTAAAAAAATTCACTGAACTTTCTCATTGCGAATTTATTACAGAATAATTTTAATTGATTTGTACTGTAGTATTAAAAAAATGTGTTGTAAAATTATAAATATGTTAATAAAAATGTGTATATTTACGTCAGAATAAAAATAAGTAAAGATTAGTAACTTACAAAATTGGGAAAGGACAACTTGTTTTATAGCATTTTTATATGAACCTGATATGCTTGAGGTCCTGGGTTCGATTCCTAACGAGGTCAATATGAAGAATTTATTTAAAAGTTTTACGCTGCAATATTATTTCATTGTTCCTGGACAGGCACCAGAAGCGTAAGACGTTCTATGATACAGATGCTGCAATTGGAGTACCAATGCAGTAATAGGGAAATGATGATAAAGATATAATTTCTTATAAATATATTTTAATTGCTATTGTAAATATGAAGCTTTTTACGGTCTTTCCAGTTGCTCGTTGTTTGTATAATTTTTGTATTTTTATCAGACAACAACATCAGACATCATGCAGAGGTCAGTTCTTGGTCAGCTTTTACCCGAAGCCATGGTCTGTTACCTCCACAACCACGGTGCTGATAAGTTTGCCCAAATATTCCTCGGGGAATATGATACTCCCGAGGCCATTTGGAACTCCGAAATGAGGTAAACATCATTGAATTATTTCTCGATGCAGAGCAAAATGCACATACTTGTAGAACATCAATAAAATCGTTTTTTTATTGCTTTGAACCGTTGTTTGGCATTATTCACAACTAATGAAATCTATATTATTGCTTGTCCAAACCAGAAATTGACAAAGGACATATCAGGCACTGTATGTTACTTTTTTGGCCAGGGTTTGAATGCCGGCGAGGCGACTAACACCATTATAGAAGTTTAAAGTGAAGTGCCAACAGCATGTAGATTGATATCCTTTTGGGTTTCAAAGGTTCAAATCAGGTAATAGAAATCCAAAAGATGCACCTAAATCTGGACAGCCTTTATTTTAAATAGGTGCGAAGGTTTTCATGGTCACTGTTATCAATATGTTTCTTTTTTGGGTGATGCCGTGTGTGTTGTATTTGTTCCGACGTTTCGGCTACCATTGCAGGAGACATCTTCAGGGTAAACTGTGTGTTTTGTAGAAAAAAGTATGTGTTAATGTACCAGTAATTTGTACCATGTCGCAGTCGGCAGTAGGCACATTTCTATTTGTTTTTAAATTATGTAGTGCTGGGAACCATGTCGAGTTTAATTTAAGCCCGTTGTCTGTCTTTTATTATTTGTGTGCTGTGATTACTGGCTTTACGTAAAATTTTATTTGCACTTTATAGACACTGGACATTTTTTTACCTTCGAACCAAAAAATTTATTAGTACATCAAGCTGGTTTTTTTCACATTATATAATAGTAAATGGATAGTCGGGAATTATTTTTTTGTCTTTTAGGCGAATGTTGATCGTCAAGGTATCAGCTCATATTGGTGACTTCACACCGCGTTTACGCGTACACATGGGAGCGCGATATCCGTACTTGGCCATTCCTGCTGTGCGCTACCCCCAACTGGACGCAGAGCTATTCTGCAATGTGTTCTACTTGAGGCATTTGTGTGACACGCAACGGTTCCCTGATTGGCCAATTCCCGATCCAGTAAGCACATCTAATCTTACTATTTAAAGGGCATTCAACTTATAGCTGATTAGCTCCTGTCTTTTTTACCCGGTATATTCACATTACATTTAGGTACATTTTCTTTTTAAAATCCATTCACAGATGGTGCCGAGATAATTTATCTAATTTAATATAGTCTTCTCAATTATGAATTTTGGCTATATGTGAAAACGTGACACAAATTTGCAGTCATAGTAATAATGTCGATAAGCTTCAAGATCGGCTTTTATTTATTCTATTTGAGGGGGTTAAATGTGAAAACGCCACTGTCCATGATCACTGTTTTTGGCAAGACCCAAAATCAGCATCGAAAATACTATTTTAAGTTCAATGTGCAACTCATGCATGGTATATCAGGTAGTGAAAATACTATTTAATTTAAGTTAAATGTACACTTAAAAGAAATAATCATTTGGCTACTGGTTTTCTTGGTCTTTCCAAATACAGTGATCATAGAGAGTGGTGGTTTTGCATTTAACCCCCTCATATATTGGTTGAATTTATTTTTATTATTTGTATTTTTTTCAGCATTATGTACATAATTCAGAAATTTCGTGTTTTTAAAAAATAAAAAATAATTCATTTATTACAATACAATTATTTATCTGAGCCAAGACTGCTTATTATTTTTTTGTTTTTACATATGCATAAGGGTGCGTATAATGCTGTTTTACCATTTCTCTTATATTTTTTTATTAAGTAAACCCTCTTTCATCACAATTCCGGGCACCGTTATATTTTCTCATTGTTTTTACAACAAACCTATTCCATTGCATGATTTTTTCTTCTAGGTAAAACTTCTGAAAGATGTTCTTGAAGCGTGGACAAAGGAGGTGGAGAAAAAGCCTCCCGTCATGACAGTAGACGAAGCATTCAAGGCACTCGGACTTACTCCGGGAAAGCATCACGATGAAGCAGTGATCCGCAAATCTTACTACAAATTAGCGCAACAGTTTCACCCGGATAAAAATCCTCAAGGAAGGGTAAGATCATGTTTGTAAAAAAAATGTTTGTGACTTAAAATACAATGCATGTTTTTATGATTATTCTTGTACCTAAGATTAATATTTTTTAAAACCTTTTTGGGATTCTTAACAAGTTTTATAGTGGCAATCTAATCCGTTGAAAAAACTTTTCTCTTTTTTACAGTAAAATACTGGTATAGTCTTTGCTTGATCAGGATCCTACGCTCATAGAGTGACCATGGTGTAAAAATGTGTTATTATATTTTTAAAATTATGTTGTGTCCATATGAGTGGATCCTATGAGATAAAAGTGTTTGCGAACATGTTAATTCAATTATGTAATTAGCAATGAATAACTACCTCCATCAATGCTTCACATTTACTCTGGAAGTATTTGTAAACATTGGTAACAAAGGTCTACGATGTATGCAAGAGAAGCGATTTGCTGATGAATGTCGATAAATCGAATGTGATGGTTTTTGAAAGAAATGAAAGTATGACTAAATGTGAAATCACTGTGAATGGAGTTATACTAAAACCAGTAGAGGAATTTGTGTATCTGGGAAGTATGTTCACTAGAAATGGAATGACTGAGAAAGATATTGAAAGGAGGGTGAGTGCCGGGAACAGAGTGAACGGTGCACTTAAATCGACCTTGGCAAATAAATGCTTGTCACAAGAGGCAAAATTGGCAGTTCACATCGGAGTCCTGGTCCCGTCCCTGATGTATGGGAGCGAAGTATGGACTTGGAAAAACAGGGATGAAAGTAGGCTGAATGCTGTCGAAATGCGATCTCTCAGGCAAATGTGTGGTAAAACTATGTACGATAGATGCACAAATGTTGAGATCCGTACATTATGTAAGGCTGAGACAAGCATTATCGACGAAATCAAGAAAGGAGCTCTGCGCTGGTTTGGACATGTAGAACGAATGGACAGCGAGAGAACGGCTAAGAATGTTTACAATGCGAATGTTGATGGATGCAGAAATAGAGGAAGACCGAGAAAGACATGGCATGACCAAATCCAACAAATACTTAAAGATGGACATGTCAAAAGTCGGAATAATCGGCGCGCGTGCATGAGAAGATGTATGAATGTAGAGGAAGCGAGATCTGTATGCAAAGATAGAGTGTTGTGGCGTTCTATCCTCTCTGCCTACCCTTACGGAGAAACGGCGTGATGGTTTGTTTGTTTGTTTGCAATATATTCCTTGGTTTGTCTACACAAAGGCCTTCCTTTTCCCAACCTCGTAGCTTTAGATATGGTCACTGTATTATTGTTAAAGAAACATGCTGGCTAGTATATTAACTGGCCATTGCTATGGTTGAAAAACAACATGAACCAATCAAAAGATGTGATTTTACTCACACATTAACATATCTGCATATTACACAAATTATTTTTGTTTGTGTATTAACATAGGCATCCTTATGTAGCAACGCCTGTAAAATTGAATAGACCCATTCTATTAAATGTTTTATTAAACATTTTCTTAACTATTGTTGCAGGACCGATTTGAGGAAGTCAATCAAGCCTACGAATTCCTATGCAGCAGAAGTGTATGGACTGGAGACGGACCAAATCCAAATAACATTGTCCTTGTTTTGAGAGCGCAAAGTATTTTGTTCAGTCGATATTCTGAAGGTTCGTTTCAAAAACATTATTTTGGCAGCACATGAAAGTTTACAAACCAATAAAAACCATTTAAATTAAAAATTTTAAGAGTTCGGTAGTCAGATGGCAGAAGGGACCATCTGTATTTTTGTCTATGTTTTAGTTTAAAGTTTTAATTAATATTTCAGTAAATACACGCAGCAAAAAAATTAAAAAATCAGCGTCATTTAAAATGGTCATTTATTATTGAACAGCAACACTAAAATATTTTGGTTTGTGGATTAAAGTCTTGAAATTGAGACGTATTTCAGCTCTCCTGAACATTTTTGAAAATCTCAGATGGTCCCTTCTGCCATCTGACTACCGAGTTGTATTAAAGAAAACAGCTTTTTAAGTATCATTATCATAGGGCGCTGCATTGGTAAAGTAAATATTGCATATCTTATATTTTACAGGAAGATGAGGTGATTAGCCTTATTCTTCAGGTGCCAGTTTAGAAACGATATGTTTCAGCGTAAACCACCTTTAAAAACGAATATGTCACATCAACCTTCCCAGGAATCAAACCTAGAACCTGGAACCTTAAGCGCGGTGGGCGAATGGACCAACGAGGAGGCGGACTTTTCTCCACTCCTATCCTATGATTTCCTATTAAACACTCGAACAAATGACTCGATGGTCACTCGGGTAAAAACCCTGCAAACTGAAATCAAGTGAAGATAAGTTTGCCTCGTGGTGTAATTGTTCCATGTTCAATTTCTGGTAGGGTCGACGAGAAATAATTGTCTCAATTGTGGTTTTACTTACTGTCCCTGGACTGGCACCTTCGTGCAACAGATGATCCTGATACAGTGCATTTGGTGTACCGATGCAATGCCCTATGCACCATTGGTTGCGGATAGGGAAATGAATGAAGATGTATTTGTTTTCAGAGTTGGAGCCGTACAAATATGCCGGCTATCCTCAGCTTATAAAGACAATCCGAATGGAAACGTGTGATGAAGCGTTATTCAGTAAATCTGCTCCCCTATTGGCTGCTGGGTGCGAGTTAGCTCACCACACGGTCAGGTGCTCCGCCCTTAATGCTGAAGAGTTACGGAGAGAAGGAGGGCTCCAAGTAAGTCCATATTTGCTCTTTTTTGTATTTATTTATTGTTTTTAATAAAAAATAATAATACAAGCTATAAAAAAATTGAAAATCAACGAGTCCAACCGCAGATTTTTCAGTTATATTAAGAAAACTGCCTTTTTCCTGTGGTTTTTAAAGCAATGTAGGTTTTAAAATGAAACCCTTTAAATGAAAAGAATTGCTAAATAGCTTATTTAAATGTTTATTTATATTGATGAAGAAATCTACATAGAGGTTTACATATTATACATCTTATCTATTTTTTTAAATCTGGTCAATGGGCCAATTACAGATTTATCTCGTTTTAATTGTTAATTTTTTTTAAATTTCAATGTTGGTCATCGGGTAGCTTAAAACATAATATAATTTTACCTTAAAAATACCTTGATTGCAGTACCTACCTTAATAAAAAGTTTCTCACCTCATTAATTCCCTCCCGTTCTCCCATCAACTTTAAAGGGTGTTTTTAAAGCATTTCTTTGTAAATCACTTGGAAAAAATATTTTACATCTCTTTAGTGGATTTTAAATATTTAATTTGTTGATTAATGGAGATTTTCACATGGCATAACTCCGCCAAAATGGGATCTGTAATTTTTTTTTTAATTGATGTTTGTAATTGTGTATAGCTTTCCACTTATAGTAATACTAAAACATCAAAATTCAACTGTTGACTGAAAAGAATGCTCTGACCTTGCCACAGCCAATCAAAATAATCCAGCTATAATTTGGTGTTGCTAGCATAAAAATCAGTTGTAGTTCTGATTGTTTCTGTTTTATACTCTTTTTTTTTCCACAATACAAGATGATGTATAGCTACACAAAGTTAAACACATATTTAAAAAAATAAATTAAACATTCGTTTGTTGTTTATCAAAAATGGCTGGATGCTTTCATTTTTATACTCTGTATGTTTAATGTGAAATTTTATGTGGTCTTAAGGTTCTTCTTGAGGCATATTCGCGCTGTGTTTCTGTGCTGAGTTTGTCCTCCAAGGCGTCAGATGTGGCCGTACAAGTGTGCGACCACATCAGCCAGTGCTTCTCTGTGGCGGCTAGCTTCCCACATTGTCGGGAGGTCATTGGGGAGATGCCAAACCTCATTGTGGATCTGTGCCGAATATTACAGTTCAAGGTAAATTTTACATAAACTAATTATGACATTTAAAAAAAAGATTTATCGATACAAGAAACAAGGTATGCAGCTGATTGCGCTTTAATTGTTTTTTTTCTCATTCTATGAAAAAGTGGTACATATAATATAGAAAATTAATGATAATGCATTTTTTAAAGAAAATATCAATTAAATTTGCTAATGTATCCAAAAGAAAATACTTTTATTGGATTTTAATTCTACTTTATTTTTTTTTAATATATAAGAGAGTATATTGTGACGCGTTTCGTTTTGTTAGGACATTTTTAAACTAACTAAAATATTTACAAAGTTTCTTTACATACTAAAAATAAATTCTGTTTAATGATTGAGGATTTCTATACAAGCTGAGATAAGTAAAGTAATTAAAAATCTATTAGGGTATACTGAGTATATTTTTAGTAAATATTTATGTTAGTTTGAAAATGTCCTAACAAGATGAAATGCTTCACAATATACCCTCTTGTATATATTTTTTTTAAAAGTAGAATTAAAATCCAATAAACGTGTTTTATTTTGGATACATTACCAAATTTAATATGGAATTCTACCAATTGTCTGCATAAACAATAAATAAAATACTTATTGAAAATGGCGGCACTTAAATAAGTGTAAGTATAAGCGTGTTATATATAAGCCATCAAGCAGGCAAATTGTAAAGTTAGAATTGTGTCAACTTTTTAGCATACGAGAGTTTTTTTATAGTTTATTCTTTGTACACATAAAAATCAAAAATTTTGTTAGACTCCGTTTTTTCGGATGTGCGATATATTATCACCGCAAAAAACTCCTTTATGCTCCAAGATTTGACTTGTCCTTTTCCGTGCGCAACATTAATAATGATATATAGACAAACTCAATAAATTCGCCGTTTTTTAATTTTGGTAGGTATAAAAGTAAATAAATCTTATAGTTTTTGTATATTTTAACCGGTTAAGTGCCATAAGCGTGTTAATGTACTCTCCATTTCCGTGCTTGGAGGTCTGGCCTTACAATGGCGCGTAAGAACGCATGCCTTTGCATGCGCTTTACGCGTAGAGGTCAAGTATTCCAAACAATTTTAGATTTCATACACTCAGAAACATTTGTTAGAAGCTTGATGACTGACAGCGGTTCAAATGAGAGTTTCTAAAAATTGCCTTAATTTTTGCCTGTTGGGAACTGCCATAGCAATACTTAGTGGCACAGAAAAGGTTAATAAACACCTGATCTAAAAATGTTAACTGTTTTATGTAAAATATTTCTAATAATTATGAAATGCATTAAACATTTTATTTTCATTTATAGCACTTGGGTACTGTTTGCTGCAGTGCGGTACAGTGTGTGGGGGCCCTCTGTGTAGACGGAGCCCTACAGACTCGCCTCCTGAGGTGTGGAGCCCTGTGGCCCCTCATGAAGTTTGCCCTGCTGTATGACTTCACGTTAGACGAAGGAGGCGTGGAAAGGTCCAAGGACTCCAACCAACAGGTGAATGAATGTGTACTTATTGTATTCCCATTCTTGACTTACCCATTCTCTATATAATTAAATTGTGCTAAGTATGGAGCTGATAATTTTATTGTGAAGTCGAATATAGATGTTGTTTTTCTGGGCTATTGTACTGTTCGTGTAATATCATCAAAAAGTGGTCTCTGGACGAGTGTTTTCAACTCGATGGCTGCTCTAAGCAAATCCTAAATTATAAAATCAAGTGGAGATATATCCGCCTCGTTATATAGTTGTTGACACGATTGTCTCCATTCTCGACGTCCTGGTTCGATGAAATGGGAATGATGATGATTTTTTAATATTACAACTCTTATAATAATAAAATAATTTGTATTTTAAAGAATCTTAGAAAATAAAAGTATCATTTTGTTTTGGTCAGCGTCTACTATGTGTAAGGTTTTTTTTAGATTGCTAACTGACGTGAAATATTTATTTTTTATTCTTGTAAGAGTTGTGAAATGGTAAATTTGAAAATATTTTAGCAAAAATTAATATATCGCTGTATTTTTTTCTGCAGGAGGTAGCCAACCAGCTTGCCAAGTTATCGATCAGTGCCTGCGGAAGGTTGGGTGGGTACTTGGATGGAGATAAGGAAACTCCCAGTAACCAACTTGCCAGGAATGCTTGCCAATCACTTCTCACCCCTTATCTTGCCAATAAACTTAAGAATGATAAACCGGAAGAGGTAAAAAAAAATACTCACCTGTCTAAATAAAAATAAGTTAAATAAAAAATATATTTGATTTTATTAAAGAATGAATACAATTTGTTATGTTGTGAACATTTTTGTTGCAACACTTTTATCAAAATGATTTAGTATGTATCCCTTTTTTTCTCTCTGAAATTGATCAAATATATTTTCAAGTCAGCATATCCCTAGATGGAACTGTTAGGTGACCATTTTGAGTAATGTATTTATGTATATATGTTTTATTGATGAAAATTTTATTATTTTACAGCTTCTGAAAATTTTAAATTCCAACTGGAGAAATCCATACCTTGTATGGGACAACAGCACAAGAGCCGAATTATCGGAATTCCTACAGAATAGAAAACAATACGCCCTGAATGATGACGAAGATGATGACATTATTCTCTGCACGGAATTCAAATACTCGGCTCATGAGGGACAACTTATGATAGGAGAACTTTTTGTCCAAATATACAACGAACAACCTACCTTTCCAATCGAGGTACATACATACATACATAAATATATAGTATAAATACTTAAAGGTTCATAGTATCCTTCTGTAGAGTAGCTATGGTTTTTATTTTAAATAAATATCCATATTGGCGATAAAACTGTTAAATGGCTAATTCCACAAAAAGTGAATTTTGTGTTTTAGTCAATTAGAGATTTTTTAAAAATGAAAAATAACTGCAGTAAAATCTCAGTTTCACATTCCTCAATTTTACATTTTATTTTACGCTTTTTACTATAAAATCTTATCAATTTTTTTTTACTTTCAGAATCCCAAAGGTTTGGCCATTGATCTCCTCGAGTTCCTCGGAAAACAATCTCAGGGTGCGATGAATGATGAAAAAATCAGCCATATTGAAATGGCTCTTGAGGCTTTGGCTAATGTCATCAAAAATAATGCTGGTGAGTTGTATTTTATAAGTTGCTGTAGCTCGTCAAATTTATCACATTGTACCATAACTTACATAATAATTGTTTTCAGTTGGAACACTCTCCTTAAAATTGTATATCATTATTACAGGTGTTGAGATTCAGTGTATTGGACATTTCGGCTTAATATTTGGATTATTAAGTGCTCGTGGATACCCCACAGTACAACAAGCCGCTCTACAGGTAATTAAAATTTTATTTTATGTTTTAATTATAAATTGTTGCTATATTATGTAAATGATATGTGGGGGTCATAGTCCATTGATTAAATGACACACACACACATGGAATGATCTCACCTGAAATATAGAGTAACGACTGATGAAGCGAGTCATTATTTTATATTGAATACTCTGTATATATTCTGCAAGACTAACAGTATTGCACATAAAATGTCCGTCTACATAAGAGCAACGTCCTGCAGTACATTCACGCCACGGATACATGAAGAACAAAGGAACGTGGTCATAGAGAGACCATAGGACATGTTAACATCCAATCAACCCAAGTAAGTCAGCCCAAAGAGTCAGCCCAGTCAGCTCAACGCAGTCATTCAGTTCATGCATGTAGTTCAAGTGCAGCCAGTTCAACTCATCATGGCCGTTACGCTCGCGCTACACAACCAAGTGCTGTATCTTATTCGACATGCAATAATACACCTTGGAATACCAATCTTGTGTCTTCTGTGAATCTCCGACTGGGGTAGGAGCTCCAACCCCACAATAAGTCAAATCCTACAGATACAATACGTGTTATAAGGAATTTTCCAATATTTTTATGTCAATTGGTTAAGATTTTAAAATTAAAAATATTTTGTAATTTGGAGCAGCATTAACAAAAATACTCATTGGTGTACCCTTCATTTGTTTTCGGTTTTGTAGATTGTGGTATTTTACCAATTAATTGCTAACGAATACTGGAATCCCTCTTTACTTAATTTGTTATTTTATTTTCTCTTCAGGTGGTGGCAAGCAGTGCTGGGTGCGGCGAATGCGTGGAGGACGTGGCCGCCGGACGCCTCGTGGGACACTTGTTGCCACTCGTGGCGGCCGGGCCCCTTCAGCCCGCAGCCCTAGACGCCCTGTCGCCCCTCCTCACCAATACTAGTATTGTTAATGAAGCTCTCAATAAAGGTATTTGTACAAATGTTGAGTACTATTAAGGTGAGTCAGGTTAGGTTATGAATTATCACCCTATTGTAACTAATATTGATTTATTTCAACTTGACTGAGTGGGTGCGCTGTAGATAATACATCAAGACCTCAGTTAGACGCGGGGATCCAACAAGTTTGGATTATTTTTATCATTTATTTACATACATAAGTTTGTCGTACATTATCTAAGACATAAGTCCCAACTCCATGAGACTAAAAGTCCTGTGTTGAGATGGGCGACTTATACATACTTCGAGCGCCAAACAAAACAGCGTTAAACTAGGTCGTCTAATCTCATAAATAATGGGGATGTGTGAAACAGAACAGATAATAAGATTTTTTTTTTGTTTTATTTATGGTTAAATACATTTTGTTGTCAAATTTATTGCAAAATTTTTTATTCATTAAAAATGGGGGTTGGGTTTGGTTAGGTTAGGCTCGTTGCACATGCCGTTTAGTCATACTGAATTAAATATTATAATTGTGTTATAATTCATAAAAAATAGAGATTAGGTTGGGTTTGGTTTGGCCAGTGTTTTTCAACATGTGGGTCGCGACGGTCATGAGCATGGCAAAAGTAAAATGTAAGAGATGAAAGACTGGCAGCATTTTGTAAGGAAGGGGGGATAGCATATTTTAAGAGGAAATGCGGTCTGACTTTTCTTCATACATAGTGAATGGTGCATAAGGCACTGTTTTGGTTCACCAACCGCAGCTTATCTTGGTCATTTTAGATACAGGAAGGTAATATGATCAGTCTTACGCTTTATAAGACTGGAAAGAAATCAAAAGAAATGTCCCAGAACTGGTTTATGTACAAGGGAGTACAGTTATTTGAGGAAATGCCAGAAAGCATAAATAATAAAAAAAGTGTAAATATATTTCAAATTAAATGTAAAGAGTACATATGTAAAAAATACTAGGCTATATATAATGTAAATAGTGAATATACATAGGTTAATACTGTAAAACTGTTGTTTTAAATGTACTCGTAAGTGTACATACGTATAAAAGAACAGTTTGAATATTATTAATTGGGATAGTAATGTACAATTGTAATAAATAATGTTAGAATAAGTATAGATGTATTAGACTATCTTTATCATAAAACTAAATAAAATTACTAATTTAAAAAATAATATATATGTATATTCTAGTCTAAAAACTCCTTTTTAAATACAAATTGTCACCTCTTGCGTGGTAGGTAATGCTCTCAGTAAAAATATGCATCATTTTACAAGCCCATCAAATTTCAACATAACTAGTTCTGTTATTGAAACATTTTTTGCTAACATAATATTTTGCTGATTTATAATGCTTGTTTGCAGGTGCTGTGATATACTTATTAGACTTATTCTGTAATTCCAATTCCGAACAACTCTCCGTAAACTCTGCTGATCTTCTTGCCAAGATGATGACTGACAAACTTCACGGGCCTAAGGTAACAAACCTACCATAACCGTTGTTTTGTAAAGTTTTCTAGCAATTACAAATTAAAATAATATATTATCGCCAAAGATCGCGCACATACCTTAGTCTTAAGATTCTTCCAATTTGAAAAAAAATTATAATGTACTTAATTAAAAGTTCATATTAATTCTTAAGATGTTACGAACTAACTTAATAAAGCATAAATAAATAAAAAGTATACGGGAATTGAGAGGAAGCGCGGTCTCACTTTTCTTCATACAGATGTATTCCTTTATTTTCTCCCTGTATTATGACACTAGTGCAATGATTTTTTACAAACTAGATATTTACCATTGGGGCGTTGTTATCATTTTTTGCTTTTTTGATCAATTGTTTATTATGGAACCTTTCTAAAACCCTTTAAAGCGCCCAGTTTTATCGGCTTTCTTTGTACATATGGTATACAAATATGATGACTTTATTTTTAAAAAATCTAATAGGTACCAACACAGGAAATTTTAGTCTGATACTCTTTCTAAAAAACCAACAAAAACGGTTCAGTTTTGAAGTGCGGAAAACGGGACAACGAAACGTCGATTTTATTGATTTTAGCCAGGCATAATCAGTCCGACGTGCAGTTATCTTTTTCGCACAGTATCGGGAAGGCATTTGCGACAGAATATCAGAAAAACAAACGTTCAAATACCTGTTCCTCAAAATTCACTCGCAGCTTTTCTTGTTCGGCAACGAGCAACTTTTCCGTGTATGTGGGCACCACCAAGGAGACTTATGTCCACAGATGCGGTATGTGGTGGGCAAGCTGTCATCACATATCATCTTAATGTTCCAACCCTAAAAAATCTAATATGTGTACAAGAAATTATGGTCACCCACTTAGTATCATTTGTTACAATAATTTATCATTTGGCAAACAGCGCAATGTATTGTGCCAAATAATTATTTTGCATTTAATTGTATTTTTACAACATGGAAATACTTCCAAAATGCTTCTTAGCACAAAATTACCCAATGAGAAATATTTAAAAACCATGTCCAAAATACTAAATAAATGTAGCGGAAAATTATTTTGTATTCATATTACTAATATGAGTCGTGTTAAATTTTAGATAAAGTTATCCCTTTGCCGCTACCTCCCGGCCATATTCGCGGACGCTATGAGGTCTGGGGGGGCAGCAGCGGCTGTGCGGATGCTCAGCACTCCTCAACAGCACCCAGAGCTCGTATGGAATGTCGACTCCAAGGACAGAGTGTCAGCGCTCATTTCCAAACACAAAGAAGAGTAAGTTTTTTCAAACCATACCACCACAAGAACCACATCGGCACAACGCTACCACCATAGTGGAATAAATGTGGATAATCAAATTATTTTGAACCGGGTTGTGGTCCCGTGGCTAGTGTTGCGGACTCACGGATCAGAGGTCCAAGATTCGCTCGCACCCCGCTCTTCCACAACTTGGTTTCCATTTTCTAATAGTGAATTTTTTACAACCCGTTGAAAATGGAACTCAAAGTTGAAATATTTGAGTAAATCATAAGAACGCAAATATTTTATTTTTTTAAATACTACCAGCCTTAATAAGATGATACAAATCAATACGTATATTTTCAGCATCATTGATAAAATGTATCAATTCAATACGGACTTAAATTTGAAAAATGGTATTCATTTCTATCACTAGTGCAGGTGTTTTAGGCTATTACAAATAACAAACAACCCGGCCTTAATGTTGCATTGATAAAGTGACATTGTATTTTATTATTCCAATAAAAATTATGAAAATCTAGATAAATTTCCTAATTTTTTCCATCAAGGCATTACTCATCCCAGCTTCGTGACCCGTCTACGACTTGCAATACGGCTGTCTCAGAGTCGGGGGTCGGGTCCGCCTGGACACCTCCTGGGGAGGTCGTAGTAGGCGGTGTGTACCTGCGCCTGTTTGTTGCCAACCCGCAATGGGCGCTGCGTAGTCCCCGTACGTTCCTTGCTGATCTGTTGGACTGCACGCTGGCCGGGCTACAGAAGGGAGGACAGGTAATTCTTTTAATGTCTATTTTACATATTTATATTTTTAGATTTATTAAGTGTGTATTCTTTAAAATTTATGTACCCAGTGTATTTCTTTCTTTCTGAACCCTTTTATTTTTTTTTGTAGATTTTTTAAAAACTGTCTTTATTCTGAATTTATTTAAACTTTTTTTTCTCTTTTATTTTATTTCTTTGTATATTATACTATCATCCTACTATATTCCTTTAAATGTACGTAATATGTTGTTTCTGTAATTTTTAAAATTATTATTAATAATACACTAGCAGCTATTAAGCTGATGCGTGTATATCAAGTGTACATGGTTATTAAACATTATAAATTGATGTGTGCATCTAGGCGGTTTTTGAACACATAACCTGAACTAGCACCAATCACTTTCTCGGGAAGGCCATACCATTTCTCCACAACTCGGTTTGTCAGGAAGTTCTTCCTGGGGTTGGATGAGAAGGAGGTAGTGTTGAGTTTCAATGAATGACCTCTGAGATGGCGGTTTTCATTCATAGTGAACATTGATTTCAACTTGGGTACATTATATTGCTCAGTTAAGATTTTGAACGTTTCAATCAAGTCACCACGCTGCCTCCGCTCTTCTAGTGGACTTAACCCGAGCTCTCTCAAGAGTCAAATGTATTTTATCTCTGTCAAATGTATGCAAAAGCCGTTAATGTTTTGTTATCAGACCACTTGACTTTATTTTGGAAAGCTACTTGTATATAGTTTTGGAAAACGAAAATCTTTTCAACTACGGGTGTAGTTATAAACTAAATTTAAATATATGGAAATAAAATAATCTATGCACTGACAGGCAGTCATGTGCATAGAGTTTTTAATTTGGATAGGCAGTAGGAAAAATGACATCACTATGTTAATGGCTTGTACTCAATGTTGAAATTACTGAAGCCACATCAAATAGCCAAATAAGTCCTTTATTTTATGCTGTTATTCCAAACTGCTTAAGGTTAGAAAATAATATGCGAGGGAAACAATATAAACGGTTGGTATGTACACTCCCAGTTAGGTCTTTGAAATATTTCACACTAAATAAAAAACTTTTCTTTTGAACTAACTCTAATTTAGATGTATGTCTTCCTTTGCTAATAATATGTATTTAGGCGATAAAATTTAACTGAGAAATGGTTCGGTTTTAAAAAATGGTTAAACATATATTTCCCATACCAGCACAAGTTCCACTGTTTTCCTTTTCTATTTTTTTTTTGTAAAATGAATACACAATAATATTTCTGATCATATGGAAAAATCGATTCGACATTAGACCTTTGAGCATGTTTTATGATTATTAAATGAAGAAACCGCTAGATGGCATTAATGTGCTCATTTGTTATTTCTAATTAAGTACTACCTTAGCAATCACTAGTACAGACACATTGTCAATTCAACTCAAATATACGTGGAGCCATACATACTCATTTTTGTGTAAACAAAGAACTGCCATATTAGTAAGCAAATCAGGCTTGTGATTTGTTCCTTCGACACCGTCGCTACGACAGAGTGATCAAATTATGTTCAATTGTTTGCGCGAATTTTTCAAATTCCTCCAATTATTTCTTGCGTACTTTGTTTCATATTAGAGAAAGTAATATAAAAGTTTATGCATTTATAGCCCTTTACCTGTCTTTAAACAGTAAAAATTTACCTTATGCATGTTTCAGAGCGAGTTGCTAGAACTGTGCACGCAAGCATTATGTGGACTGCTGACCGCACAGCCCTCCCTAGCAGATCTGGTAGCCGGAAGGGGACACCTACCGCGCTTGTGTCGACACCTAGGTTCTCATCCGCAACATGCTCTGCCCATACTGCACACCATATCCAACAGCCAGGTAGGAAATTCAGTACTAAATACGTAAGGAGCAATTATTTATGGCTGGTTAAAAATGGCTCCAAAATCTAAATATTTCCCTAGAACAAATAAATATAGGAACATATATTTGTTTTGAAATGTCTTGCTGAAACTTGTTATTGGTTGGAAATCCAATTTGTTGTCATTTTAAATTGTTTTATTGTTTAAAAGTGAGCGTTTCCAACAGATTTGTGTCAGCACTCTCGCTCAGACTGACTGCATTGTGGGGATGAAGGAAGCCATGAAAACTAGGAAGGAACTTATAGGATTAGCTTGTGAATCCCTCTCCAGAATATTTAGTAGCCCCGCCAACACAGATGAACTTGTGCTGCAGGTTTGGACCTATTCATTCATTATTATCATAGCATCCTTATCTTGATTTCCTCATAAGTAGTCAAACAGACCTTGCAGATTGTAAATATGTAGGATAAAAGAAAGCTAAGAGACTAATTTTTAATTGTAATAAATTGACGTAAAGATATGGCAGGAATTAGAGATGGGCATATTAGTTATTTGCTTAAAGAAGAAACTTTTTGATGCTTGTGTTCTCCCTGCACTGATTTTTTTCTGTGAAGCTTTTGCGTTCACGAAAAAATTTTACACAAATTATCAGTGACACAAAGAACTATGGAAAGGAAAATGCTGGGTAGTTTGTTGAGAGGCAGAAGGACCAACACATGGATAAGAGTGAGATCAAAGGTCACTGATGTGGTCCAAGTCAAGTTCTAATGGTCTAATTAAAGTTGTTTTTATTTATTTTATTATTATGTGTTTATTATGTTTATTCACTTTATTTCCTATGTTAAGAATCAATAAAAAAAAAAAATACATGTTTTTACTGCAATATTTTTCCAATATTTTTTTTGGTTAAGTACTTTTATTTATTGCTAACTTCAATGTTGGTTATACAATCAAACCACTTTAGACCTAATATTTATTCTCTTCAAACACTGACAAACTCAGAAATGTAATGTTATGAGTTTTAGTAAGGTGCCAGGATGCAAAGTTAGCCATTCACAATGGAGCCCGGTTGCCGTCCCTTATGTTTAGAAGCGAAGTGTAGAATTAGAAAAACAAGGATGAAACTAGGATAAATGCTGTTGAAATGCAATCTTTCTATATGTACTTAAACTTTCTAAAACTATTTACGATAGGTGCGAGATATATGTATATATGCCTGTATGCAAAGATAGAGTGACACGGCACTCTATCCTCTTTGCATACTCCTACAGAGAAACAGCATGATGGTTTGTTGTTGTTGCTAAGATTCACACCGATGTAGCAGTATTTGCATTATCCAAGAGTTGAATAGTTCTAACCTAGTATAAATTAGAGTGACAGATGACATGCATCATATTTAAAGTTCAAAAAAATAAAAGATCTAATAAACCCATAATATTTTTCTTGCCCAGGCGCTGGAGTCAGACATGGTAGGCCAACTCCTCTCTTTGCTGGAGGGCTCTGCAGCGTCAGGCCAAGCCGCAGCCCAGGCCGTAACTGCCCTGAAGGCCATGGCCCGCTGCGCCCTGCACGGAGACCGGGTGAGGGCAGCCCTGGACGCCTGCCCCTCCTGGCAACGGTACGCCGCACAGAGACACGACTTATTCATTGCCTCGACTCCCACTCAAGGGTACCTCACCGGTAAGCAATACCTGATATTGTCAAAGAATATCATCCCTTTCCCATCTAGCTCTTTCCTGTCATACGTACTTTTTAATTAATATTGTACACGAGCCAATATGCTAGCACAAAGATTCTATGGATGTTCCGTGGAGATAAAGAACCGGTTGTTTTAGGTGCTATGCACGCAGCAATACACCAGTGAGCTGTGTTGTAAATACAACCAACATAGATAGAATTGAAATTGTCAAACGCACCAATTTCCTCATATGCTTAATAAGGAAAACATTCACTCACATCACCCAAGATTTGTTCCTCAAAATATATAAAACATATGTTCGTCCACTCCTGGAGTATGCCTACCAAATCTGGAGTCCCTATTTTAAAAAAAAACATAGAGTTGTTAGAGAAAGTCCAGAGAAGAGCAATTAAAATGGTAGTTTCTCTAAGAAATAAATCATACGAGGACCGCTTAAGGGAGCTCGGGTTAAGTTCACCGGAAGAGCGGAGGCAGCGTGGTGACTTGATTGAAACATTCAAAATCTTAACTGAGTAATATAATGTACCCAAGTTGAAATCAATGTTCACTATGAATGAAAACCGCCATCGCATTCATTGAAACTAAACACTACCTCCTTCTCATCCAACACCAGGAAAAACTTTCTGACAAACCGAGTTGTGGAGAAATGGAATAACCTTCCCGAGAAAGTGATTGGTGCTAGTTCAGTTAATGTGTTCAAAAACCGCCTAGATGCACACATCAATTTATTATGTTTAATAACCACGTACACTTGTACACTTGATATACACGCATCGGCTTAATAGCTGCTAGTGTATTATTATTAATAATAATAATAATAATAGAGTTAGGATATAAAAGTGTGCTACAATAATGGTTATAGAGCCTGATGCAAGCTTTTCCGAGACTTTATCATGAGTGGGATATTTGC
Organism: Micrasema longulum; assembly: GCF_059751315.1. Taxonomy (NCBI): domain Eukaryota; kingdom Metazoa; phylum Arthropoda; class Insecta; order Trichoptera; family Brachycentridae; genus Micrasema; species Micrasema longulum. The sequence goes on from NW_028278321.1 coordinate 218,667, forward strand.
TGCTGCAGGTTTCCTCACTGGGATGAACTGCTTAGACATGGCAGGTCTTAGAAAAAGACTGGGGAAAAGCCCAAATATCATAATCAGCTAATAGATGGAACACTTGATGGAACATATATAATGAACTATAGATGGGTGTTGTGTCACGTAATGTTTTAAACAAATAAATAATAATAAAAAATCTCAGTAGACAAACATAGATTTCATCCTCAATGGATTTTGTAAAGAATGACTTTCCATATTCTCTTCTTAAACATTAATCTCCATCTTAGGTGAGATACCTATCCCATCATCACATTCGTTCCCAATATTTAATTATTTTTTTAAATTTTCAATAAACGACTTGTATTAATAGTTTTCTGTTTTACTATTGGAATAATGAACAGGTTGAAAATGCAATCTTCACTTGGATTGTCGGGCGGAAGTTCTCGTCACATCGCCCTCAGCCGCATAATGTGATTAAAAAAGTATAATAATCAATATCCTATTTGATTTCTCTGGTTGAAGTGATGCTTAAGTTAAATAACAATTTTCTTTCAATATCTTACAATGTGCACTAATCCGTGTTTTCTTTTGTGTGAGTATGTTGTATTTGTGGAATTTTGAATACCGATTTTTTACAAAATGTTGCAAATGGGTTTAGGTATGTACTTCACAGCTGGATTGTCATTTTAGCCGGAATACATATCGGTTAACCAAATTACAAAACGGCTCCGTATTGCAAAAAAGGCCAATCGACGATTTGCCGTATTCCATTTTGGCTGAATAATCATGGTGCATTTCTTCATTCGTTATGTTGGATACAAATCGCACCTGATTATACTTTTTCCTATCACTTGAGGCGTTGCATGCCACACGTCATTAAGTTAAGATGGCGTCATGCAACAAAACTATCGAAGAGACCATCGCAGGAGACTGCTGCGAGAGATTGCTCAAAGTTATTTATTATTAATCATAATATTTTTGGTGCACACATAATACCGTGTTTTATTCATATCTTTGATTTTTGTATTTTTAAATAATAATTATGCTTCCACTTTCCATTATGTAATGTGTTTATTTTAGATAGTTGTACAAATAAAATTTGAACACCTTAACTAATAAAAAATATACCGTCGAACTTGGTTATTACGAGGAAGATGGGACCGACTGAATTTGCTCATTACTCGTTATACCAGAGAAAGGTTTTTTTTAATCAAATCACCATTGCATATTGTCACTAAGTTAACATATAAACATACGTATAGTTCATACAGATAATTGAAAAATAAAATACTAAGAAAAATTATAATAAATGCTTACAAACATAGTACTTTCGAAATTTAAAATGCAGATAAAAAAAAAAACTTTTCGCGCCACATTTTATTTCACAAATAATAGCCTTTTTTTCATGAATTGAGACACTTCATCTTGTTAGTAGACATGTTTATAATTCAAGGGTTTTTTAAAAATTATTTATTTTAATTTATTAAACCTTACGGATTATTAAATTAATTTTACAAAAATAATATATAATTTTTTATTCATACTCTGTTGTTAATAATAATATTTTTTACACCTTTTGAAAAGTTTGTCCGAGGTTTTTGGTTAGTTTTGTCTGGTAGTTTATTGTATAATTTCAGTTAGTTTTTAACTGATCTGACATCTACAAAGAAGTTGTAGGTTGTAATATGGTGTCGTGACGGTACTTACTGGGTTCACAAGCTTGGATTTTTTACATGCAATTTCATCCACGTGTGATTTTTTTTTTCAAATATTGTCGGTTACATAGTGTCATAAACGTTATTCGATCCCGACGCCCAGCGACATCGGTCCTAAGTTAGCCGCCCATTTAGATCTTATTTTAAAAATTATGTTTTTAAACTATTGAAGAGTTTTTGCTAAACTGTTGACAATATATTTGTTCGGTATGTCCGAGAAGTAGCTCGTTATAAAAGTGAATAAATGTATGGAGAAAACCATGAACTAAAATGCCGATGAATGTTTCCTCGTTACATTCGAGGTCTCGCTATTTCCGTGATCGTTATAACCAAGTTCGACTGTCTATACTAAAATGATTTCAAGAACGAAACATTGTTATAAAATCCAGACGTTTTCCGATGACACTATCTACCTATATGGATGTTTGTTTTTAACAAAAATCAAAAATGTTAATGTTGTATCCCAACTCAACACAGTGCTCTTAGTCTCGTGGATTTTGGGATATGTTACTTTTTTATGTGATATATTGCACATTCATTCATTTATTGTCATTTGCAAGTTTTGACCACAGATCGATAGAGAAAAATCAATGTACTCAATATAATTATAAGGTAATATATATATATTCAATAACAACAATCATTTATTGAAATAATCTTTAATTATTAATTTCGACACTTAATAAATAAATATTATGTTTGAGTGCCATTATGCACTCGTATGCGGTTTTAATGAACTTTTTAGTTATGACACTTTGGCACAGTGTCCTACATTTCAAATTCTATTAATAAAACATCATACTTAACTCAAAACACAGTTTTTTATTTTTACTTATGACACCCCCTTGACGGGGTGCGATATGTACTTTTATAACAAATAAAACTAAACAATTATATGGTTTGTTTCTTTGATCATAGGTGGAATTCCGCAAACTGCCGGCTACCTGACACAGGGACCCACATCCAATATAACATTGCAACCTCCTCCAGTGGACTGATGAAGATCAACTCCATTCTATCTGTATCTTCTTACATTAATAATGAAAAGCCATCTCCTTATTTTGTGATGCATTCACTTGTGATATCAAATGCACTGGAAAGCACTTATCTACGGGCATGTAACTGTTACCAAAATATCATAATTGTATGTCTTAAATTAACTAGGCGAAAGTTTTTCCTTGTATCGGGGCAGTTTCCAAAGCAATAAATGTTTTGCAAATTAATTCATGTGCTTAATTTAAATGTACATACATAATTATACATCGTAAACTGCTCTCTTTTCATTAACATTTAAAATTGTTTTAGTTTTTTTTATACATAACTTGAGATTTATTTAAAATAAACCAGTAATAATAAATTTGCTTTTGTGTATTAGAGATTTATACAGTTTTTATATAAATATATTGTACATAGTATATTATGTAGTTGTTACATATATTTTTAAATAATTCTTAAATGTTAAATTCTCATAAACTTGTGCCTTTGTCACCATTAGTGGTGTTTCTATGTAGTTATTATATAGATAATTTTTAATGTTAATTATATCACAGTGTATTTCTTTCATATTTATATTTACAAATTAATTATCACAATTCACTATGTAATCAAACATTACAATTTGTTTTATCACTAATGGTGATAAAGAATAATGATAAATACTCGGCAAGGGAACTTTTTACACGTATTTACAAGGGTCCATGGATATGTTCTACCTCTGATCTATTTCAATGCAGACGAGAAAACCTTCTTGTACCTTATTTTTCGGCGAATTCCCTTCTGGAATTGTATGCATTTTTACAACGACTCCAACATTTTTATAGTGTCCTGGTAGAAATTTTGTCCAACCCCTGCCAACCACTCTGGGGGGCGTTCAATCAATTCAAACCCAGCTTCGTGAATAGCAGCCATCAACACGAACGCCTTGTGTGCTGGAGCATGAGTGGTCGTGTCTAGATGAGTGATTGGCGGGGGTCGGACGAATGTTCTACCAGGAAGCTATAGAAATGTTGGACCATCGCTGAAAGAAGTGCGTACAAGTCTAAGGAGGCATAACAAAATAATATGTAAAAACTATTTGTCATCTGCTTTGGAACAGGTCAATGGTGGAGTATATCGATCAACTCTTGTAATTAAAAATATATAACCACGAACTCTAAATATCTTAATTCTTACTTTCAACTCATAAAAAGGAAATTACTTTGCTGTTCAAACATTCCAAAATAGTAAAAGATTAGTCGGACCAATTAATGTTAAATTTTGCGTTTATATAAACATGTTATTACTATAAATTACGCCATTTGTAAAATTAATTTAAGCCATTCAAATTATGCATTACAAGAATCTATTTTTTTAATGTAAACCACAGCTATGCTTTGTTCCTTTGTATTTAGCTTAAAAACAATATTACTTCTATCGTAATAAGAATATTTTTTAGTTTAGTTTTATGCATAGAATATTGAAGATCTCTTAAAAATCAATTAACACATTTTTATGGAAAACTTGTGATAAATTAATACAACATATTTAATCTTCGAGCCCCTGGGAAAGTGAAAATAAATTTCGTACGCATCATCACATTGTTTAAATATTTATGTAACTTTTTTTGTCTGATATAACATTTTTCAAATCAAAGTCCCACAAAGCAAGTAAAAAAGTAAATTTCCCTAGATTCCCAGTAAAATTCTTACCCAATGTGTCCCTGGCTCGAGTGAGCCTTGTAATACACAAAAAGTGTAAAAATATCAGACTTTATAACACACGACCAGTGTTGATATTTGTCCCCTTTCTAACAAAAAGCTAATAGGTATTTTTAACATGCAATTAGTGAGAAAAAACAATGTAATATTAGAATGAATGAAAAAGAGCAAAGCACACGATTACGACTATCAGGATAGAATGAATGAAACAGAACAATGTGGCATGTCAAATCCAGAAATTAAGCTGTATCTCTTGTATAAATATATTGTGCTTTCCAAGTAAATTTGTAAAGAATACAGTAACATTGAGTAAATAAATTTGCATACTTAATATGTAGTATGTATGTAATTTTTGGGTTAATAGCAGATTTCATCGCTCGAATGCCAAACTAGCGGGATGTAAAATGCACTCCAGCTGCTGAGCATTTTGCCTGCGCGTGCTGATTTTTTTAGCAATCGTAATGTTTATGTGAAAACGGAACATAATCGCTGATGGATTGCAGTTCTTGGTTGGCCTCTATGATAAACTGTATACATGCTTTTTTTTAGATTCCGATAAAAAAATATAAGTATACAATATTACTACTACATACAATTTTTTATGTAAATTCAATACATATATTTATATTGACGTTTCCCACTACGCAAAATAAAAAAACAATTCTCTCTCAAATGAGCAATAACTCTGCAATAATGTCTATATAAAATTATAGCACTACATTCTTTGAGTTATAGCTAATTTTTTTTACCTTTTCTTAGAAAAAACTAATAAAACAAAGACTGTATAACAAAACTGCTATATTTTTCAAAAACCATTGTAGGATATACAGGCTATCAAAAAAGTAGTAAAACAGTATGGTATTTCTACAAATACTGGATAAAATGGGCACCTTCTTTAGTTTATGGCGTTCATTTTCAAACCATCTACCCGCTCATTGTGCTAATTTGTTTGTAAAAATCATTACTTTGTTCTATCGTAATGTATAATTTATTTCTAAAATCTTTATAAAATTTGCTATAAACTGGCATGAACAATGAATGAACTTTTTATAAAAAAGCCCACATTTAATTCATTCCGCGAACTGTAACTTTATTTGAATAAAACAATCAAAATATTGGACAATGGTGGTGATTTTATTACTTAAATCTATCCCTAAATACAAACCAACAATGAACAAATACTTTCATTCATCGTTATCTTTCTCTAAGACACTTTTATTTAATCGAAAATTATTAAACGTTATATTTGCAATCAGTTGAATGCAGTTTTCGGCACTGTTATGATACCAATGACGATGTTCAATAACTGGTATTAATTAGTTTATTCAAAAAGTAGTATGAAAAATCCATTTTAGGTCCTAAAGTCCACAATAACAAGAAGGAAAATAAGACAAATTCCGCTTGAAGATTTTGATGTACCGAAACTGATAGCTGAAATCTACACTCTGGCATTCGAGCGGTTAAAATATTATTTTTTTTAATGATTATTTTAGATCTTATGATGATTTCAAAAAGGTATAAAAATATATTTTTCTCCAGCAATATTTCGAGTTTGTCCAAATGTTTATAGACTGGATTTTATCCCCTAAGGAGGTTATTAAAATTGACATCTTACAACAGAGATGGAAAACATTTTAGAGAGCGGAATATGGAAGTCTAGCCATTTACAGGGCTTATTGTATGATCTGTCATTTGGCTGGTTTAACCCTTCTTTGCAGAACGATTTTTTTTTTACACATTCGATGGTTGAATAAGCTTCAAAATATTTTTTATATTATAAAAGTTTATTGTGAATTGTAATAATGCAGTAAAGGATGAAAAATGTTTTTTTACTCCATGAGAAAAAATGAGATCATATGATCATGACCAAGAAAAGCGCTGAATTTTTACACCTTTGTGTAAAATTCATCATTCAACTTACATTTGACCATCTGTATTTCTTTAATTCTTCTCTGTTGATTTTCATGAAGTTAGAGCTGAAACCTTTATTGATGAATCTCATCCGCATAACCAAAATCAACACGTCAAAGAATCAAATAAATATGAATATTCAAATACAGGCAGAATGGTGAAACTTAAAATATTGGTAATATTAATTTGTATTTTACATCATACACACAAGAAGTCTAACTATAATGTACATTTGTTTCTTTCTATACCCATGAGAAAATACAATCTGAAATAGAGAAAAAATGTTTTTTTCTAAACCAAAAAAATTATCTTCGTGATAAATGCCCTTTTTGTGTAAGGCAGTATTAATGAATTTATTAATCTAATTTGAATTTTTTACAAAAAAATATTGCTACCTGTTAAAATATTGAGTTAGTCTAAGGTTTCTTGTGTTACATGATAATATATCGGATATTAGTTTTATCGATTTGAAAGTGAGTTAATTTCATGAGATACTAGTATTTTTTTATAATAGAAAAGTACAGATGGGAATGAGGGTTAATACCTTCTTCTAATAAGCAAACTTTGAAATCTTCACCAAAAACGAAAAATTAGTTATTGATGCCAAAATAATCTCTATACATAAAAACCTACCTACCTTAATAATAGCGTAATTCAAAACCGTCTCTAAATCTTGCAAAAACAGATTTCAATTAAATATAACTTGACACCGTAAACTTAGCATTCTCCATTGAGTTGGTGAAGCATAATATTAGAAATCTCACAATTCTTTTTTCAAAGTTTTTCGCAAATATCTCAATAACTCTTTCAATGGAGATTTATAAGTTTGCTTCTAATGCCCTCAAATAACACGTTTATTCTGATTCACCGAATATTATTTTCCTATTTTTTACAGTACCGAACACATTTAACATTTTGTATGTTAGTTTTTATATCTTGTGTATTTTATTATAAATAGCAATAAGCAACTCAATATAACGAAACTCATAAACCAAAGAAACAAAATAATATACTTTTTGCATTTTTTTTTCTCAAATTGATTGAGCGATTAGGTTTGTTGTTGGATAAATGATTTCTTGTAAAACATTTAAAATCATGTGCTTATGAAAATCGAACAATTTTTCACCAATAAAAATTCAGAAAACATGTCCATGAGTAGTTTAGAGAATATTTTTTCTTCAAAATTTATTACTGTGGATGGTATCAGCGAGTATTTTTCTTACTTTTAATCAGTTGATTATTCTATTATGAATAAATATCAAAAACAATAATTGCTTACCATAAATTATTCAATTTTAAATGTATTAAAAAATATATTATTACACCAACCAGTTGCGTAGGAAAATGTTCACATTTTTGTAAAAATGGGTTGCTTTATATATTTTATGCAATTCATTTTAATGAAATTGTAACAATTATTTAAGTTTAACTCAACTTTTTCGATGCAACTATTACAAAAATCACATAATTTTTTTAGATTTCAGCAGGAATCATGCCTAGAACGGGGACATGACGCAGTTGCCTTGGCAATGAGGAAGTTCAGTGTAACGGAAAATTGAATTACAAAAATGTTCTTACCCACAGTAAAAATTAGAGCATTTAATTGTAATGCGAGTTTCCTGAGAATGTATGAAAAAAAATCATAAAAATGAACTACTTTGAACGACGCCTCTAGTTTTCCTAAATCAACCAATGCCATTGTGTGATACATTTCCGGTTACCGGGAAACCAACCCATCGGATCAGAACTAACCGTAGAAAACTTGAGATGCCACAGGCAAAGTAATTTTAAAATCGAAAAAAAAATCTTAGTGCTGATAATATGATACATAAAAATATTTAGAATTTTTTTTTGGCCGAGTTTGAATTAATCTATTAACAAATAAAAAAAATTAATCAAACCACTGAACTTACTCGTTACACCACATATGTCGCCATATAAAAATACATATGCATTAATTTTTCAAAATTAAATACTCAGCTAATTGTCTGAAATAAAAAAAAGGATTTTTTAAATTTTTATTTTGAATTTAAGTTTTTTGTTCTAAAGTAAAATTTACTGCCTTTAACTAGTGAGATTTTGATCATTTTAGTAACCTACAGAAATTCATTTTTTAAGATGAAAAAATTTGTTATTAACAGAGTTTTTGCTAAGTTCATCAACCTCATCAACATAAAACATTTTATGCATAGCAGATCTTATGTGGTTATTTATTTTTCTGTTCAAAATGAAAAACTGGTCTGTAATAATAGCTTTTTTGTCATATTACTTATGTGAATGTAAGTATTTGAAAGGCACTATGTGATCTTTACCTGATAAAAAATCACATAGTAAAAATGTAGGTGTGTATAATAAATTTAGTTGACAATATCATAGGCTTATTTGTAGCATCCATCGCTAATGTATAAATTATATGAGAAATGAATTAAAAAGTTAAAAACAAAAAATGTTTCTTTATTTCATTTTAATATGTGTTTCATAATATAAAAAAATACTTTCCCTGTATTCAAAATGTTTTTTAAAAAATATTTTTTAAGAGAAATATTTCTGCTCATATTTCAATTTCACTATTTGAAAATGGGTATCAGAATGTGGTAGAGCGGTGTTCAAACCTCGGACCTTTAATACAACCTGGTTGAAATAGAAATAATCATAATTAATTTTTATCTCAATTAACTTCCCAGTTATTATTGACATCTTCTGCTTAGCAGACACCTATTAACCCAATCATGATGAGGATGGTTGTTACTGAAGTAACATTTTTTTTTTTTTTTCGAAATTCAAAAATGTTGTTTCCCTCCAGAAAAAAACAGTTCCATGTAATACGAAGGGTACAGGATGAATGTCAAAAAATAATGTTTTGAGATAAAACGCTTTTAGGTTTTCGAACCTCTCAAACATTAAAAGAAATTTTAAATATAAAAGAACCTGGATAATTGAAAACGGTTTTCATTCATATTAAGTTATCGCTTTGTTTCCAGTATTTAACTGACATCCACTCTTTATCCCCTCTATACATTTTTTTCTTGTTCAATTAATAAAAGATAAAAAAAAATCAAAGAGGAAAACAGAGCATTTATGTCAAATATCATGTGAACTGCCCTCAAATGCCATTACTAGTTTAAAACTCATGATAATTGACATCCATCCTTTATATCCTGATCCCTTCATATATGAAATGTTTTTTTATACTAAAATAATGTTTTTTTTATAGTAAATTTTATAAAATATAAGACTTTTTGAAAAAATACTGTGGTTGTTGGTTTACTAACCTCCCGTTTTTAGATTAGGAAAAAAAAACTTATTTCAACACTGAAATTATTGTAACTCTACTCGCGTCGTCGCAGGAAGATGAATTCGAAATGATTAAACTAAATTTTAACATGTACATACACATGCCTTGAAACTAGAAATAACTAAACAGCGAGATTATTGTCTTGTGACAACGAGATATGACGGATATATTGCCAATGCTTTTTTGAGTTCCATATGGAACTCTCCTCATGAATGGGTTAATATAACATTATGTAGATCACACAAATTCTATGAAATTTTAAATAAAAATACACAGGTATAATAAAATTAATACATAATTATAAGACCCAATTGAAAATCTCAATTTGAAAATTGAATATTCAAACACCCACCTGTAAAATAATAAGACCCATTTAGTTTGTTGTGTTTATTTAGAAAAAAGATTATTTTGTTTAAAAACTAACAAACTATCCGGACTGAGTCATCAATCCATATTGATTAGTTATAAACTAAATAAATTATAACACTTTCAAAATTTACATAACAAATCATATTAAAGCAATTCAATTTCTTTTGGTTGATAATTCGAACCGAAACAGAGTAGCAAAGAGTAAGAAAAATAATTTAAGGACACATGGTTGGATTGTTTTCACGTTGCGGAAAACAATAAGTAATTTAATTTATATTTTATAATTTGTTTCTAAATTATAAATTATTGTTATTTACTTATCATGGCAGCCTGTTTTTTGGCTTTAACAAGATCAACTAATTCCTTGAAACGTTTCATGCAATCTTTCTTTGTACGATTGGGAATACATTCCGCTATACGATCCCAACGTTCCGGAGTACTAACAGGATATGTTTTAATAGCTTGTTCCAGCAAGCTTTGTTCCATTTTGCTCCAGGGTGATTCTTCCTTTTTCTCATCTCTTTCTACACTTTTCTTCTTAACTGGTTCGGAATCACCATTCTGCATCTTGGTCTTGGGTTTCTCGGCCACGTGGTTGCCGTTAGTCAAAGGTTTCTTGGTGTCGAAAGACATAGAAATTCCCATGTCGTCGACAACTGAATTGACGGGCGGTTTCTTCTTTTCTTTTTCAAATTTGTCGAAAGCTTCTTGATTTGCTGCCACTTTGAGGGAACTCTTAGAGAAATCTGAGCTCTGTAAATCTTTCGCTTTACTTAAAACATCCTTAGCAGAAAAGCGACGGTTGTCTTCGTAAGTACCGTGCTGATTGACAAAATTAGCTATAACGTCCCATCTCTGATTAGTTCCCGCTGGGAAGAAGTTGACACTCTTAATAAGTATTTGTACCAGATCCGGAGACCACTTGGGCGGACCTGATTCTATAATATCTTTGTGTTTAGAGTCGATTTTCTGTGTTTCTGACAGAGCTTTTCTTTCAGCCTCTAGTTTGGCTTCCGTTTCGTTCATTAGTTTAATAAATGTTTCTCTTCCAGCGGTAGGAATTATTTTATTGAGATCCTGTAACTCCACTAATTTTAATGTTTCGCATATCTTTTCAACAGCGGACATGTGTTCCACAGTTTCATTCTCATTAGAAATATAGTAATTGTTAGCCTTACAGTGGTCCCTAAAAATTTTGCGTTCCTTCTTCATGTGCTTCTTCAGGATTTCTCTCTCAGCACGGAGACTATCATTACGAGCTTTCTCTTCTTGGTCAGCGAGCTCCTTGGCTAACTGCGCTTCTTTTAACAGCCTCTCTTCCTCGGCTTTACGTGCTTGTACCGCATCCTGTAATGAAAGGGATTATTATTAGTTATTTTCATTCATTTTTTTTTGTTTTAATTAGATTTTATAAATTCTAAATATTTTTATGAGTTTCAAGTTATAAAGAATTTTCTCAATTCCTTACAATCAGAAACATTAATTTTTGTTACTGTATTTTGTTAATATTAACAGTGTCATTTTGGACATAGATACTAAAATTCTAGCAGGACTATTTGATTGAATTTAAACTAGACACTGAAAAAATAAAACTGGTTGTGGTACCACGGTAGTCACGACTAGTGTCGCAGACTCACAGATCAGAGGTCCAAGGTTCAAATCCCACTCTGTCACAACTTGGTTCTCATTTTCTAAGAGTGAGTTATTTACGACTCGTTGAAAATGGCCCACAAAATTGAAATATTTGTGTAAGAATTCAATCATAAAAAAATATAAAAAACATGTAATAAATAAGTACATAGGTACTTTTAAAAAATACCTGGGGGCGTAATTACAAACGCTATGTTCATCGGAACATACCGAGATGGTATATTTTACTTTTCTACGATCTGTACTTTTCTTGGTATGGCGAATTTTAATTTACCCACATGTCGATACACGTTTTTATTATGTTATCTCCGATGTCATATGATCGAATTAAAGTAATAAATGACACTTAAACTTTACTCCACGTTTAATAATTTCTAAATAAACATTTCTTGTAATAAGTATTTCTCTTTCGTATTTTAAATGGGCGCTCCAGTGATAAAAATTAAAATAAATCGCAATTAAAGCCAAAAATGCCAAATGATTTTTCTATGACATTTGACAGTTCATAAGACGGTATAGTTAACTTTCCCGTCCATCGATATCCATGTACGTATTATAAAACCAGTTCTATCAATATATCGATACATGTCTTCAAAAAGATTGAAAAAAAAAATAGTTATATTTATTTTTTATAACCTCTAAGGTCGCATGGTCTTAAGCATGCACTGTAATTACCCGGAGTTTTCAAACTTCACCGTTTAGAGGCACTGTACAAACTGTCGAAATTTTATCTGACCTCGGTGACATTTTAAAATTTACTTATTTCTCTTTTGTGTTTAAAATAAATTTAAATAAAAGCAATAATTGCTCAGTGGAACAAAATTTTGTCATTTTTAATGGGTATGTGTAGATGCTTGAGCCCTGGTAGTAGAGCATAGATATCGGTTTTTTGATGATATAAAAACTGGAATATTGGACCAAAAATGCGATATTCAAAACACCGATATTGACTGCTCTATTACCGGGATTTCGATAACAGATTAGGTTTTCTTATTTTGTCTGGATTTAAAGTTTCAAACTTCAAATGTAATAATTTGTCATGCCATACGCCATTCCGCTCATTCAACCAATCAGAAAACAGAATGCTGATTTTGTTCAACCAAACTCCGTCACTAGCTTCCTAGTTGCTTTACATAACTACTGAGAGCCATGCCCGCCAACAACACGTTGAATATTTTCTTTATTTAGATTTTGTGTGTTTTAAGAAAGGTATGTGTTTGCTAGGTTGAATATGTTACTGTCACATTTAAAATATATGTACCTACCTAAACTTAAATTGAAGTTGAAGACCTCAAAAATAAACGGTGAATTTAAATAATCAATGTTGATTTACTTTGAAACACTTTTATTTCTAGGATTTCCATCTTTTACAACGATTTTAACCTGAAAACTAAATGCGGTGAAGCAAATAAGATAATGATTTTTAAGTATTTAGCAAAAATATTTAAATTCCGGGTTTACGATATTTGAAATTGTAATATTGGAAAAATATTAATGGAAAAAACATAATAGGTAATAAAAATATGAGAAAAATGGTCCGATAGTCTACGCTTTACTCGGTACATTCCAATGTACCTACCTCAAACCTTGAAGATAAATGATCGGTAGTGTATCATCATGATCGCTCGGGAGAATTTATCTTCAACTATGACGTCCTAATGAAGACATGTCACTTTAGCGCGTAGATTTGTGTACCGTGGCGTACCCTCGGTACATATTGATGTACCTACCCAAAACTTGAAGCGAGAGGGTCGGTAGCTTATTTTCGTAATTGCTTGATAGAATTTATCTTCAACTGTGACATCACAGTGTAGGTATGATGTGTTTAACTTCCAATTGTAATCGCGGCCCTGATTATGTTTAATATTTCGTCATGATCGTATAACAATGACGCACATCATTTTCTTTCGCACATCCGTCGTTATTCTACGATCACGATGACTTATTTGGAAACACTTTTACATGATTTGTATGAGAAAATAAACCATATTATTTCAAATGATTCAATTTACTTTAGGCGGTCTACAATTCTAAGCTAGTAGGAAGGGCCAACTTTAAAGATTATTATTACAACATTCGAGATTTTGGTATTGACTGTACGATGCCGAAGTACATAAGAATAACAAATAACGATGCATTACCTGTCTGGCCTTTTTAACGGCGAGTTTCTTGTCTTTGTCCTCTTGTTTAAACCTCACGATCCTCGGGTCATTGTTGTATCCGAGGTCCACCAGGGTACGGATTCGTGCCATCTCCTCTTTCTTCCTCTTTCCTCTTACAGCCCGGTTTTGCTTCTCTATCCACCTTCTCTCCTCTCGGTCTTGCCCCTTTTCCTTTTCTTCTTCATCATCGTACGAATACTCCCTCCACGACTCAAAGTCGTACCAGAAAGAGTAAAACTTTTCGACTTGACTTCTGGGAGTGTTGTCATCGCCTAGTTTAGGAACGGTTTTCTTCTCTGACCAGCGGGAATTCAGCTCGAAATATTTGGAGAATGTTTTGTAGAAATCTTTTTTCATCTCTGATGAAGACGGGAGGGAATCATCGAACTCGGGGTCCACAGAGTCGTACGAGCGTCGCTTCTGCGGTATGCCCAGGATCTCGTAAGCCTTTGTTATACACGTAAAATAGTCATCGTCGTTCCTAACCTCCTCACCTTGGGCTTTTCGTTTATCGGGATGGTGGCGAAGCACCTTCTGCCTATAGGCCCGTTTAATGTCTTCTTCCGTCGCTTTGATACGCAAATGTTTCATCCCCAGAACGGCGTAGTGATCTTGTTCCTTCCATTCTTTGGGGTCGAGGCTACGGAGATATTCTACATCGTCATCGAAAACTGTGTTTTCAACTTTGTCATCTTCCTTTTCGTTTTGCGCGTAACCTTCCTTGCCGTGATGTTTGATCGTATGGTATTTTAAGAATGCGGGACCGACACATTCTATACATCGTTTAACGATAGGAAATTTCAAAGCTACTGTTCTACAAGTGTTTTCGCCGTTCATCACTTCACTCATTTTTAACACTTTGACATAACCTCCACACGTGGTTTTAGACGAATGCCAATGCCCGAATGCCAGATCTAAATACCGCTATTTAGTACTCGAAAAGGTTATAATACGAATTTTATTATTCCACGATTGCCATTTCAAAATAAATTCATTGTTATTCGCCTGATTGACACATTTAAAACGAACAAGCTTTTATTTTCGCCAGGCGGTTATCGACAGGTATTACAAAAAGAACCTTTTCAGAAATTTGATAGTTGTACCAACTTGAAGTTAGGACCATATTGTTGAATGCTGAATGACATTGACATGTTTAACAGCTGCTGTACGATTGTTGCAAGAAGTGTTCATTTATTATTTGTAGTAGTAAAGAATGAAAAATACAAGAAAAAATTAAATACTTAAATTTTTATTACTTAAAACTTTAAAGAATATAGTTCTTTGTTTTGTATGTTATATTGAACACAACGTTGATTTTTATTCGCGCAGTTTATTCAAGTTGGCCAACATAAATATTATGAATATAGACAATGACTTAGTTAGGCTAGTGATAAATAAGATCTTACCTTTCAGACAATATTTTGGGGTAAGAAGTACATAAATAATAATCACCAATAAAAATGATTTTTCCGCGTCTTTGAGAAACTTTGCCACCATAAAAACTAAATTTTTCCTCTTTAGTACTACCCCACGTATTTTTCACATGAATTTTTATTCCACATTTCGGATGGACACAAATACGTTTCTGATATAATAAATATCTTACAAGAACATTTAGGGATGACTAAGGTCAGCGCGAGGTGGGTTCCAAGAATGCTGACGCCTTTTCAGAAGGAACGACGGGTTCAGTTTTCAAAAGAAAATTTCGACCTATTTGATGAAAGCGGCGAAGCTTTTTGCCTCAAATAGTGACGGGTAATGACACCTGGATTCACCATTGAGATCCGGAAACAACTCAAGAGTCAATGCAGTGGAAACATAAGGGTTCTCCGCCGCCCAAGAAATTCCGGACTCAACCGTCCGCCGGGAAGATTATGGCGACTATATTCTGGGATAATGAAGGTTTTCTCTTGATGATTACCTTCCCCACAAGGAGACGATCACAGGGGCCTATTACGCTGGTGTTTTGCAAAAACTGAAGGCGGCAACACTGGAGAAGCGACAGGGAAAGTCAAGTTGCGGGGTGCTCCTTCTTCATGATAATAACCCCACCCCGTACACAAGTCACGCATTGCTCGGCCTGTTGTGACTGAATAGGGGTTTATAGAATGAAATCACCCCCCCTACAGTCCAGACCTGGCCCCCTGTGATTTGTATCTATTTCGACATTTTAATAAAGACCTAAGGGGACGGAGATTTTCGGGGGATGATGAAGACCAGGAGTTGAATTTTTTTTCTAACAGTATTAACGCACTCCCTGCGAAGTGGAGTAAATGTATTGCTCTAGAAAATTACATTGAAAAACAATTTTTAAAAATCCGTACGTCTGTTTCTTCACACCTAGGTAGATTACTTTTGAATCTCCCTTCGTACATAGCGTACAATCAATTCCATCACCCTTTCCAAACATTTATTTTAACTTTTAAAACAGTTTTGTAAGGGTTAAATAAATCAAACATAGAATACAAACATGTTTTAATTAATTCATAACAAAATGTAAAAATGTGCTATAGTACAAAATAACAAAATTATTAACATTTTGTACACATAATATAACAAAGAAATATGCAAAGTAAACCAGAAATGAATATTTACATACATACATTATTAAACACATACGTTTAAATAAATACATATATATGTGATTTAAGGCATCATTATTGCTAAATAATTTAATGGGGTTCTATTAAGATTGTCCATATTCTGTCAACTTGGTAAAATTTGCAAACATTTATTTAAACGAAAACAAAATTTACATAAATACACACGTAATGTAAATGCGTGCTAGTATGATTTTCATGTTTTCAGACAAAGTATATTGTTGGTATTCTGCGTAAACTGATACAATTGTCAAGATCATACACATATTTTTTTTGTATGAAAATGGTTTTCCTTTGAATTATGATCTCATCGCAAATTTGATAGAAAAATAATAGTAGCAGTTCATAAGTGCATTTTCCAACCAATGTTATTAAAGTAAAATAAAAAGTATTGTTAAAAAGCAACTTATTTAATTAAAAAGAGAATCATTAATCATTAATGGGTCAAGAAAACTTAATTATGTTATCAGCGAATTCTTAAGATTGCACACTGTTTTATTTTTACCTTATTTTAAGAATTGTAAACAAACATCATCTAAATGATATTATTATGTTAAGAAATAGCAAAGTTAATGGGATTTTGCAGAATAATGGAATTATCTACATTGGGATAAATATTTAAAATATAATTATGTAAGTTAATTTCTTATTATCATTTTATTTATATACTATTGAGATGTAGTAATGTTTTCTTAGGCCATCTTTGCAGTGTAGTGGTAACACTCTTGCATGCATGATAGCTTTGGTCAACATTAAAATATTTGTTGAGAGCAGTTTTCATTATATTTTTAATGTTACCCTGGATTGGTATTTGAATCATAATACTTATATGATACCTTCATATAATACATTTACAATATTAATCTGTAATTGATATTCCAATGTGTGCCCTATGCCAAAAAATATGAATGACTCTTTTTTTTCCTTTTCTGCATATTTTATTTATTTAGGAAACTATGCATACTTTTATATAATATTCCTAAGGAGTTTTGGGACAAGTAGATAGGTAATGTTTTTTTTTAGTTTCAGAAGTAGGATTCTATGAATCAGGTAAAAATAATAATTATTGTAACAGCATGCAAAAAAATTGGGAGAATTTTCGGGAAAGTTTTTTAAAACCAATTTATCAAATTAAATTGAAATCATATAAAACATATTATCTAGTGGACTTATGAAATAAAGCATCAATAATTCAATTAGATTTAAAGGGGACAAAATTCAGAACTATTTTACGAAATAGTGTTAAGGAATACATATTCTTTTCAGTTAAAATTCACACATGCAAAACTAAATTTTCACACATAAAACAAATTATGAAAGTAAAAAGTGTTTATTTTGTAGTTCTTTGTTCGACCCTGTTACAATTTAATATGTAAAGGTTTAGTACACTAAAATCTTTCTCTCTCATAATTTATAATATAATTATTAAAACAAAACATTGTCGCATTTAACACCGTGTACCCGAGACCCTGGAACCACTAATAATGTCAATTCCTGTGTACAAGAATATATCTATGGGTGGGGGGAAACAATCACATAAGTCAACTTTTCAATATTGTTTTGATTTGCTCATCTTGTAGTATGCAACTATGTTCACAGGTTTTCCAAAACACGTAAGTCAAATAACATTATTAAGGATAATACTTTATTGCACAAAATAAATGTAAAAGTTATTGGCTACAAAAAAGTTTTCTCGGAGAAGAACCTTTTCTAACTTTATGCCTAAAACAATGTAACATAGAAGAGTTATCACCTAACAATGTATTCCCGATTAATAGCAATAATCCAACTCTTATAAGTATTTTAAAAAGGACAGTCTTTCAATGTTACATTTGATTCCTATATTGTTTGAGACACAAAAAACTGTCTTCTGAAAAGTAAGGCATTTTGACTTATCTGATTGTTTCCCCCACCGATAGATAATATTATATTGATAATTTTGACAGATTAGGGAGGTAAATAGAAATATGTAGTCACATTTTAAATATTTTTTACTAAATGCTATTAAAAATTACCTTTCCATGACATAGAAAAGTCGGTAAGTGGTTATACACAAATATTCAATAACATCCAGTCAAATGTTTTACCACAAAGTCAATGCTTCAAATATTTTTTTTTAATATGCTGCACATATATAATAATATAAATATCGCAAAGGGTAGTAAATTTTATTTAAACCAGGATATGCAAAGTATTATTATTATATATTTAACAATTTTAACATGTACGCAGACACCTTTTTCTCATAGGATGCACTCATTCATATGAGTATATGTCATAACTTTCTTATTTTTTGTAATATTTCACTTCCGATTGGACCGTAGTTGATGATTTGAAGTAAATCTTATTCGTCTAACATACTGGGGCACTTTGGTTGCTGACTGTTTTTTATAAGGACAAAATCTCTCTTCCTACCATATAACTACTTCAGTTTCACGTAGGCTATGGCCGTCTTTTCACTACCAATGTCTTTTGAACTGACGGCCAAAGTTGCTATTTTATAAATAAGAGACACAATTTTGACGACTATAGCCAGCATAACCGCGAACTTGTTAAGAATGATTTTGATACTACACAAATATAGCCATGTGTAGTTTGAAAGTGAAAGCATATGTGAATTCTATTTTTTGCTATCACAAAGCTTTTAATTACATCACAGAAAAATTTAGCATTAAATCGAAAAAACAATAAATAAACAGTGGATACAAAGTTGTGCAATAAAACCATTATGAAGCTGGTTAAGAATAATTTTCATTTGCTTATATTACCAAGACTTTTTAAATAAAAATCAAAGATGATTATTTTTTTTAATAATTTTATTTTGATGATACTTTTTATTAATTTTAGTTTTAATAATACCCTTTCAGAATATGAATAGTCTTTTTGGGGTGATATCATGTAGGTTGGACTCGTTCCAAGGTTTCGGTTACAAAATAATGGCTTCTGCAAGAGCAGCTGAAACGTTGGAAAGATTCCAACTTACACAGGATCAACCAAAAAAGACCATACGCATAGATAACATTGAAAATAACCGCACCTGTTATATTAGATAGATTAGGTCCCTTTGTTAGATTATTAATTTATCTATCAATCTATTACACACGAAATCATACAGTTATAAAACACAGTGTGAAACGCTAATTCGAAATTATACATTTAAAAGATAATTGACTAAACATTGAAAAACACAACTGTCACACGATTGAAACAAATCAACTTAATATATACAAAAACTGATCATTGTAAAAAAAATATTTACATATTTGGTAGATTTAAAACATAATATTAAACACATACATACATACATGCTTTCATAAATAAATAATAATTAATAATTTTACCTACCTGAATTGAAAAAAAGTAAATCGTTATTTATCTTTATAACTTTGTATTTATATTTGTTTATAAACATATACACTGAAAAAACAATAAAAAACATGTTACGATATTAAAAATTATGTATTTCTATTTATATGCCATTTGGCTAAAAACATAATTTAATTATAATCTTTAGAAAATAATTTATTAAAAATTGACAACTGATCTGACCAGAATAAAACTAATCTATAAAACAAATTTAATGTGCTTTCACTTTCACTCCGTGCAAAAAAATAGCAAAAAAAACGGAAAAAATGCTATCAGTAAGAAAGTTTAAAAAATACATGCAAGGCTTTGCAACAATTTTCTTTATTTTTGATTGAAAGAGAGGCAATAGTGTATCTTATAAGAAATTTCTATTATTATAATTTATGTAGAATTGATTAGTATTAGACTAAGCTATTTTTTAGTGGAGAAACAGTGGTAAACAAAATAAAAAGATATTAAAATATTTGTGGCGCTTAATTGTGTTGTTTAAAATGTCAAATTAATCCACAGGTTACCACCATTGATTTGTGGATCAATAAAAAATAAAATAAAAGGCTCAAAAAATAATAATAATAAAATTTGTCACGTAGCAAATAATATTATAATTGATGTGTGATATGAATTCAAAACATCATTGAAATTTAAATGTAATATTTTTTACAACAATTAAGCTGAAAATTTAATGGAAATTTATCTTTTCAGGTAAAACAAGTAAGGAATTAGTAAAAATAATTAAATTTTATAAAGCCATACGAAAATAAGTAGCATCACTAATAAAATCCACAATATAAAACGGAGTATATAGAAATCTGGATGAATGATATAAGATATGAAATTTTTCCCAGTAAATAATTTAAAAATGAAATACTATAGGTATACATTTGAAATAAAACACGTAAGTTCAAAAAATGGCACAGGGCTTCTAGCTTATACAAAAAAAGTTGTTTTATAATATTTATACAGGTATAAAAAAAACAATATTAAAATTTAAGATTATAAAAATATACATAAATATTTACAGTAATTTCATTCATAAGTTGAAATGGCCGAGTTTGAATGAAATTGACGATATGTATATATAATTAGATTTAGTAATAGTTAATTAATTTATCACTATTTAATTTTATACAAAGTCATATTTGGACTGAAGAAATAAATTATTCAAATGTTTTTTTATATAATTAACGATATGAATAAACAGTAGTTCATACAACTAATGACAATATTCCATATAATACTTGTCGAGAGTCTAAAATATGAGAGAGAATGCCAGTCAGAATACACCGCAATAAGCCATACGAGTTGCAAACTCTCTCTGAAGAGGATATGCGGTGGATGAGCGATTTGATGAATATTTATATATAAACAGAGTCACCCTCTCGCAGATGCCTCCCCGAAAGGACAACTGCACGTCGGACTGATTATGCGTAGCTAAAATTGACAAAATCGAAGTCACATAGTCTCATTTTACGCACTCCAAAACTGAAACGATCTTGATTTTTTTAAAGATTTTTTTTGTGTTGGCATGTTTTGCTTTGTTAAAATTTTTTAATCAAGTTTGTTTACCGTACGTCCGAAGACGGCAGGTAAAACTAGGCGCTTTCATTTTTGGATGTTTCTAGCGCCTATAAAAGACAATTTATAAAAAACAAAAAATACAATTCGAACACGCAATAGTGTGTAAAATAATCATCGCTCAAGTGCCATAATCCAGGAAGAAAATACATTTGTATGAAGAAAAGTCAGACCTCGTATTCTCTTAATGATCTCTACTAACTGCCAAAGTCCATTTGAATATTTGTTCAACAAAAAAATAAAATAATAGAATGACATCACTCTTTTAACCTATTTTGCCGATATATAAAAACGATGATTAGATAAATCATTTTCTATTGTTAAC
This sequence comes from Micrasema longulum, assembly GCF_059751315.1. NCBI lineage: Eukaryota > Metazoa > Arthropoda > Insecta > Trichoptera > Brachycentridae > Micrasema > Micrasema longulum. The sequence continues at coordinate 240,316 of NW_028278321.1, forward strand.
TCAACATAGCAACAAAGGATTCTTTCATTTACAAACCAATTGTATCCAAACTATTGGGAAAATTAATTTGGTTTTTCAAACTGACTGAATTTAAAAATAATTTATTACATATTTAAAAGACAAGTTGTGCCCTCGGACCTAATACTATTTAATACTATCTAGCTCAATCAAAAAGAAAATTCTGGAAATAATATTTTTGCATTTTTGATGGATATTTTTCATTAAATGGTAATTGGGCATAAAATGACAAATGTAAAACAGCGTAAATAAAAAAGTCCAAATGGTTTTCTCTAAACCTCAATTTATTTGTTTTTACTCTCATTAATAATCCCAAATACCAAGTTAAATTCTACAATACACATTAAGTTTGACTTGTCAATATTATGAATAGTTTTATAATTGATGGATTTTTTTTTTTTTTTCAAATCAACGAGTAATTATTAAAAAAAATAAAATTGTAACTTAGCCACCCGTAACTAAGCGCATTTGACAATACTCAAATGAATAGGAGGGTGGATTTATAGTTCAAGAAAGAGATTTACCTAAAACAAGCTTGGCCAAATTGATCACCATATGTGGGTAAACATACAAGGAGAAATTTATGGAACTATAAATATAATTATTAGTATGAAGTGAGGTTATAACTCCTTTTCACTTCCAGAATCTTCGAGAGGTTTTTCAAGTAGTTTGAGAGTTTCATCCCTCAGGCGGTGGAGTTTCTCCTGAAGTAAATCTGTAATTGCTTTTCTGGCTTCTTCTGGCGAAGCATTGTTCATTTTTAATCTGAAATAACGAAATACAAATAGATACAGGTTACAAATCAAAAAAAATGTTACATTTCTCTTAAACCTATCTTGATGGCAGCTACGTAAACTAAATTATTAAACGGCATCAATCTTATTTCATTCTAAAATTTAACAAGCGACATTAAATATATTAACAAAAAAACACAACACAGAAAACGCTTCAACAAACTATTTTAAACAATCTACAATACCTAGAATATGCGACCAATATAACAATATATTTACCGAGACTGATATTTTTTGTGACAATGTATGTAAATTTAGGTCAAAAATTATAGCAATTTTGAGAGAAGCAGATATTTAACTTTATTATTATATACATATTTTTCATTTTGTTTCTTTTACATTTATTATATTGAACATAATTAAAATTATTGTATTAAGTGTAAACAATTTTTTGGTGTGTGCATGAGTGTCTTACACTAATATACAAAGAAATTTGCAATATTTGTGTACATACTGTTTGTTTATAAAATAAATAAATAACAACATCGTTTTCTTCTGTCAACCTCCAGCTGGGTAGAAGCTCCCATGCTTTTCTCAAGCATCAAATCCTACAAACGGAACTTACTTTCTGGATATACCTCATAGCTAGTGTACAAGAAAACATACTTTTGAACCATATCTTCTACGTTGATCGGATTTCCATAGTTAAGAATGACTTTCTTTCCGATCCTTGGAATATAGGGCTCGGTGTTGGGCAGTATGGTGTCCATGCCCTCGTGCCAGATGGGTATCACGATGGGGACCCTGGCAGACTCGTACACTATCCTGCCAACTCCCCACTTGAGTCTCATCTCCTCCTTGGCCATGTTAACCCGACCCTCGGGGAAGATGTGCAGCCACGAGCCGCGGTCCATTTGCTCTATGCAAAAGTCTATCGCTGGCTGAGAGGAGAATAACAAAGTAGCATTAAGAATTAATTAAAAAAAACATCTTGCACTAACCTTGTCAACAAAGCACCTCTAAAGTACCACAAAAAAATAACATTTAAAGAAATAATGTTCACAGAGATGGAAAACATTTCAGAGAAGGAAATATGGAAGTCTAGGCATTTACAGGGCGTATGACCTGTCATTGCCTGGTTTAAGAGGCCACTTTACACACTGTGTAACATTCACTACTTTGTCTATGTTTGAATTTCCAAGTTTCTTCAATTCTTCCGTCTGTTGATTGTGAAGTTAAAGAGCTGAAATCAACAGATGCAAGGAAAAATGGTGAATGTGAAACAGGGTGTAAAGTGGCCACTTGAATAAGCCAATGACAGGTCATAAGCCCTGTAAATGCCTAGACTTCCACATTCCTTTCTCTAAAATGTTTTCCGTCCCTGTTGTAATTTGTCAATCTTAATGACTCCCTAGGGGGTGAAATTCAGTCTTTTGTCTGCAAACATTTGAGCAAAACGTGTTGAAAACTTTTATTGCGGTGAAGAGATTCATCTGATTGAATTATTTCACACACTAGGGCAACGCCAGACAATAATTTTCCAAATAGAGAAAGCAATAAATCTGAAATACTGTAGGGGATAGATTCGAAATACTGTGAGTGCGTAAATTATTTGAGAGAGCGTAAGGAAAATAAATAAATAAACATATTTCTTAAAGACGGAGGAATTGAACAAATATGGTAATTTAAACTTAGGAGGAAATGTGAATGATACAGCATATAAAGTGATCACTCAAACAATCCAATGACGGCTTTGAGACTTCTATATTTTAAATAAAATTTCTTAACTAAAATTTTTATTACGGCTAATATTGACTTAATTGAATTTTATAAACTACCTTTGGTTTAAAATCTTCTCTTAATATTCCTTTTTTAAATTTTAAAGATAACTTGATATACTTCTTATTCTTTATTTTTTCTCAGCTACACTTGACATGTTTTTAAACTTTTAAACTACTTTTAATTACTTTTAGAATTGCTTCTAAAAAATAATATATTGATTTCTTATTAATGTCTAAGTATTTTTGAAGGTGTTTTTTAAATTAACTTTAATTTATTGATTTTTATTTCTTTTAAAGTATCTTCTCATCGTTTCTTTTTTGAATCCCTTAAAATATGTATATTTATATATATGTTTTTCCCTTTGAGAATGTTTATATTTTTGCATTTGAGTATGTTTTATTTATTCTTATTTGTTTAATTCTTATCTTTTAATTACTTTTATATTATTTCCATTTATGTAAATACGTTAATAGTAGTTATACAAACTTTTCAAAATAACTTTTTTATTTTTAAACTTCTTTCATTTAGGTTTTTTTTATTTATTTTTTGCACTTAAAAAATAAAAATAGTTAATTGATAACCTTGGATCATAGAATTAAGATTAGATATAATGATAATATACCTAATATGGAAACTTCACTGGTCCATTAAAGTTAAGTCTAATCGTATGTACTATAAAACTATGTAATTTGTACTGTATGTTTCCTCAATATAAGAAAATAAAAATAAAGAAAATAAAAAGTCCCCTTCTCAAAAAATATTTTTCATCTCTGTTACATAAAGTGTTTCACTTATAATAAATGAACCGAAACAAGAAATATGATTTATTTTCTACATTTGTTTCCCTCTCTTGAACAAGATATTTAAATACAGAAACACTTTGTCCCTTACCGCATTTTATGTTTCTACTAAAGCGTTATGGAAAATAAAATTTAATTAAAAAAAAATTTTCATTGAACAATTTTTTAGATTTCAGTAATAATAATTTATTAAAACTGCTTCAGACGCCATATGCAGTGTTTTAAAAATATTTTTCGTTTGTCTATATTGCAAATATTTCATTTATACACCTTTGATAAAAATACATAAAATGATTGATTAACGTTGTTGCAGCTGTTTAAGATTAGTAATTATCACCTGATAAACTCCCGTTCCTCTGACTACAGGAATACACTTTCCAAGGGTAAAGAAGATGGAATGGACCACATTCGTAAAGCAAATGTCATGAGCTGCCAGGGACCATCGCAGACGCCGCCGCGAGCATAGATATCGAAGAGAAAGAGCTCCTGAAAAATAAAATAAATTGTTAGAGTTGATAAACTTTTGCAAACAAATACTGGATTGAAATTATCATTATGATTTACCCAAATATTTTAATTTTGGGGGCCATTTTCAACGAGTTGTAAATAACTCACTTTTATAAAATAGGAATCGGGTATCGTTAGAGCGGGTTCGAACCTCGGACCTCTGATCCTTGATTCTTGGTTCCACGGCACCAGCGAAGGGGCCACAATCCGGTTGAGTTTGAATTCCAGAATTGTTGCCGAATAGTAATTTCTTCCAACTAACCAATAAAATAAAAGGTGTGCATTGGGTACTAAATTAGAACACCAAATGCAGAGTACCTTGATGTTCTGTTACATGAAATTGAGGTGATCAGTCTTACTCTTCGAGTACCAGCGAAATATTGTAGTGTCAAACCACCTTTCAAACAACTATTTCATGTCTATCCTGCCGGAAATAGAACCGGGGACCTCAAGCACGTTAGGCGAAAGATTGAACACACCGACCGCTACACTACGAGGCCGATTTATCCCCACTCGATTTTCTTTTTCAAATTAATCATATTATAAAAAAGAAGAAAGAAAAGTATCATGTGAATGAAATAAATGTCCATAAATCAATTCGCTGTACGTATTGATTTATAAATGATTTTCATATCAATATATTTAGTAATAATTAGACTCTGATAAAGATAATTAATCCAAAATTCTTTCAAAACAATTAATCGAAAATTCATACTGATATACCGTAGGGGATTGGAAGCTCTAGTCCTGGGTTGAATTCCTGGCATAGTAGACAAGAAACACTGGTTTGAAACATCATTTTCCAATGCAATATTTTACTCTCCCTGGACTGCCACCCGAAGCGGAGGACTGATCATATCACCTTTATGTGGCAATGCAGTGCCCTATGCACCATTACATGTGGATAAGGTAATGGATAATGATCATGATCATGTAATAATATTTATAAAAAAAACAGAATTTACTATGATAGTTTTTACATTTCTATATCAAAATTAAAGAGTCATTTCGATTTTACAATACAACAAAACTCCAAATGTACAAATATACAACAATGAGCGTGTTTAATTTGGTATATTATTCATAAGAGTGGAGTTCTTCGAAGTAATAAGTAACTCAATTAATAATTCAAATAGATTTATGAATAACTTTGTTGAACTGTCAAATGATGTTGTAACTCATGACACAATTAAATAAGAAAGAACCAACTGACTTGAAATAAAAAAAATAGAAAATAGAGTCATTTCACTTGTGATGAATTATGTACTTATTCAATCACCATTAGTTTTCCGTTTTCAAATACGGTTATGATATGACTAATTGAACGGCGCACGAACAGCGCATGAACTAAGCACAGTAATTGCTGATAAAAACATGTCACTAGAAGCTAGACTGGCAGTGCACAACGTGATATTCTTATTCTCTTGCTATTAGGTCGGGGGCGAGCTCTTTAACATCCTCATGTTTAACCAGTGGTCCCCCGAGGATGAGGCTCCTTTTATGATGTAAAGTATCACATTCACATAGAATGAACCTACATCTAGAAGTTTCGGAAAGGGTTCATTCTAGCAAGGTGTATGTTCAATCTGCAGTGCCCTGTAAGGGCTCTAGTGATAAACCTCACTTGATTTCGGCTGAGCTTTATTAGGTCAAAAGCAAAACTTTGCGAGTACCCTTTTATCAGTTCTTTCGCATGGTTCTGACCAGGTACTTTTTTTCAAGCAATGACGAAGTGATGTCCGCTGTAAACGAGTGATTTGACACTGTTGACAAAACATTTTTTTCCAATGCAATCGAAATGTTAGAGCACCGATGGGAAAAATGTATTAACCTTCAAGAGGACTACGTTGAAAAATAAAATAATCAGATTTAACATGTGAGTATTTTTTCTGGGTCAGGGGTGGAGCATAGGGATCAGCCCTCGTATATGGCAAGGATGGATTGTAACGTAGGATGAGAACGGGCAAGAAAGACGTGGCATTATCAGATAAAACAAAATCTTAAGTCTGGTCATCATTGTTAGAGGGAAACGTAATAAAAAATAAGAAGCAAAGAATGTATGCCGGGATAGACGCATGTGGCTTTCCATTCTCTACGCCTACCCCTATTTATTTTATTTTTATTTATTTAGGAAAAACAACAGTTGTTATATAAAATATAAAAAATTGTAGATACATTTAGTTAAAGTTTTTCACAAATATAATGAGAGAACATGTTACACAGTAAAGAGAAAAAATCATGTATCGATAATAGCAGTAGTAGTACAATATAAAGGTGTAAAATTCTTATAAGTTCTTAAATATAGCCTGTCAGTTAGGTCTCTCTTATTTAACATCACCTGATTAGATATTAATGTTCATAAAATGAATTATTTAAAACCATGTCATTGGACAGTTAATAACATGACGAGACAAAAGGTTTTCATGCAAGAAACGGAATAAACAATTGTCATCTATTTTTAATTCAATGAATAATAAAGCTTTATTTTATTTATATCTAAAATTGTTGCAACAGAGAGGGAAAACATTTTTGAGAAGGGATTATGGAAGTCTAGACATCAGAGGCGGTTCCTTAGTATGTGCATAAGTGCAGTGCGCTTTCAAGTAAAAATATGTATGAATAAATTAGTAACTGATAGGAAAAATATGTTATAGGTACAAAAAAACAGGGATTCGTTGCAATGTTTTACTCATAAACATAATTTAAAATATTTAATACTATTGCCAAAAGACCTAGCGAGATTGATTCTAGCAGACGATTTTATCATCTAGATGCGTGAGCAATTGTTCCCGAGCATATTCTGTTTTGCACAATGTTTTACCCTGAATTTACATGAAAAATACCATATCTGCCTTCACTGAGACTTGAGCGAGATAGACTACGCTTCATATCCGTGAATCGTGCGTTAGAGGGAGAAGAAAATACTCAGGGCATTGCTAATGCATGCGCAGATTTGAAGTATGAAGTTCGTATGTAACGTCACTTTGAACATGCGTAATGGCATAATATTAGTACGAATTCAGTTGATTTAGTTACGTATAATGTTAGAGTGTATAGAACAGCACGCAAACAAAAACAATGGCAAATTTAGCTTTCCTGGTTCTGATGCACGGGCTGGCATATTATCATTTACCTTAAATAGCTCATTTACTATGTCAGACTTATCATATAGTAATAATATTATTTTACTTAATTTTCACTTTTTACTTAACTTTCACTTTTTACTTGATTTTCACTTCAATTCAATTGAACATTCCAATTGAAGAGCTAAACTATAAATGTTTGATGAAGCATTTAAAATTAATATGTATTAGTGATAGTAGGGAAATTTCAGATTTAGTGCTGCTTTTTAAGTAATTAAATAATGTTCTTGACAGACCTGAACTTCTAAATTGTGTGAATTTTTATATGAGACAGTGTGGGATGAGACAAAATACTACTTTTTCTGCTGATTTGCATAGTTCAAACTATGCTAAATACTCACTTATTCCACGGCTCCACATGTTAGCAAACAAACATGTAAACTTAAGATTTTTTTCATTTATCTTTATACAAATTAAAATCATTACTATTTAATCACTTCTTTTCGAAATTATAAAAACGTACTTCTACTACATACTAACTGTTATACTTGTTTTACTGTTTATACTATGATACATCGCCTCTGTTACTTCACTACTTTTTATATTTGAACTCTTTATTTATTGTCAATTTGCTGCATACCTGTACTATAATTTCTTGTTTAATTTTTCTTTGTTATTTCGTTATTTTCTGCTGATTTTATGTATCTATATTTTCTTTAATTGTTTACATGTGTTTTGTATTTCATAATAACTGTTTTGTATTATTATTTTATACTTTGTTAAAGGCGTAAGCTGTCGAAATAAATAAATAAATACAAATTGACAAAATGTAAAGAAATGCACTGGCAAGGTTTTTGGTCAGGAGCCACCAGTGCTAGACATTAACAGAGCTTATGACCTATAATTGGTTGGTTTAAGTGTCCATTTTACACAATGTGAAACTTTCACCATTCTGCTTGTATTTAAACAAAGGATGAAGTTGATGCACTCTAGAGCGTTGTGCTGCATTAGTCGTCCGATTTCGTTATTCAGAGTTAACATCCTGTGCGAAATAATATGGCCTTGTCGTCTTACTCACAGATTTATTTTCTTGCTTTAATAAACATCAATAAATCCTAACCCAAGAAATCCTAAATGTCAGGCCAATCGAGACGTACAGGATAGAAACAAGAGCCGACCCGACCAGGACAAAGAATCTGCAATCGCAGGGAGAACGCTTAGAGACCGAATCAGCAATGAAGAAATAAGACGAACCTGTGGCTGAAGAAGATTTTGGAGACAACTCCAGAATCCCTTACATTGCAGCTAAAGAAATTCCACATGCTCATCGTCTTCCTGGTAGACCGTCTAAAATATGGAGAGACAGTTGGATCTCAATATCCCAAGAGTAGCAGCTTTCTGCTATAACAGATCAACAGATCTAAACGAAGAGGAAGAAGAAGAAGAAGAATAAATCCTAGAACGTCTTTACCGATACTTTGATACACATAGTTGATTAGCGGGACTGGTTTTGTGACATTTAATAAATCTTCAAATTAGTATATTTATTATAAAAAACAATATTTTTACACAGAAATCAATAAGGATAGAAAACTGTTGATTAAAAGTATTTTTTATCAATAAAATGTTCATTCTTTTTCGAATGTAATATTAAGTACAGCTAATGATATAAACCCCCATTAGTTAATATTAATGGTTTTTAATATCTTTTAATTGAAAATTATTCTTATTTTGATAATCTTCTGTGACAACTATTAATCTGCATCAAATCAATTACAAATAAATTGCCTTATCTACTCAGTAGATTATTTTTTCAATACAGGTCACTGATTTTATTTGTTATCCAAAAAGAAGTCCAAGGTTTAAATTACTACCGAAACAAGAGATTATTTTTAAATCATTATTTATATTTTGTCTAAGAGAAAATTTTTTTATTGTTCATGTTATAGTAATTTGAAAAATGAACTATTTTTAATATGCAGAGAGCCAAGTGCAAAAATTAAGGGGATAAGATAAACTGTCTGCAATCAGGGGGATGAAGACTTCAGTGCTGTGTGTGGAATAGAACCAGAATCCTGGAAGAGTGGTTTCGATTTGATAGCTACTCTCGGGTAAAAATCAGACTCTACCAATGCAGTGCCCTCTTAATTTTATTTTTTGCATTATGCACAAACAGCATTCTTTGGTATGCCCATATCTTAGGATTAGTTCTGCGTACTGCCAGGGTTTTCAAAAATATCCACGTACTGAGAACTCTTTACAACTCCTCGGTGCGAAGTAGACTTGAGAACGGCTCCATGATTTGGGGGCCACATGAACTGAAGTACTATCTTATGATAGAGAAAATCCAAAAGAAGTTTCTGAGATATCTCTACATGAGAGAGTGCGGGTGTTATCCTTGGCACTACCCAACCTAGTTCTTTCAGGGTATGCTTGGCTACATCAGTTTAGAGATTAGAAGGAATGTTTATTTGACAATACATTTTTATCGATTGTTGCGCAGTATAGTCGATAATCCTGAGATTATGATAATCATTGGTTTGAATGTTCCTGATAAAATTACCTAAGGCAGCATCAGCACAGATTGTTTTATATTCCAATATACAGGACAAACTCGTTGATGGTTATGCCCGTCGGAAGGGCTACCGCTATGCTGAACAACATCGCTCTGGATGTTGATCTGTTCCATGTTTCCGAAGGGGTTTTCCGGAGCAGGATTCTCCTACTACTTAGACAAGAGTCTTTCTTGTGTATTATATTGTATTTTTATAATACATTCGCCTTAAATTTAAGTTTGTAATGTACATATCAATTGTGAAATAAATTGGATTGAATTGAAAGAATCTAGACCACATTTTGTCTGCGGTGCTCATTCTTAAAAAATAGTGGTTTTGGTATCAAATTATTCCAGTTTGAAACTAGGTAAGTACAGTGCATTTGAATGTTTAATAAGCCGATGTTAATGTGTTAGTGACTGCCGGTGAGCCAAGTAAACATGCAAATTTAGTTTGTGACAGTAGCAACACTAGAATATTTTATTTTAAAATGTTCACACGTCCATATCAGTCAAATTCATTAAAGATTTGAATGAAGTGCACTATTTAGTATAAAAAATACCATCAGAATCTTACCCCACAAACCAGGATCGTCAAAACAGGAATAGTGGTTAGATATTGTGATGAGGGGAGTTTGCGGAGATCTCTGGAACATTTGTTCCATCACTTCTCTATTGTATACAGTCGTTTTATTCAGGAAACCTAGAAACATTTTAAAAACAAATTAAAATAAAACAAACAAAATGCCATTCAAATATGTAACAATGTGGAGGTAAAAGTTTTTTCAAGGGCTGTCTAAGATATTTTAAAGATTCTTCTTAAAATAAAACAAAGTAAGATTATGCTTAGTTGGATTTCAATCAGCCATTTTAACTAACTTGGATATGTCTCGATTCACTACTTACAAACATTTTACATAAAATCATTAGTCACATAAATCAAACATTGAAAATAATTATCTATTAGGTTCGTATTCCATGGGTCAGAAAACGATACAAGATCTTGTGCGAGATTTGACTTAACGAATATTGTGTCAACAAAATCAACCTTGGCAAATAAATATTTGTCGGAGGCGAAATTAGCAGCTCACAATGAAGTCTCGGTGCTGACCCTTACGCATGGAAGTAAGGTATGGAATTGTAAAAGCGAGGATGAAAGTACGCTGAATGCTATCGAAATGCGATCTCTTAGGTGAATGTGCCGTAAAATTATGTAAGACAGGTGTACAATTGTCAAGATACGTGCATTACGTGAGACTGAGACGAGCATTATCGACAGAATCAGGAAAGGAGAGCCGCGTTGGTTGGGATATTTGGAGCGAATGGACAGCTAAAAGGATTTACGATCCGAATGTTGATGGATGCAGAAAACAAGGAGGACCAAGAAAGACATGTCATGACCAAATTCAACAATTACTTGAAGACGAACATGAAAAGATGTATGTATGCGAAGACAGAATGATATGGTTCTATTCTCTCTGCCTACCCCTACGGTGAAACCGCATGATGGTTTGTTTGTTTATAATATTGTGTTCACAATACAGTACATAATATACAAATTGTGTGAAATCTATGATCGAATTCAGAAAAATTAAAGTATTTTTCAACAAATTTTGGTAAAAATACTAACTAAAATTTGTGGGTGGATAAAAAATGTGCACGCACGTCCCACGTTAGGGATACTGTCAACACTTATTGTTGTTATTTGTGTCACTTTATTTATACTCGGTCTAATTTGTTTCACTGCACTCTATCACTACACGCTCGCTTTTCTTTAACTACACTGATTTCCAGTAAGGTTCACGATCCATGTCATTTTAGAAACCTGGTGTTGGGTGTAGATCGCAGTAAAATGTATTGTTAGTTGTCAGCAGTCCCATTGTCACAAGATAGCTCATTTTGTCCACTGCCAAATTTTCCGTTATCTGTCATGGCTCCGAAAACATTTACGTACTGGGCATGCTCACATGCAATTCCAAGTTCAAACTGCCCGGTATTTAACAGCAATAGAACGGTCAAAGACTTGGCACAAGATCTTGTAATACAGGACATTTTCTAACCCATGTAATACAAGCTTTAATGAATGCAGAATTTTTTGACACAATAATGCTAGGTACAATTTTTTGCCCATAAACTTAATACGAAAATATTTTTTTTTCGTACAATGAGGAAGTTTAGTGGTTTAAAAAAAAATTTATTTGTCAATGGACTATCAAACTAAGCCAAAAATTTAAAAAATATATTTTTAGGTATCTTATGTAACAAGATTTTGTAATTTTGAAATTACTTTGCATGTGACTCCTATTTATCTGTTACTCTTCGGCGAGTTCTGCTAATGGAGAATTGACTTCCCATAAACCGGAAATCTATCACAACAATTTATCACTGGTTGGTTCGGAAGAACTAGTGACGTTGTTCAAAGAAGTTCGTTTTTATTGTTTTTTCATACATTTTCAAGAAACTATGCCGTACAATTTAATGACAAAAACATTTTTTATATCCAATTTCATGTAGCACTGAACTTCCTCATTGAGAATGGGATACTGGTAAAATATTAATTTAAATTAGTAATCAACTTATGGGTAGTGATTAAAAGACAAATAAAAAATATTTTAATGTTTAAAAATACATTTTTTTTAAAGTGAATCACAATACAGAAGACCAAGAGTTAGAAAAAACGACATTGAAGTAATTATTGTGATTAACAAAGAAGATTTCTGATAGATATAACTAAGAAAACTATTTTAATTGAAGATTAACATGCAATGTACAGTAAAAATTAATAAAATCTAAATTACTAATAAGTTTACAAATTCTTAATGTAAAAAAAATTACATTTAAGAAAAGATCTTGCCGGCTATTAATTGAACACGTGAATACTGGTGCAAAGTTTATACCACTACACTATGAAGACAGACAAAGTAAAACAGAACCTCTACTAGGCAAACGATTGTACAATACTACGGATTTTCAATTTTACAAATTTTCTAAAATAAATTTCATGCTTAACCTTTATTCATAATACAAATTGTTGATACACAAATTTAACAAAGTTGATATGAAAGCCTATTAAAAAAATATTTTAAATATATTTAGTAATAACATAAATCTTTTTAGTACTTAAATATACAAAGAATACAATTTATGGACCAAAGAAAAGCTTTAAAAAATGTTAGGTTTAAGGCTGAGAAAATAAATTAATTATCGAGTGTTAGGAGAATTATGTAATAATTCGCATTAAAAATTAATTATATTAAGCTAAGGGAACCTAATCACATTACACAAACAATGCAAAACAATTTGATTAGAAAAACAAAAAGGCAAATAGTTCCACCTGCAAAAGCCATTACTGAATTCAATGTATACACTTGAAATCAGGGGATGAAAAATTTGCATTTTCATATACCTCAAAGGCAAACAAACCATCTTTCTGTTTCCCCGTGGAGGTAGGCAGAGAGGATATAATGCCACGTCACTCTGTCTTTGCATATAAACCTGGCTTCTTCTACATTCATACACCTTCTCATGCCGTCCATTCGCTCCAAATATCCAAACCAACATACACTCCTTTCTTGATTTTGTCGATTATGTCTCAACCTTACGCAACGCACAGATTTCGACACCTGTGCGTCATACATAATACATAGATTTACAACATTTGAGAGATCGCATTTTGACAGCTTTCAGCCTACTTTCAACTTTGTTTTTCAAATTCCATACTTTGCTCCCATACATGAGGGTCAACAGCAGAACTCCATTGTGATCTGGTAATTTTGCCTCCTGCGACAAAAATTTGTTTGCCAAGGTAGATTTCAGTGCACGCTTCAATCTGTTACCGGCACTCACTCTCCTTTAATATCTTTCCATCCCGAGTACAAATAGTTCCCAGATACAGAAATTCTTCAACCTGATTCAGAATATCTCTTATCATAGTGATCTCATATTTAGTCATACTTTCATCCCTTTCAAAAACCATCACTTTCGATTTATCAACATTCATAAACAAATGGCTCTTCTTTCATACATCGTAGACCTGAATGGCGCTTCCATTTGATATTATTGTATCTTTTTGAAAGCATGGAAAAATAATTAACAGTTTTAATCCCATGGGTAAACAAACAAACAAAAAAAAGGGAAACTGATGTTTAGGGATAGGTTAGTAAGCAAACAACTGTCCTAATCTTTGAGTTGTATATCTATTAGATAATAAAACAATGCACATACCTAAAACAAGCAGAATTAATACTAAGCAACTAACATTTATGTATGTGAGTATAGAAAATATTCACAAAAAATCATACCGGGATATGGAAACATCGAGGTTCCTGTGCAATTAGGAAAAAAAAAGATTTCATTATTCAAACACATTACTTGAAAATGTTAAAATAAATTAAAATGCAATCAGAAGAAAAAAAACAAAAATTTAAGAGCAATGTTATACACTCATAGAAGACATTAAAAATATAAAAATCTTTCACTTAATGTTATACGAGCGGTTAAAAACTGTTATGGCCAAGTTAAGTTTAAAAAATGTTTAAAGCTAAATAATTTAAATGAAAATGTTGCGCCGGGCAGGTGCTGTAACAAGCATAGACAGAATCCGCAGTGAGTATGTCAGAGGGTCATTCAAAGTGGCACCGATAGCTGAAATGAAAATCTGAAAGAAAGCAGGATGAGATGGTATGGTGAGGATTATTCAGTAAGAAGAGCACTCAACATCCTAACTGAACATAGAGGTAGAGGCAGACCCCAAGTAACATGGTGGTATAATATTGAGAAGGAGTTGCCGGCATGAAATGTCCCCATTGTGACAACCTAGGACAGAAGATCCTGGCCCTTTCGTAAAGGAGGCCTTACCCAGGCCAAACTGGGATAGAGGGGCAGGGAGAAAAAGGATCGTTGTTTTTGTCAAAGTGGAAAAAACGCATTGCATGAAAAAAGTAAGATAATACAACCCATTTTGACTATTTCGATAAAAACATAACAATTATTTAACTTTGAAGTTTTTTAACTTAACTTAAGTAAGGTTGTAATAATTGATTTGTCGGCCTCGTCGTGTTATGGTCAGCGCATTTGCCTACTATGCAAGAGGTCTCGGGTTCGATTCCCGACATGGTTGAAATGAAATATTTATTTAAAAGGGTGTTTTCACATCAGAATATTTCATAGTCCCTGGACTGGTACCTGAAGTGTAAGACTGATCATCTTACCTCCGTGTAATAAAAAATTATCAAGATACGCTGCAATTGGAGTACCAATGCAGTGCCCTATGCACCATTAGGTGCGGAAAGAGAATGATGATGATATAATTATTAATTTAAGAAAAGGAGACATTTGCACCTATGGTAATAAAAAACTATGTTAGGTGTATGCTTTAATTGGTTCTGGTTTATTGTAGTGGCGATATCAATAGGTTCATATTATCACCAACACTCGTTCTTTCAAGGGAAAAAAGTGGCTGAAATTATGGAAACAAACCAATCTGATTAAATTTGCAACTCAGATTTAATCTGAGTTGCTTAATATTATAACTTTAATTGGATTACCTTAATTAATTTTCTTGAACATTCAATTTTGGTATATTTAAAAGTACATACCTATGATTTTTTTAAAGTCAGGAACATAATTTAATATTGTTTAGGTAAGTATTTATATTTTTTGTGGTAACCACATTTTTAGAATCCTTGGCCTAGAATGTTTGCTCATAATAAGGAAGCACTTCAAGGTCCTAAGACAATGCAACATAATTTATTACATAATCAATAATTTGTCTATTAAATCCATTGAAGCAGTGTTCACTCAACAAAGGTTTATTCAGGTATCGATTTAGTTGATTACATTTTAATAAAATTATTCCTACTCATTTTTCCCTTGATCACAGTTATTAAATTAATAAAGCATAAATACAAATAAATAGTTATAATGTAGTTGCAATAATTCATAAATCACTTACTTTGTGGTCATTCATTAAATAATAAAAATAAAAACACTCCAGTAAATTATACATTGATAAAGGAGCGCGTAGTAGCGTAGAAACCGGTCGGTAATAAAATAAATAACGAGTGTTGTTATTTTAATCAAAAATGTTTTGAGTGAGTTTAAATGTTTGTAGACAGGCTGTATTTCCTCCCTAGAGAGATATTCAGATCTAAATTTGTTGCAAAAGAGAAGGAAAACATTTTTGAGAATATGGAAGTCTAGGCGTTACAGGCCTTATGACCTGTCATTGGCTGGTTTAAGTGGCCACTTTACACACTGCGTAACATTCACCATTCTGCCCATGTTCAAACACGCACATTTTCTCAATTCTTCCATCTGTTGATTTCTGTGAAGTAAAAGAGCTGACACCATCATCATGTGGGTGAGATTCATCCAGCTGAACTAATTCACCTACTAGGCAACGCCTGAAAACAATTTTCCAATTTTCATACTTCTTATACCAGTTAGTTTAATTAACAATGATTTGAGTATGGATATGATTTGAGTACAAATGTTTGTAGACAGGCAGGATTTCTTCCCTAGTGAGTTGTTTAGATCTAAATTTGTTGCAATTAAAAATTGTTTTCAGGCATTGCCTAGTAGGTGAATCGGTTCAGTAGGATGAATCTCGCCTGCATGATGAAGGTTTCAGCTCATTTCCTTAACAGAAGTCAACAGATGGAAGAGTTGAGGAAATGTGGATGTTAAAACATAGGCAAAATGGTGAATGTTTCACCGTGTAAAGTGGCCACTTAAACCAGCCAATGACAGGTCATTAGTCCTAGAAATGCCTAGATTTCCATATCCCTTCTCAAAAATGTTTTCCTTCTCAGTTGCAACAAATTGACTTGTTATTTAATAAAAAAAAATTATTAACATATAAGGCGAAATTGCCCTTAACAAAATTAATAATATGAACATATTTGATTCATTTTTTTTATTATTCAATATATTTCGTAAACGGGACATGTTTTTTTTAAATTCTATACAATTCTACTTTTATACATCTAGTAAATGTTATAACTGTAACTCTCCAAAAAAGAGACTTGGGCTTGAAGAGTGACTTACACTGTTATGGTTATTTATTTATTAAAATTTATATAATTTTGAATATACGAGTACATGAGAAAAAAAAAACTTATAGGATATAAAAGAAAAAACAGAAAATAATAATACATTCATACTACCTAATTAAAATTGAATGCAGATTTTTGTTCAAATTAAAAAAAAAAAACAGACATTTCTTTTTACCCAAGATTTAGAAACTAAATAATATAACACATTCAGTAGAAGTTCAAAACAATTTAAAATAAATGTAATAATCAAATTAAATAATAAAATATTAGTATTTTATACCACCAAGTATAAAATATCAATATTTTGAACTATTAATATAACAAGAAAATCACAAAGTTACTGTTTCATATAATAATTCTACTAAAAATTGAAAAATTGTTTTCAGGCGTTGCTTAGTATGTGAAATAATTTAGTCAGATGAATCTCTTCACAACAATAAAGGTTTCAGCACTTTAACTTCACTAAAATCAACAAATGGAAGAATTGAAGAAATATGGATGTTCAAACATGGGCAAAATGGTGAGTGTTGCACAGTGTGTAAAGTGGTCACTTGAACCAGCCAATGACAGGTCATAGGCCCTGTAAATGCCTGGACTTCCATATTCCCTTAGTTAAGGTATTCTCCATCCCTGTTGTAATTTGTAAATTCTACTACCATCTTTGAAAAAGTTCAAAAGAATTGTTCTATAGGAAAAATACCCTACATTAAATATATCCGATAAGTGGGAATGATTATTGCCGAGTTCATGGAGTCTGTATTTAAATTTAAATGAAATAAAACATGTTTTTGTTTACTGGATACAGAAACTGATACAGTAAATTCAGCGAGAAATGTCACTGTCCTGTGGTTTGGTAGATAACAGATCTATATAACTCTGTGATTATAGTTCTTGCAGTGGAGAAAACACAATATGGCTGGATTATGGATAAACTTCATAACAATATTAAACGACAGTCATAGTCTACATAAAACTGAGGTAATTATATGTTGGGAGATCTTCACAGGTCGCAATCACGTCAGGAGCTCGCATAGCACTGACCCCTACCACTAATAATAGGAATAATAGTAGGAGATATTGTATCTCAACAAAAGTTTTTATTTCAATTGTGCCTGTATTATAAGGATACGTGTTTGCCATTATTTGAATGGACTAAGTCCGTTAATAAATAAATAAATAAATGAAAGTGTCCCAGCATGTTAGTCAAATAAATACATTAAAAAATACTGGTCGACCCTTCTCCTGTATTTCATGGGCATACAATTTTAAATCAACATCTTGCAATTATATTAAAAAATATTAAAAATATATAAAGACTATTGACTTAATGTATTCTGTCAGTATACCCTCGATATATTTAGAGCGGATTTTTACAATTCTAATGATATAACTATCAATGTATTCAAAACAACTTTTCATTTATAATTTTCGGGTTTAAACATGAGCACATACAAAACAGTCCGCAGATGGCATCACGTCATTTTGATGTCACGCGTCATGACTTTCTAATAAACGTTGCGTACAAGTTTGGCGCCAAAACGTCATACGTGCTGTTTGTCCTACAGGGTGCGAAACATCTCGTTTTCGGGTAATTCGAAATATGCATATTTTAAGCCGTTCTAGAAAACATATCCGACGACGCACTAAAAAAATATTAACACCGTTATCATAAGAATTTTTTGCTTATTTTAAAATATTATTGTTTTAATTTCTTTACTAACATGCACTTTTTCTTAGTTTTTATTTTACAGTTTCAAAAAATTTATATTCCATTTTTTAATATTTTTTTATCAATATTTTTATAACTGCTGACATAATTTGTACCCTTAAAGTGTGTATTCATATGAGAGGATTCTATGATAAAAAACTGACCGTGAACGAGTTAAGATTGTATATACAAACCAAAAATCATCTGAAATACATCTAAGGAAATAAAATAATGATAATCTGTCCATACATACAAAAGAAAATCATTTGTATTCTGCATAGGAAGCCACATTCAGCAAGGGTATTGCCCCTTTAACGGGAGAATTCTGACTAATATTTGTATGGTTTCTTGATCAGTTGAATAGAATAGTGCATAAGATTTTGTCCTGAATGAATTATTTGAGGTTGGTTTACAATTCATATTTCTTCAATATATCGATGATGCATAATACTTTCAGAATTAAGCATAAAGGAGAAAAATGACCACCATTAATTGAGTTTTATATTCGGACGGGACTTTAATTTGGTTGAGTTACAAAAAGAACCCAAAAATCTATTCAAACAGATAACAATATTGCAGTGATGCACAATCGGTTAGGCACACTGCTAATGGTTATGGACATAATTTAAACATTATTAGAATATCTTAATTGATTACGCGCATGACTACTGAATATAGATTTGCAGGGTCATTATTGGAAACTCTACTGTCTCTAGGGCTTCCAATCCCGCAGGTTATTTGCGATCACGGTTTTTGCAGGATCAAAGATTTTCAATCCAGTAATGTGGTATCCTGCGCGTTTCAGTGCAGAGCTTAAATAATTTGTATTTAGTGTTTCAGACATTGAAATAATAACTAGAGGTATAGGAACTAGTAAAGCTGTAATTCAACACATTATTGATTGTATACAATGGTTTCAATATGATGGTAGAAATATTTATATATTATGTGTCTCAATTACAGTATGAGGATAACTATTATTAAAACACAATAATATTTATGCTAAGTACTTGTTTTAGTGTATCAGTTTTATTATTGTACATGTTAGTGAGGATGAGTATATATAAAGGGTGTGAGGGTGTGTGTATATGTGTATGGGTGTGTGAGTATTGTATGTATGTGACAATGTGTAGTGAATAATACGTGGACTTATTGTACAATGATTATAAAAAATTATCTGTTTTTTTTTTTAAACCTTAATGAGGAAACCTATCAACCACCTTATCGATGGATGTAAAATTGTTAAGAAAATTGTAAAGAACGCCTCGGTCTAAAATCCAAATTTTAAAATATATATATTTAAAAAACACAAAAAAATATATATTATATATATATTTTTTGGTGTTAAAAGATATGATAGTTGACAGCAAAAATAAAGTATTTTCATTTATTACTTTTTTATAAAAAATAAAACTTAATCAAATCTTACTAACTAAAGACAAAGCTAATAATTACTAACCATATTTGGAAAAAACAAAGCATGTCTATTGTGTCATCTGTCAAACTGCTATGTTTACTAAAGCCTAAATAGCCGGCAGCAGAGAAAGCTCTTTAAGCTCAACGCTCGTGGCATTTTAAGGCATTAAATGTAAATTTTTAATGCTTCCCCAAGCAGCCCCCTAATAATTCATACAGATAGTCCTACATTTTAAAAATAATAAATAGATTGTATGAAATCGATGCTGAACATTGATGGGCCGATCCCGCACATGCAATCTCATTCCGAGCGGGATCAGAAAATCATGCGGGATCCTGGTATAACGGGATCTCGTTATACTGTGATTGGAAGTCTTCATTGTCTCTAATTTCACTTATACCCAATGAAAAACTTTTTATTTAGCAAAGTGATGAGTAAAGTGGTGTTAAAAGTTTTATGGAGTATAATATCCGACACATTAACTTGTAGTTCATGGGTGGCCAAAGCGTCGACTGTGTCTCGTTTGATTTGTTCGGTTTCATAAAATACAGTATAATTTTTTTGATGTTCAATTTACAAAAACGCAAAAAGAAGAAATATTAATAAAATTAAAAGAATTATTGGATTTGGACCAATAGATGTGGATTGAAAACGAAATACTTAAATTTAAATGCGATATATTTTTTAAATCACAAACTTCTTGACAAAGCAATTTTTGGAATTTACTATGTGAAGATATGCGGCGTATTTGTAATTTAAAAAAAAATCGTTTGACACATGACCATTTGGCAATATGTTTGCGAATAGCTATAAGTAGCTATGAACCAAATTATGATAAGCTTGCTGAAAACATGCAATGTCATGTTTCAATACAATGCAATGTCATCAAAGAACATCTTAAAAATAACTTGATAATGAATTAGTATTGGTATTTTTGGGTTTAAATGACTACTTTCAGTGTTAACAGACCCCCGTCAAAAATTTCAAAAGCAGGTCGCCCGTGGTGGTTAAAAATTTGACCACCCGCTGTACTTAAATTGACATGTCCAATGGCCAATGGCTTATGATAATTTATTATTCAAAGTACAGATTTATCATTTTCTATTAAGATAAAGAAATGTTACAAGTTCAGTGATCCAGTGTAAGTACATATTGATAAGGAAACATTGTTCTTAAACGCAATCAATAAAATGTTTAGTATTGATTTAAAATAGACTTTACCAATCAATGCTCTTTTTGCGTCAGCCTGACGTGTATTTAAATAAAAAAAGATTATTTTTAAATAGTAGAGTAACATCTTAGTAACAACACAAAAGCAACATATTCTAATGGGAATGACACCAGGGCTGGTAATCCGAACGCATCTATAGCGTGGTATAGCGTACTAAATACAGTCGAACTCGGTTATAACGATCACGGAAATAGCGAGATCTCGGATGTAATGAAGAAACATTAGTTGACATTTTAGTTCATGGTTTTTTCCATACAATTAATCACTGTTATAATGAGCTACTTCTTGGACATACCGAACAAAAATATTGTCAAAAATTACACAAAAAATCTTTAATTGTTAAAAACATAATTCTCAAAATAAGAACCTAAGTAATAAAATTCAAATGGTCGGCTTACGTAAAGGATAAATACCACCGGGCGTTGGGATCGGATTATGTTTATGATAGCTATGTAAGTGTCTAAGTACCTAATTGGATTTTTCGCCGACAATATTGAAAAATGAACACACATGATTTTAAAAAATCCAAGCTTTGTGAACTTAGTAAGTGCCGGTTCGGCACATTGTTACAATTTATAGCTGCTTTTGTAGTTTATGAATGGCACGCTTGTTTCGGGGGTTTTTATGGGGTTGGAACGGAAATTGAATGTGGCGCGAAAAATGTGGAAGTGTGTACAAAGTTTTCTCTATCTTCATCCACAGTGTCAACATTGTGGAAAAATAAGGATGTTTATTTGTCTGCATTTGAAAAGAATATCACGAATACAAAAAAGTTTTTTGCACAGAGCACTGAGACAACCCAAGAGTTGTTTAATGGGTTGAGTGCTTTGAGGGGAAATTTCAGAGCCATGGGAGAAAAATCAGTGAAGCAAGCATTAATTAAAATTTTATGAAAAAAGAGGATTGACATAAAAATGTGTGTGTTTAAATAGATTTTAATAATTGTGTATTTATTTTTAATTACGACAATCAGTGTAAATGTAACAGATACGTACATTATGTCTTCATGTGATAGGTATGTTTGTAAGCATTTATTATAATTTTCCTTAACATTTAAAAAAAAAAAATCTGTTTAAATTATATGTACACATATGTATTTACGTAGTGGCAATGTGCAATAGGGATTGTCTAAAAAAACCTTTCTCTGGTATAACGAGTAACGTTTATAACGAGCAAATTCAATCGGTCCCATCTTCCTCGTAATAACCAAGTTCGACTGTATGCGCTATAAATGCGTTCGGAATACCAGCCTAACTGTTTATATGGAGATTTCAGGGCTGATTCCTGGTAGAGTGAGATGTTCATAGGACACTGCATTGGTACACCAATCGCAGCGTTACTTGATAATTTTTGTTACATGAAGGTAAGATGATCAGTCTTACGCTTCAGGTGCCAGTCCAGGAACTGTGAAATGTTCTAGTGTAAAAACACTCTTTTAAAATGAGAAATACTCGAGTTCTTATTATTTACTCAAATATTAAAATTTTCAGACCATTTCCTAAAAAGTAAATGACTTGTGTAGGAAAAATTGAAATCGAGTTTTGGCGGAGTGGGATTTGCACCTCGGATCACTCTTGTGAGTTCGCAATACTAACACGGGACCGCAACCTGGTTCATTAATAAATAAATATTTAATGTCAATAATGTCGGGAATCAAACCCGAGACCTCTTGCATGGTAGGCAAACGCGCTGACCACTACGAATAACAATTAAGAATTGAAAAGAAAGAAAAAACACAAACAATTTGAAGAGTAGAGATTGTGGTAATTCAGCGGATAGCGGATTTTTAAATAGCGGATCAGCTTGTATTTTATATAAATATTATATTTTATTGTTTATATTAAGCGTTATTTATGTTTTGAATCGATTACCAAATAAGTAAATGTAGAGTAGCAAAATTTACGTGGTCAGTCATCCAAAACCAACTGTCAACGGTTAACTTAAATCCAAGGTGAAATGTCTCATTATTATTCAAATCTCCATGTACATACCTTAAAATAAACTTTACTCTATAGTTACCACACAGTTACGGGTAATTTTATAAAAGGGGCAAAGGTCAAATATAATTATGCAATTCTCATTTAGATGACAACACAGTGCATACATAATGGATACTTTTTGTATATAGGTAATATTAAAACTGAACTTACAAATCAAAAATATTTTTATTATGGACTTTTCTTATCATTTAAAATCCTAAAATAATTTTAAGTACTCGTTTTCTGTACAAATAATACACATTTTAGTGTACCTATTACATAGAATTATAATGTACCAGAAGGCGCGTAGAACCAAATTTACATAAATCGCACTGCGTCCAAAAATTTTCCAACTTCCCCCCTGAACGACATCCCACTTGCGCCCATGCGTGAAGTGGCCGCGTAATGTTGCTAGATCGCAAACAATATATTATCATAACACAAGTTAATTTTGTGTTATGTTATGTTTTACCACAAAATATTTTACCGACTGGACTGCAAAAAACAACACGTACTTATATTAGGCAAATATAAAAAAAACATTAAATAATCATTTAGTAATTAACTAAATTAGCAACATTTAGAATAATGGTGCATAGGACACTGTATTGTGTCATCTTGAATTAGACTACTAATGAAATAATGTACTGACTTAAGTGAGCATAATTATCTTATCTGAAATGCAGTAAAATTTATACCAAAGAATGCAAAACCATCATATTTTGTATTGATAGAGAAACAGGTTTTTTGCTGAAATGTTCATTAAGGTATGTATTAGGTGTTGGATAATAATAAAGTACTTACATGTGTGTAATAAATAAATAATCGATTGTCTATTGTTGATTGAAAAGAGGTCAAAGTTACATAGTTAACTCTGAGAAATTAACATTAACAAAATTTATAATTTTTTGTATTACAACAGGCTATGAGTCTCAATAACAGTGGAAAATTATAGGTCGGAATGCCCAGGTTTCAGAAAACTCACATACTACACTCTTATAATTTACTCCTAGTTTCGCATCGCAAATCAAAACCAAAACTCAGTGCATGATGAAACCGGCCGAGACAGCGATACTTGTGCAAAAAATATCATAGATACCCTTCGTTAAAGACTCATGATTTTGAGTTCTTGAATCCCAAATCTTTTAGATACCAGGCACAATATTGGTGAGTTGAATACTTATATTCGTATTGTCATATTATTTAATTCTTATAGTTTTTCTAGTGGTATAGTGGTCAGCGCATTTGCCTACCACGGTAAAGGTCTCAGGTTCGATTCCTGAAATGGTTGACATGAAATATTTTATGAAACAGGAGTTTTTACACTAGAATATTTCATTGGCCCTGGACTGGCATCTGAAGTGTAAGACTGATCATCTTACATTCATGTAACAAAAATGATCAAGATACACTGCGATTTGTGTACCAATAGAGTGCCCTATGCATAATTCGGTGCGGAAAGGCAATGATGATAAATTCTTATTTTTGTTGTGGCGTTGAGCCTGTTTCTGCACTTCGACTTTATAGCATAATTAGAAAATCCCGTTTTCCATAAATAAGCTGCAGAAAACGGAAGCAAAAAAATGATAATTTATTTTACCACATGGGGGGGTACTCTTCTGACAAATTCACCCAGAAGTCATTTAATAGCTGATCTTTGTATTTTAGTTTAAAATCAGAGTCACTGATTGAATCAATTAGATTTACATAATCACATGTGCTTCAGCATACCGGTTTAATTGTCACGGAAAATGGATTCCGATTCCAGGAATCACCCTTACCTGTTTTCGGAAAATATTGCAAAAGAGTTAGTTTTCAAGTTATGTGGGTATACGTAAACATGAGTAGAGATTGACCATCAGTCGCCTTTCAATATGAAGTAGATTTTTAAGTATGTTGCAGCGAATAGAATCACTCCAAATTTTTGAGGAACACTAAATTAGGCTCTGCGGAACACTGGTGTTCTGCGGAACATAGTTTGGGAAACTCTGTTGTTGTGTATTGGAGTTAGTTGTAAAAATCTCCAAAAATTATATTTATTGTGAAAACGAGAGTAAAAAGAATGGAGACTTTTTAAAAATTATTTCAACAGAGAGGGAAAACATTTTTGAGAAGGGAATATGGGAAATCTCTCTGTTGAAATAAATTTAAATATGAATAACTCCCTAGGGAGAAATCCAGCCAGTCTGCAAGCATTTGGACATACTCAAACATTGTTGACTTTTTTAAATGTTTAATAATTTCAATTAATCATAACAAAAATATCAAAATGTCTGGTTGGTAAAATTTTATTGCACAGTTAATATTGGAAGACTAAATTGTATGGCTATAATAAAATTCTATGTCCAAATGGATGAAAAATACAGTTCTGCGTGTCAAATAGAACCAGAATCCTGGGTGGTTCTGACTCGATGGTTGCTTTCAGGTAAAAATCCTGAATAAGGAATCGAGTGGAGATAAGTCTGCCCCGTCGTGAAGTGGTTTGCGTGTTTGCCTTCTATTTTTGAGGTCATAGGTTCAATTCCTGGCAGGATAGATGTGAAATAATGTTTCCGGACTGGTATCTGAAGCGTAAGACTGATCATCTTACCTTTGTTTAACAAAAACGATAAAGATACGCCGCGATTGGTGGACCAATGCAGTTCGCTATGCACCATTAGGTGCGGAAAGGGGAATGGCGATGATGTTGTAATTTATACATATTTGCTAATTTAAATACCTATAAAACAAAGGTAAAATGTAGTTGATTCAGTACTTTCTAACATAGTGTTGACAATATACTTGAACATAAATTGATTAACGATTTTTTGAAGTAGGAATGATAAACCCAAATTTAAATGATAAGATTAATATTTCACGTGACACACTTTTACAGATGATTAAGTATGTGATTCTTATTAAGGAGAGCTACACGTGAGGAAACAATAGGAAAAAATTAACTACCTACATCCATAACTGAAACATAGCAAACATTTATACATAATTGATCAATATTATATTATTATGTAGTTAGAATGTATTTCAGACACAAAAGACGGAAGTTTATTCTGGACTTCATTCAAAGTACATTTTGTATGACAGACCGAGTCAATTGAGTTACAACCAATTGCACTTAATTGTATTGAAACTTGAGATCTCACTTCATAAATAAACTTCAACCCGTTGAATATTCTAAACAATATTGATTGAAGAACGTTTAATATTCGGCATACTTATTAATTAAATATGCGTGGCGATCAATCTTCGATATATTAGTATTACGTAAATATAAAAATAATACAAAGTATACGGAAATTCTAACCTGAAAATACTTTTGTTATCATCCCTACAAAAGCGATGGTGAGAGAACTGGCACAATTCCATAACTTCCCTGGTTTTCGAAGCTTGGGAATAATCCAGTCTATGTTGTAAACCATTTTTAAGGCACACTTTAATTTATAAAAACCACAACATATTTATTATTTGACACTTCCGACAACTAGCGCGAACGACGACATATTGGAAAATAAAACAGTGTGCAAATAACTTCGTTGCACTGGCCTATGAACTGCGTAACTGACAGCGGGTTTCCCGCTTTATTTCAAATATTCAGAATTATTATATCACAATATCAACATTCATGTGCATACGAATTGTACATAATATATTATTAAACTATACAGGTAGATATCGCAATACGCTCGAATCACTTTAGTAGAGAAATAACTAAAAACTGTCGTTGAATTTTCGTCTCAACGTCGTATTAATTCTGCGGGCAAAATACTAAAAAAAACTAGTAAAGAAAATGGGATATTATTTAATACTACGATTACAAACACGTTTTCTGCGCATTACGAAAGTAGCACGTAGAACCACTTAATACCGTCTTTGCATTCAGCGTTCACTTTCTATAAATATGAAATGATTGTCTACGTATAAAATAAGGAATCAATACGATGTTAACGTCGCGCCTGCGGAAGGATTAAATAACAAATGACTGCGGATAGCTCGGATTGCGCTCTGTAGAAATGCTAATACCGCTCATACAGCTGTCAATTAGTAGGTAGGTACAGGTACTTAGTTGTTTTTTTTTTAAATAAAGATTAAAGAAACTATTAAAAGTTGTCACGTTCATAATAATTAAATATCGGGTATTTAGCGTGATACGACTAAATTGAGATGAAAGAAATAAATGTTTGTTTAAATTTAATAAATTAAGCACTAATAAATCAATATTAAAACCTCTCGAATTCGCTCGAAAATCAATAATTAAAATAATTTTAAAAGCCCTTCGAGTACCACAGCATCAAGTTATTTTAGAAATTTGACATCTTAGATACAAGGCAAATATATATTTTTAGAATTATAATGTTTGTGAAAGCAAATAATTCTACCAAATCCCAAAAGGAACACCCCCACACTACCAGAAGTCAAACCAGAGAATGGGTCATGGGGTTTATCACAAACTCTGAATTCGGGCAATTAATTTAAAGGTTTTGTTAAAAGTTGGTTACTGGGTTTAGGTTGAGAAAAATCGGAAAATTTACTCAAAAACATTATTAAATAATAAATGTTATAAATTAATATTGTAGAACTGTATAATAAATTTACTAGTAGGTAGTAATATTATTGTTTATTTTGCATAAAAATGTCCGCCTTAAAACAGGTTGTACCTAGCTAGGCAGACTATACATGATCTAGAGAAATCTATCTATTACTAGTAGATAAAGTAATTGTTATTTTGTTAATAAACTATGATTATTATTATTTTATTCGAAAGAATGAAAATACACATCCGACAAACGTCCTCCGCGACAAGTAAGTTATATATTGATCTATGTGCATTGTGCATTCCGTCGGTCAATTTTTTGGTCACTTATTCCATGAAACCTGGCGTTATTTCCGAAATGGTGCATATTGTATTGACTTCCAATGCTTCTAAAGTTGTTGGTTTGTTTCCATAGACAATGGAGTTAACGTTGTCCCGTATTTTTCAGCATCTCAGTCGCAATATTACCGCCGAATTTAAAAGTTATTTACTTCACGTGTTACGCGATATTTTCTTGATTGCCTTGAAAACTGACACACTTTTTTCAGTCACAAAGAAACGTAGGGACCTATGTCAAATATTTTCTTTTGATATGGTCTCCGTGTATAAAATATTATTACGAAAAATAAAACACATTTTCAAATCTTAATTCAGTTTATTCTGTGTCTAGGCGGATGAAAAATACAGTTATTTATTTATTTAAAAAATACAACAAACAATAAAGAACTAAAGGAAGAAAGAACTTAGGTAAACATGTAGAAATCGAGCGGAGATACGTCAGCCTCGTCGTGAATTGATTGGGAAGTTCGCCTACAATACTTGGGGTTCCGGGTTCAATACCTAGGAGAGTGGACATGAAATATTGTTTATAAAGGTGGTTCTATACTACAATATTTCATTGTCCCGGGGGTGGTTTTCTCAATCTTCTTTATCCCCTAGAGAGTGATTAATTTGGGGATTTTTATTTTTTGTATGCACCTAAACTTTTCTTCATTTACGACCACGTTAATGATTAAACGTAAAATAAATACGGACACGTGAAACCGCATATGATTTTTTTTATTTAGAACATTATTACGACCATTACGAGCATTGCGTAAAACACTTAATTGGGTTGAATTCACGAAACCCCTTTTTTCTGTTTTTTTTTTTAAACAGTTTTAAATATAATTTGACGTTTAATCATCAGTGTGGCCATTATATAAAGCAAAGTGTCGTTACATTAAAAAAATAAAAATTCTGAAATTAATCACTCTCTAGGAAGTAAAGAAGATTCAGAATACCACCTCTGGACTCACACCTGAAGTGTAAGATTGATTACTTGAGTCAGGAACACTGCATTTGTATTACAGTGCAGTGCCTTATGCACAACTTAGTTGGAATGGGCAAATGATGGTAATGATGAAAATCATAAGATAACGTTTAAAATATTTAAAAAATATATATATTATAAAAACAGCTGACAGATCGTTAACCCTGCTAATGCTTAGGGTTAATATTATTTGTATCTCAACAAATTATTCACTTTTTTTGTACATTTTAGAAAAGTTTGTATTGTTTACACGGGATTAAGAAAACTGTTTAAAATTTTTATTCCTGGTAGCGCTTAAAAGAATATATAGCCGCAGAGCGGTTTGATTAATAGTTATTTAAATATATTTTTTCTCTCACTATCTCGCAAATGCCTTCCCGAATACTGTGCGAAAGACTCAGTGCCGCGTTGGACTGATTGTGCCTAGCTAAAATCGAAAATACTTCAATTCAATATAAATACTAACATAACTTCAATAAAATACAGGAGTTAAAATCTTACTTACAAATAATAAAGGGTTGAAAGTAAACAATATGAAAATATTTTACATTAGGAAAGATTTTAAAAATAATGTTCCTATGATCAATAATCAAACAACCTTTTAATATAGCCGGTTATACGATATACTTTAATGATCACCCTAAACCTATTAAACTCAAGCTCCTCCTTCCATCCCATCTCCTTTTTTTTTCTTTTCAACTATTTCTTAAACAACATAAAATATTTTTATAATCTAATCAGTGCATGTTTGTCCTAATCAGTGCATGTGCTTGTTGAAATTGCATGTAGTGTGGTTTTATATTTTTGTGCAACAACTATGGTGATGGTGTATACTGGGTTTTGCATGTCGGTTTAATTGGTGTCCTGACGAAGATACGAGTACGTCTCGAAGCCGGTAGACACAGAAAAGTCGGTAAGTGGTTATATACAAATATTTAATAACATTTAGTAAAATGTTTGACCACAAAGTCAATGCTTTGAATATTAATAATAGTTATCATATTTAAATACCGTACGTTCGAAGATGGCAGATAAAACTAGACACTTTAAGGCTCTGTAGATGGTCCTAGCTTCTAAAAAAGACAATTTATTAAAAAAATAAAAAAAAATAGGCACACACCAATTTTGGATATCAGGGCCCCAATTACAAATGCTATCTTCAGCGGTATATGTACGAAAATGCATATATTTATGTGAAAAATTTAAATATCTTTGTCGGTAACAAATTGAATATGTTCAGAAAAAAAATGTGTACATATTATTATATTTTTCATATAGAAAACTTAATTTTACTCTGTAGATAAAATTAAAGGTAAATAAATGTTAGGTTCTCATTGTAATAAAGGCCTAAATTTATCTATAGTGTGTAAAATAAGCATCGTTCTAGTGCCATAATTCAGTGGAAAATACTGAAATACGTTCGTATGCAGTAAAGTCAGACCGCGCGTCATCTTTCTTATTATATTACCAAAACGCAAAACAAAATAAAAATACAAAAACTTCCTCGTAATCCTCTATGGTTGGCAACCTTAACTACGTCAGTACTTGCCTGCGGATAAATACGTATATTTTTTTTATTAGATGTCATTAGTAATGTTTCATTACCTACAAAAAATTGATAAGCTAAACAGCATAGCTGATACGCAAAAGTATTTTGAGCATAATGGATTTATAATGATTATTTTTATTTTGACATTTTCATAAAACATCGGCTCATTTCCTGAACAGCCTTTTATATTTCAACGAGTCCTAGACATGATATAAAATATTATAATTTTGAATGTATTCAATACTACAAACAAACAAACGAACCATCACACCGTTTCCCCATAAGGATAGGCAGAGAGGATTGAACGCCATATCACTCTGTCTTTGCACATAGATCTCGCTTCCTCTAAACATTTAATAATGCACACACTTACACTCACCTGAACTAACTCCCATACAAATACACATAAACATACCCTCTTACATATAATATATATATATATTTATATATATATATATATATATATATATATATATACGCATGCACACATTTCAGAATGTACCACAATTTAAGTGATCTGCCACAGGTAAGCCATCTATGGCCAGCATTATTCCTAGTTTTTATAAATGATATTGTTGAATGTTTTATTGATGTCGAATTTTTACTTTTTGATGACGACATTAAAATTTAAAATGAAACAACAGATGAAAATGACTACTACATACTTCAATCAAATTTTAATATATTAAATAACTGGTGTATCTCTAATAATTCGTTTTTAAATGTTGAAAAATATAAATTATTATCTTTTGGTAGAAATAAATCTGCAATTTTATTTCCGTATTCAATAAACAACATTCAAACGTAAAAATTCACAGATATTCGAAATCTTGGTGTCATATTTGACGAAAAAATCAAATTCAAAAGCCACATCAACCACATTACTTCTAAAAGTATGAAAACTTTGGGTGTCATTCTTAGAACCACAAAGGATTTTGAATCAGTTAAAATAATATAACTCTTAAATATATCCTTGGTTATAGAAGCCAATTTTAGTATAACTCTACTATATGGTCCCCCTTTTACAAAATTCACATAAATAGTGTTGAAAGAGTCCAACGAAAATTTAAAGATTCATTAATTTAAAACTGCATGGTTTCGCGAGTGGTTGGTGGAATTGAGAAGTTTGTGGCTGGATGAACCGCCGGCGGATGATGGTCCACCTATCCTACCCATCCTGTAATCTCCCAACTT
This sequence comes from Micrasema longulum, assembly GCF_059751315.1. Classification (NCBI taxonomy): domain Eukaryota; kingdom Metazoa; phylum Arthropoda; class Insecta; order Trichoptera; family Brachycentridae; genus Micrasema; species Micrasema longulum. Next base: position 271,767 of record NW_028278321.1, read on the forward strand.
TCAATGTTTGTTATTCTCCTCGTCTCTAAGGCCATGGGTAGCTACGGTTGCTATGGGAACAATTTTCCATATCCATAGCAACCAACATCAACAATCACACATTTTTTCGCTTCTTGATAATTTCTGCTAACTTCCGCATGTTAGAATTTTATCTGCCCGCATCTGCTCGTCCTATAATCATCTGCCCGCATCTGAACATTTTTACATCATCTGATCGCCGCTCCACTACATTCATCATTATATTTTGCAAATAACTTTAGTGAAAGTGCCTTGTTCACCAAAAAGGAAAAAACTACCCATAAGCCAGGACTTATATCATCCGGATTCCTGTCCCTGATTCCCTTTCCTGTCTTCCTAAAGGTAGGATTTTCGTCTACTAAAGTTTGTTTAGCCGCATACTGTTCGATTCCGCATTTTCCATCTCCGCGCAACGCATCTCTTATTTCCCCGCAAATTTTAACACAGATCAACGGATTCAGTCAAATAATATCCACACAAAATTATAATCGCCACCCCACTGCATATTCCTAAAGAAGAAATTAATTACATGTCTTTGTTATTTTTTTAATATACCTTCTCTGGAGGATTGCTGGAAAATAACTGATATAATATTAGTACATACAATCATTAATTCTAAACTCGATTGTTGCGAACTCCTAGATTTAATAAATATTTATATATCAACACGTAGAACTAGACAGAATATTCCCCTTCTCAAACCAACTATCTTTGTCACTCACATATACCGCGCATACACAGACTAGGAAATGAATGTACCTCTCATATCGACATTTTTAACTCGAGTCTCTGTGAATTCGAATCATCTATTTATTAATATTTTATGGTGTTCTATAGTAACGATTAATATATACATTGTATTATTATTATTATTTAGAAACTTCGCTGGTGTGTCTTTCAACCTTTTTTTTCCTATGTTATTTTATCATTGTTGACTGTATGTTTTTATAAAATAAATAAATAAAACGGTAACATCCAAATTTATCGTAACAGAGAAGGAAAAAAAATTTGAGAAGGGAATGTGGAGGCCTGTCTACAAATATTTAGACATTCTCAGAATATTGTTGAAAATGTAAACAGTTTTTTCCTTACAATTTTTTTATTATTTATTATTAATATTTGAAGCATTAACTTTGTGGTCAAACATTTGACTAAATGTTTTTAAATATTTGTGTATAACCACCTACCGACTTTTATATGTCTACCGGTTTCGAGACGTACCCGTCATTTCGTCAGGACACCAATTAAACCAACATACAATTTCTTTCCTTTGGATTTACCAAGAAATGGCTGAAAAAGTATCTAGAAATACTTCAACACCTACTCGCGACAGCATTTATTGTGTAACTACCTGGATTTTTTCAAAACACTTTATATGCATCTACAATATATATACATATAAGGGCGGGCATATTGCCTTAAGGCAATTTCTTTCTACCTACCTTCCTAACCATATAAATATTGTTAAAATTATATTACTCTAAAAAACATTTCTATTTTCCTCGTTAATACTAAAAACGGTCAAATAAATTCTGTGTATTAATCCGAGCTTATTTTACAATTGTAATTTTATTTGAAATTAATTCAAGGATATTCAAATTCGGTTGTATTAATTTACAATAATTAATATTCCCGCTATTAAAAAAATTATGTTGGTAAAAAAAGTCACGTTAAATTACGAATTTAATACACGTTTCTAATTATTTGTTGTATGTCTACAGTGAGGAACTTTAGCCCTACGGGAAATTGGATACAAAAATGTTTTCTTACGCGCGGTAAAAATTAGATCATTATATTATACGGCAAAGTTTTTTGAAAATATACGAAAAAATATTTTAATAAAAATGAACTACTTTGAACCACGTTACTATTGTACAGTCAAAAGACTTTTACCGTTTGCACGCTCATGAAGTTCTGTAAATATTATCATTTTGGTTTAGGAAACAAATGCCGTACTTTATTGTTAAGTCGCCGCAATAGTGACGTACCACCATAAAACTTCACTATCGATCGATAATATTTACTTTCTATTGTACGTGTTCATTTTAAGGAGTTCGCAATACGATTAATTAAAATTACGTTTTAAGCTATTTAGTTATGAAAACCCGTTTCTATTTATCCCATCTGACAGAAAATTATTTAAAATTGATATAAAAAATTGAATGAAAAAAGTCACAACACTAGTGTAATATTTAGTTCAATAGGGTATTATCACTCGAGAGGAATATCGGATTTAACCTACCCTACAAATAAAAGATTTTTTAAAGATTCTCAAAGTGTTTATATAAACCCGTATAATGAATATTTTCATTCATTATTTTCGTTTCGAAAATAAGGTCTTTGGAAAACGATCATTTCGTAAGCTGGTAATACATTTTGTTACAGAAGTTCACGAGTAATACATTCATTTTAATGTTGGTAATGCCACACAGGCCATAGATAGAAATATAAGGAGAGCTGTCTATGCATATTATTTTAAGCCCCCCGTTTACCCACTCCAGTTCCAGGCACTGACAGATGAAAGTGAAAACGGATTACATCTTACATCTCGAATTTGTTTTTTTTTGTTGTTTTTTTTTGCATCACAACAGACCAGGAGGCCCAATTACAGTGGCGAATTACAGCACAGAACACCCAGCCTTGAGAAAATCACATTTAATTTTTGTGTTCTCACCGAGAATCGAACCCGGAACCCTCCGTTTGTGAGTCAAGCGTCTTGACCACTACAACACGGAGGCCGCCATTTCTTTTATTATTTTATGGTTTTTAACCTCTTCTAAATATATATTTTTTATGATAATGATAAATTGAATTATCGATTTATCATGAAAATTATAAATCACAATTCGCAGCGTTTGATAAGTGACAGGACGCCGTAAATGTAAAAAAACGACACATAGAAAAAGGAAGCTATCTACAATACTCAATAAAATCCATAGACATTGATGAAAAAAAATTCGATGACGTCACAAAACATCCGAAGACGTCATACTTGATAACGTCACGAATTGTTTGTTATTGGCACAATTCAAATTACTAGAATTTAATCCTTTACATCTCCCCTGTTTCTTAATAGATTTTAATAAGAATAAGACCGATCGGCATGTGATTTTTAAAATTAATTTATTGGCTAATAAAAAAAAACATGATAATTGTCCATTCAATTGATTGTCCTGAACTACTATGCAAACTTTCTATTAATGTTCCTTTCAAATTTCTAAGGAATAACCTTCTTCTTCATATTCCTCTTGTTTCATCTAATTATAGGCAAAATTCATATTTATGGTGAACTTTTAATAATTTTACTGTAATAACAAAATCATTAAATATAAATTTATTTGCGAATAATCATAATGACGTGCGGCGTTTGCTTTCGAAATAGTTCGTAATGTTTTTTCTTTTCTTTTTGATTTACATTAGATTACTGTTCATTTTATGTTTGAGAATATTTTTTGACTTAACTGTGGTGCTACTTGTGAAAACCTGTAATTGGCTTATTTGTTATTTGTTTTGTTTGTTTAAATATATTTATTATAGCTGTTGGTTATCCAAATAAATATATTTTTTTAAATATGCCGAAAGTACCCTCTTATATTGTCTGAACTGTAATTTATATGAATTAACCAATGTTACGAGAAGAAGCGGAAGAGAATTTGAGACGTCTCACGCGGAGTAATTTCAGAAATACAACCCTTTAAAAAGCTATAGCGCTGATAATACGACGCATAAAATTTTTAAATAAAATTGAGGAGTGTCTTACGGTCTGATGCGTCTTATCGCCCAACACATTTTTTATTTTTTTAATCGATCTATAACTTTTGGAGTGGGTCTTATGGTCCGATGCGTCTAGTCGTCCGCAAAATACGGTATACGTCCTTGAGTCATATTTAATTTTGTATGTGTGAGAGAGGGTTTTGTGAGTGCATGTGTATTGGCAGTAAATTATAATAATGTATTATGCCTCGCAGACGCTTTTACGGTATGAAAGCCTTCAGACAGCATTATCACTAGATGTAAGATAATACAAAGAAATGCAATGGTTATTGCATTTGCCACTTACAACTGAATTCAGTGTACTCTGGTCTTTAATCTTCTATTTCCTTATGTTATTAGTAATTTATTGAGCTCTACGAGTATCAACCGGTTTTACTACAATTACCAATGTTTATAGCACAAGAAAGCTCCAACACTAACGATCGTTTACATTTCCTTAAACGTTGAATAACTATAATGAAATCGGGGATAACTACATAATTTGTTTAAAAAAATACAGGTAATATGGGTACATTAAAAAAAAAAATTTTTACTCCTCAATATTAATACTGTCCTATTCAAAGTAATCACAGTCGGATATATCGTATTTTGCGGACGAAAAGACGCATCCGGACCATAAGACGCACCCCAAAATTTATCTATCGATTTTTAGAAAAAAAAAAGTTTTGAACCGTAGACGTATCGGACCATAAGACGCATCCCAATTTTCGGTTGAATTTTCAGAGCATAAAAGTGCCTCTTATGGTCCGAAAATACGGTAATACACTTGTGTCAGCGTTTTTTTCATTCCACAAAACATTTCTGGGTACGTATTTTGATAAGAAGTAAATTTATTGTCATTACATACACAAAATTATAATTTATACAAAGTTGCTTTGACTGCCAACCTAGGGTTATTTACCTCGTTCGAAGACAGTAAAAAAATAATTAAAAAAACAGTTATCAAAATATAGAAACAGTTATAAAGATAGAGGACAAAGTGAAAAACAAAGTAAAAAATGGAGTAAAAACATGGTAAAAAATGTAGTAAAAACATAGTAAAAATGAAGTAAAAATGTAGTAAAAACATGGTAAAAATGTAGTAAAAACATAGTAAAAATGTAGTAAAACATTGTTAAAATGTAGCAAAAAACGAAGAAAAAACATAATAAAAACAAAGTAATAAATGCAGTGAAAACATAGTAAAAACCATTAAAAAAATATAAATATGTATATGAAAATATTTTAAAACTCAGTAAAATGCGAAATAAAAACAGAATACATAGTAAGAAACATATTTAAAGTCATAGTGAAAAAATGAATTAAGATACCGTTTAACGTGTTGGCTAGTTGCAAGCTAGACCTTCGGGGACAATCGAGCCAAAAGCCGATGAGTTATGTTAGGATAGGCTTTGTGCATTTTAATAATAATAATAAAGAAAAAGTTTTTTTACTTAACTGTTACTTTTTTACTTAAGTATTAAGTAAAGTAAAAAAAATTTTTTTTTCGATAATATTTTTTTTTAAATATCGAACTTAACCCAACCCATACTAACCTAACCTTACTTTCGGATAACAAAATAACTTAAAAAGTGAAACGATTATTAATGTTTAATAAATTGACTTTCTCTAGCCACCTTCAAGAAACGCCTGAAACATTTTTATATATCCCCAGAATCCTGAACTCCTTGAGTTTTTACTGCTTTTTTTTCCTCAAATATATTTTTTATCCCTTTTTTCTTTCCTTGGTACCTCTTTCTCTCTTCTTCCAAACTCATTATTTGATCCCACATTCCTCATCATTTAATATGTTTAACATAATGTATATTTAAAAAGATTTTTATTAATGTTAATATGTGCAAGCCTTATCTCCCAAATAAAAAAAGCTGTTACTTTAAAATAATTAGGTTTTTTTATTATTATTTTTATTTTAACATATGTATGTATCTTTTATTATTATTATATTTGGATAATTTCTATAGCGCCGTTTTTGTGAAAATCACCTCAAGGGCGCTGTACAGTAAATAAATATCCCACCACGTCTTGCAGCTACAGAGCGCATAGACGGTTGGGATTCTTGTTCCTCGTCTCCAATTATGATATACAGGAGCTAGATTACAGCACGTCTTGCAGCTACAGAGCGCATAGACAATGAGAAATCTAGCCGCTATTTACATTATTTTTTTTGACAATAAAGTTTAGAGATTTAGTGATATTTAAAAAAATAGATAAAAAACAAATTTATAAAAATAGCAGTTAGATTACAACAAGTCTTGCAGCTACTGAGCGCATAGACGGTTGGAATTCTAGACCTTATTTACTAAATTTGGATATTTGATAGTTGATAATATTTACCGATTGAAGCTAGATTACTAATCGTCTTGCAGCTACAAAGTGCATGGACGAGTGAAATTCTGGCACCTTAGAATTATCAATAAATTTACAAAAACAAACATTCGGCATAATAGTAAATTTGTTAAGTGTTCGTGCCAAAAAGTAAACAATTAAAAACTAAACAGATAAAGCATTTTCATACTATGAATAACAACAGATAAAAGTATCCAAAGGGTAGCTTTCATAGATTTTGGGTAGTGACTAGTCACTGTCGCAGTGTCGCACAAGTGCAAACATATATATATGTTTTTTTAGTACAAAATTTTGACCAATCTCTTATTTTGACCAGTCTGTTTTTTAGTTGGCTGGAAGATATTGCTTTTAGCAATAAGTCCCCCAAAGTACTCATTCTTTGTATTTGAAGTTTTAAATAAAAAAAATGTTGTGTTAAAATTAAAGAGGCTAAGCGACGTTCGACCCTTTCAACGTTCAGTAGCATTTAAACAGCCTAGCCGCTCATTTCAGTGAATGATTTAAGTATTTTCCGGTGACATATTATATACGTAAATGTTTTATTTAATAAAATATAAAGTATCTCTAGATATAAACAGTCGGTCTTAAAAATTGATTATTTACTGCATAACCAGTGGTGTAGTGGGGCCGGCGCGCACCGGAGCGGCGCGGCGCTCCGGCACTTTTTATCTGAACGGAGCGGAGCTCCGACTCTGGTCAGGAACAAATATTACGTTTCGAAATAATATCTACTTAAGTCTCTTTAAACGATTCAAAATAATAACAAACGTATTTATTGCCGATAGCCGGCAAAATTCTAAACATAGGTCATTTGCACATTGCACGTGTTGCCATCCCATCCTTCAAAACAGGAGCGGAAAAATTTGAACTAGGTACCACCTAATTTTATGATTCTTTTGAAAGATTTCTGCCAGTGATAAAAGGTTGGAGTTTATACTGCTTTTTAGTGTTTGTGTTTTATGGACCTACTAATTATGTGAAAAAACGGTCTTTCGAAAGTACCGATTTTTTTCTGCATTCTTTCATGACATCTTATTTTCAGTACACGTTTTCACAAAATACAGATTTGATGTTTAAACAATTAGTATTTAGATAAATTTTGTATTACCTGGTCATATAAAGGTCTCGTCGCGTCGTGTGGTTTTTAAGAGTGACACAATTTTTCAATTGTAATCTTTGCAGAACAATAGATTTTGTTTTTTAGGAATAAACATATATTTTAAATTTTATTTGTTTTTAAGTAATCAGCGTACGCTTTGATTTTTCACAATTATTATTTGTGTATCTAAATGTGAATATTTTGCAAATTAGAGTGGATTTAGACAATTTTAGTTATTAACGGGGTCGCATTTGTTTTTATATTTTTTAAACCTGTAATATCTTAAACATAAAATTAGTGAAAAGCGCAAACAACAAACGAAAAAAAAAAATTGCTAAGCAAACGAAGAGTGAAATTCCAAAAATCCTGTGAAGGAAATGTTTGGAATTTTTTATGAAGGAGTTGCAGGTTTATGCGAGTGTGGGTAAGTATTTTTTTATATCTAGGTAGGTACTTGATAATAATAACTTATAACATTGTTTAAAAATGTATATTGTGGGGGAGTACAGAAGCAAAAGACAAGCGGAATATTGAATTTTGGCTGCAGACGACTAGGAAATTTTGTTTGTGATAAACGCGAAAGGATATTTATATACCTAGATACCTAATAATTAGAATTATAATTCTCGTAGGTACTCACAAAATAGTTATTGGTCGAATGTACGGTAGATAATAATATATATAAAAACTAAGGTGTAAAAAATCCTTCTCAATTTTTTTTATGACGAACTGATGATACCCCCTTCAGCCCCCCCTTCCCCCCCATCATTGTAGGTGTGGCGGTGCGCTCCGGTACTTTTTAATTTAGGACTACACCACTGTGCATAACCTGGTTACATATAATATTTGTACCGTTAAGAAATTGACCGATAAAATAATAATGCACAAATTGTGCACTTCCGCTAACACTAAAGACAAGAAAGATAGCGCTACGCGCCTTAATGTGTATTATTTCAAACTATAAATTGTCGAAGAGTGAAATGTTCCACCGAAGATTACTCACATCGGCATCCTTACCTCACTTATAACGCCATTTTACTATTGTATCTCTGCAGAAAGCCCAAAGGATAATAAATAAATTATGGTTGTTAAGGACACAGATTTCAGTTAAGCAGAACCCAGATAGCAATTTAAACTTGCCTCAAGCTTGTATCAAGTTTGAAGTATCAAGAGTTCAAGCTTGACCCAAGTTTGAGATTGCAACTCTGTAAACTTAAGGCAAGTTTAAAGCAAACTTCCTAGTTACCATCAAACAAACTTGCATGATGTTTGGATTTATTTAGCAAAAAAAAATACAAAAAAAAAATACAAAAAAAAAACAAAAAAAACAAGAAAAAATTTAAAAAAGGAAAAAAAACAAAAAAAAACGAAAACAAAAAACACGAAGCTTCTTAAAAATATTAATATTAAATAAAATATATTTTTATTATTACTCAGTATATTTATTTTAAATAAATAAATAAAAATTACGGGCTATTTTTGCCAAGAATGTCAGATGACGTGATGTCAAATAATTCAAGTCAATTGACTGGAGATCAGAGTCCGGTGCATTCTTTTGTCTCTCAACTCTGAAACAAATAAATAAAACGGTTTTATGACTTACTAGCTTTTCGACTAGCGGGATTTCTCATGGTAAAAAGTATCCGATATTCAAATCAAAATTTGTTGCAACAGGGAAGGAAAGGCGTAAGTATAGCCTGTGAGCTCGCCAATACATGACAGATGACATTAACATAACCATAGAAAAACATAGCAGTTGAGCTCTCAGAAGTAAAGCAACGTGAATGCAGCAATGCTTGAACTACATGTCAATAATATTCTAATAATAAATAATATTATTTGGCCATACGGAACTTTAAAGCACACCTTGGTTTAATTACTAATAGTATTTTATCGGTTAGGTAGGTGTATTTAAAAAAAATGTTGCGTACCTGAAAAAAGCACAAATAATTATGTTTTTGTAAATGATGTCAGTAGCGACACTCAGAGAGTGGCTTTGTGACGTTTTGACATTTTTTATAAGAAATTCATGGCGTAGCCGAAATACTGTTATAAAAACGAGGATGTTTTTGTTGATTGATGTTAGCAGGCGCTACCCAGGGGCGACTTTGTGACGTGAGAAATTATTTAAAAAAAGAGATTCATGGCGTAGCCGAAATATTGTAATTAAAACGAGGATGTTTTTGTTGATTGACGTTAGCAGGCGCTACCCAGGGGCGACTTTGTGACGTGAGAAATTATTTAAAAAAAGAGATTTATGGCGTAGCCGAAATATTGTAATTAAAACGAGGATGTTTTTGTTGATTGACGTTAGCAGGCGCTACCCAGGGGCGACTTCATGACGTGATGAAATTATTAATTTAAATATTTTTTTTCATTTTACAGTTCATTTTACAGTTTCGAAATTTAACTGTGTAGGTAGCCACCTAGTTACAATATTATTTTTGTATTTGTATAACTCCTGTTTTATAATGTTTATGTATTTATCGCTATAAGAATTAAACTAAAGATAGTTTTTACTTTTAATCGCTATCCGTTTTTTAAATTATGTTTGTAACACTCAGTAATATTTATTTTTCAAGTATTCAATGTTATTTTAGCATTTTAATTAATATTATTAATATAAAGCGTATTTTTATTTATTCGAATTTACTAGACTGTTTTTATTACAAAAAATAAAAATGCATATTTCTCTATGTATTTTTCTGTTATAAACAATCTATTAAAATAATACACATCAAATTTCCATTGTCTGTTGATTTTATTTGCAATCTTCTTTTTTTTCGATGGTTAAAACTCTAGGAAATTCAAAGACAATAAAATTTTTACTGTCATATATTGGCGAGCTCACACGCTATACATAGCCCAAGGAAATATGGAAGTCTAGATATTTACTGTCATTGGCTGGTTGAAGTGGCCACTTTACAAACTGTGTAACATTAAGCGTTCTGCCTATGTTTAAACATCTTCATTTCCTCAACTCTTCCATCTGTTAACTTTTGTGAAGTATAAGAGTCACTGGGGTTAAAGTATTGGTTTATTATATCGATATATTATAAACAGCCTTTTAGTTCTATAAACAAAACATAATTCAATAAATTCAATTCAATAATAGTATAATGTTTGTGGTATTTAAGAATTAATCAGTTACTATTGTAAGCATTATGCAGTGGATGAGATATTAATATCATACTCACTTTTAAAGAGCTCTTGATAATACGGTTTTGTCGAGTGACAGTGCAACAAAAACTCATTTTTAATGTTTTTTCCTCAGTGGCATATCAATAGTTTATCTTTTAAACAGAGTATTAACACTTTGACAATATTAAAAGTTTTAAAATCGCCGGAAAATCGTCCAATGATAAATGCGTAATCAAAGAACCGCGCATTATAAATGACATGTAACCCACGGACAAAAACGGTGAAATATATCATTTTTCTATGACTTTGATAGTATTGCCAATCTGAATGTTGTTTGGAATTAACCACTTTTTTGGATATTTGTCATGCACTAATTTAATTCGGTGGCCTTCGTGGTGTAGTGGTTAAGACATTTGGCTCACACATGGAAGGTTCTGGGTTCGATTCCTGGTGAGAACACAAAAATTAAATGTGATTTTTCTTAAGGTTGGGTGTACCGTGTTGTAATTCACCACTGTAATTGGGCCTCATGGCCTGTTGTGGTGTGTTGAAAAGTCCTGGGATTAAATATAACAGTTTAAATAAAAATAAAATAAAAAAAGAAATTCTCTCCATTTTTTTATGTATATGGCAATGTGTTGATCATCACTATTTGACTTTCGGATTCTGAAATACCATTCTTGACATAACAAGATTCCAGCAAGTTTTGTCAAAACTTGTCTCTTCAAATTTGACATAACAATATTCCAGCAACTTTTGATAAAAACTTGTCGCGTCAAATTTTCCTTTTCAACCTTCCATCAATCTTAAATCAAGTTTGTACCAAGTTTCACTGCTATCTGGGAAGTCACAGGCAGAATAAGAACAAGTAATATAAATTGTTGCGTTTTAAATTTAACATCATCGAAACATCGAAAAGAGGAGAGATGCCGGAAGAGATAAATGAAATGAATATTTATTTTTATTTATTGAACTTTTTGTACCTAATGATATTTTAACATTGGCGGGCTTATTCCCAAATAGTAATTTCTTCCAACCATCCAATAAAATTATAGTTTTATTTTTATTATTAAGTTACAAAACATATTCAATAGGAAATGAAGATTAAAAAGCTAAAGATATACAAAAATAGTAAAAAACGTATTTTTTTATAAATTACCTTAAATCAATACTATTACTCAATGGGCAAAAGGAAAAAAAGGAAAAAAGAGGAAAGAGGAAAGGAGGAAAGATTAAGGAAGAGAAATGATATGTTTCTTCAGACGTTATTTAATCAGAGATGCAGTAACACCTCCGATGGTGGATGCGAGATAATTCCACAGTCAAGCGGCATGGAAACTATTTGAGTTAGAAAAGAAAGAGGAATAATTGTGGTTGGATATTAAGAGAGTGCTTTGAGAATTAGAACGAAGAGGTAAACCATAAACTGATAAGCGTTGAAAATTTTCATGCAGGTATATAGGAGCGTTAGGACTATGAAGTACATTGAACAGAGGTGAGAGGGAGTGATAGTCTGTCCGCTGTCTAATTTTGAGCCATTTCAGTTGCCTACGATAGTCAGAAATGTGGTCATATTTCCTAAGACCAAAAATGTACCTTATGCATGTATTCTGAAGTCGTTCAAGTTTATCGAGTTGCTCACAGCTTAAATTAGTCATGGAAACATCGCGTAATCTAGAATGGGTAATGGGTAGTAGTAATACTTGTACAAGAGTACATTTAGTATTAATGGGTAAAAAAAATTGCAATCTTCTAAGTGAGTGTAGACTGAAAAACATGACGCATATGATATTTAAAAAATAAGCAAATATTGCTGTTTGAGATCTTTAAACTACCTTTTTCACAATGTTTCATGACTATTTTGCGCTCACGTTTTTTAGTAACGAGTTTTGAAAAATGTTTGCTGTACTAAATTTTTGGTAAGTGGAATACCTACTTACAGAAATGAAAAATCAACTCTATTACTACCTAATTTCATAGACATAAGTACAAGTATGTAAACAGTCAAGTCAACAAATACATTCCAACATGTGTATATTTGAGTTGACAAATTATTCAAAGAATTGTTTACTTAGCTACTGTTACTAGTGCTGAACTAATGTTTTTTTTATGCAGCGGTATTATATGGGGTTGTAGCTCAGTGGTAGAGCGTTCGCTTTGCATGTGAAAGGCCCCGGGTTCAATCCCCGGCATCTCCAAATTTTTGTTTTTGTTTGATAAAATCACAGATTAATAATTCACTAGAGAAGCCTTCTAGCTCTATTGCATAGAACAAAAGCATTTCTAATTTTGGTTTGGTTTTTAGTTTAACAACAAATGTCTAACGTGCGGTTTCGGTTTACGCTTGCAATTCTCGACACGAGCACGAACGGCACGTTGTATTGCTGTAACCTGTAGATAACTTTGTAGTTAATAATCATAGAGTTGTTTTTCTCCGTATGGGCGGCTCTAGCCAGTGGCGTGTTATTACTCTAAGGATATAAGAGGTATAATGAAGAAATTTTAAACAATTCAGCCGTATTGAAAAATAGGTTATTCCATAAAATTAAAGACGCGTTGTAGTTCGATTTGCGGGCTTCTGATAAGAAGTCGTAAGTTAAAATCATGTTCGACCAGAACTTGTTTCCTATTTTCTAAGAGGTTTTCTTTAGACTAAATGAACAACAGCTGGTAGGTACGTATAACATAATATTTGAGGTGTTTTTTCATATTTTTTATAAATTTACAATTATGTTCTAAACAGGTTTTTGTAAATAGGAACCTGTTCAGATTTAAGTAGCATCTAAAATATTTTAGATTTAGGTGGCATATAAAATAATTTCTCTCCTCTACGGTCACAAAACATTATCCTTTTATAGTCCTTTTTATCATTAAGAATAAGAAAAAGTCGCAGGGGACCAAGTCCGGTGAATACGGTTGCTGTGAATCAATGCGGTCTGGTTTTTTTTGTCAAAAATCGCGAACAAGCCAAGAGGCTGAACGGACTTCCGTCGTTTTTGGTCTGGAATAATCTTGAAAATTCGTCGATCAAAATGTCAAAATAGTCGAAAATTGACAGACTAATTGTATAATATGTACGAGTATACCAATCTAGGAAAAAGATAGGCCCTTATATTTACTCGTATTTTTCTCCATGAAAATCCATGCATACGACTTTGGAAGGAAGCAAGTTAGTGTTCTAACCATGGATGGCGGGGGTACATTAAAATTGAAGGACATGAACTATACCTACATTCAGTAAAAAAGAGTCACTAAGGATGAGGGCTGTGGAGAGTGAAAAATGCGTGCGAGATTTCCTATAATCTTCGATTATTACGTGAACGAGAGTTATGACGTGACGTGTGAATGTCTAATTGGATTTGCCGCAAAATGAACTTCTGCAGAATACATAAATCAGTTAAATCCTTTTTGCTACATAGGATTTATGGTTCGAACACGGAAAGGATTATTGAATACACACAGATTTATATAGAATAACAAAAATGCTCAATTTAGAGGAATTGATCTACACAGAAAAAATATAAAAATGATATTTAAGATGAAAAATAATAAAATAAAGACAAATATGTTTTTTTTTTAAACTACAACATACATAAAATAAATACAAGACCATCAAATAATTTAACTTGCGAACAACCTAGGACCAACAGAAAAAGAAACAGTTTTTCGTATACAGCAAAAAAAAAATACAATTCACTTTCTAATGATCTAAAAAATATACAAAACATGTACGTACTTAAAAAAACACCTAAATAAAACAGTCTTTACAGCCCAAGTGACGAGTGATATGTGATGTTATTATATCGAATTTTTATTTAAACTATTGTGTTATTTTATATAATATCCCCTCATACCGGCACTTTTGCTGATTGGGAATATTTCGTACAAGTAAAATATGTAATATAATGTAAAATGTCGAGTTTAAAAACCTTGTATTTTGTCATAAATAAATAAATATAGGTAAACACGATGACAAATACGTATTTTTAATAGAAGTTGCGCTCAAAAATTTAATACACTGACTGAATATGGAGCCCCTATCACAAGAAATATAGCAAATTTAGAAGAAATTTTTCCCGTGTGGGACATATCCTAAATGTATGCATCATTCCAGAATCTTAAATCGAGACGGGGTGCAATACTAACGACTCTTGGCTTCTAGATCCTTAACTGCCCCCGTTTGGAATGTTATGAACTGTCTGTGGCTGATAAATATTCCAGAGGCTGACGTCACGATTAGCTAAAACTTCCTAGAGGCATACCATTACTCGTGGCGTAGGTATAAACAACATATCCATGTGTATTGACTTATTCCATATAGGTCTAGAACAGTTAATTTTTTTAAAGACATTAAAAAGCACTCAATGACTCAGTACAGAGGGCACAATGTAAAATGAGGTACACATGTATTGTATCACATTTAAGGAGACGCATGCAGGGTCGGTGACAGATGGGGCAGGAGGGACAAATGCCCAGGGGCTCGGTCCTTTAGGGGGCCCGGGACATAACTAAGAAAACGTTTTTTTTTTTTTTTTTAAACTTTATTATTTAATGTGGAAGTTGAGTGGATTTTATTTATGTATTATTTGTTAATATACTACTAAACTAAGTCAATTAAAAAATAAATATATACACCGTATTATCCGCGCTATGATTTTTTTAAATTTCGTAATTCTGAAATAACTCCGCGTATTTATTTTATTTTTGCTTTATTATATTATTTATTTTATTATATTTTTCAAAATAATTTGAAATATTTCAATTTTTTCTATTTCTTTTATTTCTTCAGGTAATTTATTGTACAGCATCAATCCTTTGTACAATGAGTTTTCAGATTCTGTTTTTCTCCTCATTGGTAATCTTATCCTTTTTTACCCCTTGTTTCATATGTATGACATTGTTGGTTAAATTTTATTATTGATTTCATTTTATTCATCCCCTTAATTATTTTATTTATAAAAATTGCCACATTATATTGAATTTGTTGCTTTACTGTGAGCAAGTCAACTTATTTGTACATTATTTCTACGTAAGAATAGATTTTTCTTTTGAGAATAATTCTCATTGCCTTATTTTAAAGAATTTGCATGTTTTAAATTTGTCCTTCATTACATAAAAAAAGAATGACATCAGAGGTTCTCTTTCGCTTATTCTCGATCACTTCGGACCATTTCCATTGACGGCAAGAAAACTGAAAATCTTCCATAACTCTCTTATCATTGGTTGATTCATATGAATTAGAGACGTCGTTCAAAGTATTTGTTTTATTGAAATATTTTTTATTATTTTTTTCGTACATTTTCAGAAAACTCAGTCATACAATTTAATGCTCTTATTTTTACTGCCCGCAAGAAAACATTTATTGTATCAAATTTCCCGTAGGGCTGAAGTTTCTCATTGTTTATTAGTTAAATTTGCACACACGTTACTACTAAAATATTAACAATGAAACTACCGGACCCTAGATTTTTTTAAAAATAATCTAAGTTTTGAATCTCCCGCGGGTTTTTTTTTGCTACACTGGCGCTTCGACAGCGTATTTATGCGTAAATGAGAAAGTTCTGCCCTACGGAAATTGGATATAAAAAAATATTCTTACGCGCGTTAAAAATTAGAGCATTAAATTATACTGCGAATTTTCTTGAAAATGTAATAAGAAAATTTAAAAAATATTTTGATGAAAAAGAACAACTTCGCATGACGTCACTATTTCTTCTGAACCGATCAATGATAAGAGAGTTGTGATAGGCATGCTCCGTTCGTTGCCCAGGGGCGTTAGAATCCTACCGCCACCGGGCCTAGTTGCAGCCGTTCGTTACTGCTATCCCTTGGATTAATAATATAATTAAAATGACGACGACGAAATTTAACACAAATTATGGAAAATTATTTGACTATTATCGATAATATCCAGCCTGTCTTCCCTCCGAACCTTGGTACAGTAGCGCGTCTAAACTCAATCGGTCTAGGATTATAACTTTTTGGCGGAACAGGTCTGGCTACTGTTGCACTCCATCCCATCTGTTTAAAATTAAAATTAATTAGGCATTGGAGATCTTAATAAAAAAAATTACAAGTCCTTTAATGACTGGGAGGCAAAAATTATTTGATATTATTCTTTTTTGTATTTAAAAAAAAAAAAAAAAAATATGAAAAGAAATATTAGCGTTCTTATAATTTACCCAAATATTTCAATTTTGGTGACCATTTTCAACAAGTTGTAAATAACTCACTATTAGAAAATGAGAATCAAGTTGGGGTAGAGTGGGCTTCGAACCTCGGACCTCTGATCCGTGAGTCCGCAACACTAGCCACGGGACCGCAACCCGATTCAATATATATATATGACTTATATTTTTTATTACCTTTCCAATTCATTTATCTCAAATTATTTCTTGTACAAATTGTAAATAATCAAATCTGTTTATATTTTTCTATGTTCAGAATGTTCTTTATTATGATTTGTTTCATGGAAAAAATTATGTTTACATTAATTCTTTATTTTTTAACAATAATTTTATCTTACATTTCTAGGTTTATATAAAATATTTTAACATCATTATTGCGCCCTGACGTTTATTTTATTAAATAGTTAAAATTTATAATAATTATAAGATTATGTTTGTCATTATTTTGTTGTAATTTTTCTACTTATTAAGTTCTATCTTCCTTCTTATATTTTATTGTAAGTTTTACTTTTCTGTTGAATAGGCGCTATCAGGTTTTGGTGGGTTTTTTCTGTTATTGCCTATTTCAATTTATGTTGAAATTTTGTTAGTTTGATTATATGTTTTTAATTACAATTATTATTTTATGTTATTCTTGTACATATATTTTTGTTGTCTATTTTTTGGTCTATATAGTTATTCCTTTCTGTTTGTGTTTTTCTTATGTTTATTGTAAATCAATGTTACTTGTTTTTGGCCGATGTTATCATGTTTTGGTAGAAGGCCCTTATAAAGGAAAAAAACACAAGCAATTTTGTTATTTTCGATTTTCTTCCCCAGCTGAAAATGAAAATTTGTTTTCAAACAAGATATTTTAGCCAAGTTTTACACCGTTTTTAAGGCTGCGTAAAAGCTTAAAAGATTTTCCGACAGAGTGCGCTCAAGTTTTTTTAGCAAATAAATGTCGATAGTTTGACAATTTTACGTTAGAAAAGAAGTCAATATTTCAACGAGATAAATAACTTGAATGGAGGCCTGGTAATCTAGATGGATTCTGACTTATCATTAACTAGTTTAATTAGTAACTTTATACGCGGTATTTTACATTTCTGCCTATCATTTGTAACTCCATCTCTATGTATTCGTTATTTTTTAATATTCTAAATATTTTCTGTGATTTTTGGAATCTTTCGTTTTTTCTGTTCAGGTGGATGGAAAATACAATTCTCTATGTGAAAAAGAACCAGAATTCTGGAAGCGTGTTTAGACTCAATAATAGCTACTTTCAAGTAAAAATCTTGAAAAAGCTAATTAATAAAAACTTCACCAGGTTGGCGAATTAGCCTAGCCTACCATGCTTAAGGTTCCGGGATTGACTCCAGGTAGGGTCAATTTGAAATATTTGTAAGATTTATTGTTAAGGCATTTACTTAATGCCATTAAAAATCAATAACTTCATATCAAATAGCTTCCTAGTAACTTCTGGTGTACCACAGGGTGCCCACTTGGCCCCTCTTCTATTTAATCTGTTTGTTAATGATGCTGCTAATGTTTTTTCTTTTACAAAATTCTGGCTTTTTGCTGACGATAACAAGATACTTAAGCTAATTAAAAATATTGATGACTGTGTCAGACTCCAAGAAGACATAAATGCATTTCATACTTGGTGCAAAACTAATAACATGGAACTTAACATCGATAAATGCAAAATTATTTCATACCATAAATGTAAACATCCTTTTATTTTTGATTATAAACTTAATGGCCAAGTTCTTTCGATTGTCACCTCTATAAGAGATCTTGGAGTGATCCTAGATAATAAACTAACTTTTCTGGAACACTTTGATAATATAGTAAACAGATCCTTAAAAATTTTAGGCTTTATTAATAGAACTACGTCTGATTTCCGAAGTATGCTTACACTTAAAACACTTTATTGCTCTTTAGTTCGCCCTATTCTTGAATATGCATCTGTAATCTGGTCCCCTCATTATGCTGTTCATATCAAGCGCCTTGAATCAGTTCAACATCGTTTTATAAGAAAAATTGCATGGAAGATGGGATTGGAAAGAGGAGACTATTCATATTCTGATATGGAGAGGTTTTTAAGCATATCAAGTCTTGAAAAACGCAGATGCATTGCAGATATAATCTACATGTATAAAATTATGAACTGTCTCATTGATGCCCCTGAAATTTTGCAAAAGATTCTTTTTAACGTTCCCACCCGTAGACTAAGAAATAATGAAATGCTTTTCCTCGGTCACTACAGGACCAATTATGGTGCACAGTCGCCTTTGCCCAGAATGATCAGGCGGGTGAACGATCATCAAGATCTTGATTATTATGGTGTAAGGATGTCTCTCTTTACAAATCAGCTAAAGAATCTGTATAGTTAGCCTATGCTTTTTACTTAATCTAAAAAATCTATCATCTGTCTTTGCTGCTTATTTCTGTTCCTTATATTTTTTATTCCTTTGTAAAAATTTCTTTTAATTGTAATGTTTATAATGGACTTTGTCCGTAAATAAATAAATAAATAAATAAATAAATAATAAATAAATAAATTAAAATAATATTTGAAATTGTTCCGGACGGGCTTCACCCCGGTATCTGTTAGCTAAGTTCAATAAAAACAAAAGTTCGCTTTCGGGTCTGCACGCGGTAACGCGAACGTTACAAATATTTTAAACATATTTTTTTTGTGTCTTTCAGAAACAGATTCTCCGAATTCACAAATCTTATTATTTATACAAATCATTGTTTTCGTTCGGATAAAATTAAACGTTTAAAACTCTGTTAAAGTGCCTCTACACACTGGCCAATACGTCAATATATTAGCGAACGTGTAGTGGGGATATTTATTTATTTCATATAAAACTTTTTATTTTCTATTTTATACATTATTAACAAATAAACTAAATAAACTGGGCATAACCCGCATTCATTTACATATTTTTTATATTATGTTCTTGTTACAGTAGTTGGTATTTATGATAATATATGCGCATACATACACACTCATAAATGTATGCATTGATGATGTATTTGTGGCTGGCATGCGTGCTGGCACATGCACTGGCGCGCGATCAGTCTATTATCGGTTTTCCAACACAGATCAAAGGGCGCTGAGCGAACGATGGTCAACGGGTCCACACGATGGTCCAGCTTTTAGTACGTTGCGAACTACCCACGAGGAAGCACGTGATATTTTGTACGCTCTTGACGTCCACATTAGCTTGCACGGACATACACTGAACGACTCGCCAACGTGTGGGCAGTTTAGCGATTTCATTGCCAATACGCGCGCCAGCGTACTGGCCTATGTATAATAATGACGAATTATTAAGAAATAATAATAATAAAAAAAATCCAATTCGCTTTAGTTTATATTTTCAATTCAATTTCAATTCAATTTATTTATTTTAAATATAACATATACATTACAAAAATATATTCAATACGTACATATTATAAAAAAGGAAAAAAAATACACGAAAGAGACTCATGTCAAAGGAGTCGAAGAATCCTGCTCCGGAAAACCCCTTCGGATACATGGAACAGATCAATATCCAGAGCGATGTTGTTCAACATAGCGGTAGCTCTTCCAACAGGCATAACCATAGGCAGGTTGGTCCTGAATATCGGAATATGAAACAATTTATGCTGACGCTGTCTTAGGTAATTATCAGGAACATACAAACCAATGCTCATCATAATTTCAGAATTATCGATCATACCGCGCAACAATCGATAAAAATGTGTGGTCAAATACACATTCCTTCTAGTCTCTAAACTGTTGTAGCCAAGCATACCCTGGAGAAACTCGGTCGGGTAGAGCCAAGGATAATACCCGCACTCTCTCATGTAGAGATATCTCAGAAACTTCTTTTGGATTTTCTCTATCATAAGAGAGTACTTCAGTTCATGTGGCCCCCAAATCATCGAGCCACTCTCGAGTCTACTTCGCACCAAGGAGTTGTAAAGAGTTCTCAGTACGCGGGTATTTTCGAAAACCCTGGCAGTACGCAGAACAAATCCTAACATCTTCAATGCATCACCACTGATTGTCTCTATGTGTTCATGAAATGTCAGAGTGCTTACAAATCTAACGCCCAGATCCTTAACATTCGATGTTCGTATCAGATTCTGGTCATTCATTTTGTAGCGAAAAAAAAGAGTTTTTTGGGCCCTAGTGAAGGACGTGACCGAACACTTGGAAACATTAAACCCAAGTTTGTTTCGCCTTCCTCATTCAGATATATTAGATATATCCGCTTGGAGAAGACGAAAATCGTCAGAAGTTGTCACCTTTAAAAACAGTTTTAAGTCATTAAGACCTGATGATGGGTAATTCTGATTGCCGGAAACTTGTGTTCTTATAAATATCAATCTCGTGTGTGGCGTAAAAATACGAATTGTTTTGTGAAATTATATTTGTTTTAAAGGTGGTTTAAAACTGCAATATTTCATTTGTCTTTGGTCATTATTTTTACTTTTGTAAATATTTTTTTATATTAAAAAACAGAGAAATTTAGGGGAACCGAGGGTCGGGGACGACATTTATTATTCCACCTCCCCTTCATTAATCTGCATGGGGCCTTACATAAAAGTTGCGCCTAGGCATAGTGGTAGAATACGGATGGGAATACCTTCTTTATTATAGTGGTAGAATTAGGGTGGTATTCCCATTCTTATTCTACCACTATGTCTAGGCGTAAATTTATACCAAGTTTATGAGTAAAGCTATATATATACAAAATAATTTCAGTTACTATATTATTACAAGTTATTGAATTCAGACGCATTACATTTCCTGACTTTTTTTCTTCGTATATTCCATTTTTCATTTGAATGACTTTTCTGAACACCTTTGTATGCTTCATCTCCCTGTTTCTAAAATTCACGTAAGGGTACATCATCATTGGTTACTTTTTTTAAATATTTTTTTTTGTTTATACCAGGTTTATAAGTAAGGTTATGTCTTTATATTCCTTAGGAATAATGCAATTCAAATCCCACTATACGAGTACACCTTCATCACAGTATGGTGTTAGCTTATAATACTACGTGTTTTGTCAGCATGTTGGTTATATATTTTTATGCAACAACTATGGTGAAGGTGTACTGTAGGATTTGCATTTTAATGTAATTTGCATGCTGACTCTTGACGTAGAGACGGGTACGTCACGAAACCGGTCAACATAGAATCGTCGGAGAGAGGTAATATTATCTATCTTAAAATTTACTCAAGTATTTAAATTTTTGGGACCATTTCCAACGAGTTGTAAAGAACTCTCTATTAGAAAATGGAAATCAAGTTGGGGGAGAGTGAGGTTCGAACCTTTTAATCGGGTCGTGGTTCTGTGGCTTGAATCTCGGACTCGCGGCTCAAAGGTCAGTGGTTCGAATCCCACTCTACCCTAACTTGTTTCCCATTTTCTAATAGTGAGTTATTTACAACTCGTTTAAAATGGCCCTCAAATAAAATATTTGGGTTAATCATGAGAACGCAAATATTTATTTTCATTAAAAAAAAATTATCTCTTATCCGTGAGTCCGCAACGTTAGCCACGGGACCATAACCCGAAATATAAAAATATTTATCCAAATATTTGCAGACAAATATGGATTCAACCATTGGGGAGATGTTAAGGCGCATAAATTAAGGCTGAAACGTGTACCTAAAAACGTTCATCTCCGTTGAAATGTTAATCAAATATGAAACTCCTCGGATTATAAAAAGGATTTGACCCCGACGTGATTTGAACACGCAACCTTCTGATCTGGAGTCAGACGCGCTACCGTTGCGCCACGGAGTCGATATGTCTAGGCTGACAAAATACACTTTGGTAGTAACACACCGAAGGTCGGTAAATGGATCAATCAATTTAATTATGTGAATGTCAATTGGGCCTGGGCTTGGTAAAACAATATGTCTAGCCGTACGCCACTTCGTAAAAAAGTGCTTTTCTATTGAAGGTAATTTTTACTGTCTCTAAAAAGGGTTAAATACATTTTTGAAAAAGTAGTTAGACGAACAACGGTAACACTTTAAAATTTCCAAAAGCTTTCCCAGATTTTTCTAGAACGTTGATAAAAAAAGTTTTTTTTCGAAAATGGTACCAACCTCCACTGGCAAAAGATAATTTCATATTCATAAAAAAGAATGAATTATGCGCGATCTGCCTTTTTTTGTCATACAAACGTATTCCGTGTTTTCTCCCTAGATCATGACACTAGAGTGATGATTTTTAAACACTTTTCATATTCACTATCCACGTGTCTTTATCATTTGATTAAAAAATATATAAATTGTTTTTTAAAGTATCTCGGACCATCCAAAAATTCTAAAAAAAACCTAGTTTTATTTGACAGCTACAAATGTATGGTACACAAATACAATAATTATTTTCTAAAAAAGCAAAACGTGCAAACACAGTTTTTTTGTTCTAAAAATATATTTTTTTAAAATAACAAAATCGATCCAGTTTTGTGGTGCAGAAAACGGGAATACGAGATCTCGGTTTTGTCGATTTTAGCTAGGCATAATCAGTCCGACATGCACCTGTCTTTCTCGCACAGTATTCGGGGAGGCATCTACGAGCGAGTGATAGAAAAACTATATTTAAATACCAATTCATCAAACGCTCGGGTGCCGCATATCCTTTTAATTAAGTCATCAGGAAGTTCGACGTTTTTTAAGTATTTTTTTTATTTATTAATAGACTATCAAATTGGGCCAAAAACAAAAATATGTATCCTAATCTCGTCGCTAAGATTTATGAAATGTTGTTATTTTGAAATAACTCTACTTGTGACGTCACTAGTTCTCGTCGTTGAGTTGTCGTGAAATTAAAAAATAGAGCCCCGTAGCTATTAAAATATTCTGAACGTTGAAAAAAAATGTTTACCGGAATCCTGACAACGTTAACGCTGTAATAATTTGGTAGAGTACAAAAAATTGTGGCCGACGCCATATAATAGTTAATTTGAATAATAAAATTTCATACTTTTTCGAGAAACTTCGCCGTACAAAGTAAGAAAACATTTTTTTAAACTAAATTCCTTTAGCACTGAATTTCCTTCTTCGATTTTTCTGTGCGCTAAGCAGTATGAAATTATACCGTTATAATTTCAGACAAATTAACCTTTCTCGTACGAAATACGTAGAACCTGAATCCCGGACGAATGTTTTCATCTCTACACCTACCTGAAAATCCTGAAAAAATAAATCCAGTGTAAATAAAACCGCCTCATAGTCTTCTTCTTCTTCTTCTTCAGCCTTATTCTCTCCACTGCTGGATAAAGTTGTGTTCTTTCATAAAATCACTAATTCAAATTTAATTATAAACACCTCTCTCCCGTTTCCACTCCCACCTAGTCTACTATATACCATTGTGTCTTTCTACTTTCTTTTCTAGTAATTTTCTATGTATACACATGTCCTTAAAATACCCATTGGACAAATATAAAAATAAAAAAATAAAAATATGTCTGTGTCCGAGAGGATGAAGAATATAATTATGTGTGTGAAATAGATCCATACGAGTGCTTTTGCACCCTAGAAGAGTGCTTTTGACTCGATGGCTACTCTCAGATAAAAACCCTAAAAATGGAAATACTCGTTAGTCTGCCTCGTAGTATAGAGGTAAGCACATTCACTTATAGCATAGTTATTGAAATTAATGTTTGACCACGACTTTTTTTTTTCGTCCGGCCTCGTAGTGTAATGGTCAGCGCGTTTGCCTGCCATGCAAGAGGTCTCGGGTTGGATTCCCGACATGGTTAATATGAAATATTTATTCAGTATGCTGTTTTCACACTAAAATATTTCATAGTACCTGGACTGGTATCTGAAGCGTAAGACTGATCATCGTACCTTCATGTTACAAAAATGATCAATATGCGGTGCGATTGATGTACCAATGCAGTGCCCTATGCACCATTAGGTGTGGAAAGGGAATGATGAAGATGATGATGAATGTTTGAACACAAAGTCAAGACTCTTAGTATTAATATTTAAAAAAATATTTGATTAATTTATTTTGTTCTGATTTTGTTTTAATTTTTTCTCTTGTTTTGTTATTATTTACGTAATTTTTATATTCTTTATTAAAAAATCTATGATTTTTATCAATATTTATTTTAAGTGTATATAATATTTATTATTCTTTGAAGCGTTTAGTTTTAAAAAAACCAAATCAAACCAAAAAAAAACCATTATCAATTGTGAAATGTTTGCTTAAAATTCAACTGATTTGATAAATGTAGGGGAACAGTGTATTAAATGACATAGATTGTTTGTAATATGAAAAAGAAAAAGGTCTAAAAAAATACTTTATCGATTAAAATTTACACTATTTCTTAACACGTTTGCATTTTTGTAATAGAAAAATGTACAAAAGTTTCAAATAAAAACATGCTACCAAAATCCATTTTACCCCCTCGGGTGTACAAAATGACATACTGTATATTAATCAAAGGAATAATCATTTGAACATTTAAAACAAAAATGAAAAGCTTTTGATTCATATTTTAATAACATAAAAATATTATGAGCGCACATCACAAACAAATATCTTGGTTTTTATATTTGAATCAGTACATTCCAGCAGAGTCCAGATTCCACACTTCATACATTTCAACCATGTCTCTTCTGACTTAGGTCTCGTATACAACTCATTTAAAAAAATGCGCAAGTTGTCGTCTTTATAGTATGTATCAAATCAATGCTTGATTTCGTGCAGGTTCAAACATGACCAAAACTTTAATTTTTGAGGTATGGAAACTATGTCAATTTACCCGCATATGCTATTATGTACACTTTTCCCCCAATAAATACATATCTGTAAATAGTTGTAATGTAAATATACATAAATAAGTTTTTCCCTCTACTGAAACATTATTTAAAAAAATACAACAAAATAATATAAAAATTTGGAGATGCCGGGGATTGAACCCGGGGCCTTTCACATGCAAAGCGAACGCTCTACCACTGAGCTACAACCCCACTGACATAACTTGCCATTAATTTCAAACAGGTACGAAAATTCGCACGAATTTTCCGAAACTTGGAAATTTTCACTTCTCACCAAAAAAGTTCATAATGCAATGCGCTAAGCAGAATTGATTAATAAAAAACATTTTTCTTTACTTGTACTTGCTAACACAGCTGCATTTTGTTCCAAAAATAGCAGGTAAAAATATTACCAACCTTTATTATTTTAAGAACATTATTTTCTAAACTGACTAATTTTTTGTGTACATCCAATTGCTTGTAGACAGGCTGAATATCTAGTTTATAATTTAATTATAAACTCATTGCAGCAGAGAGGGAAAATATTTTTGGGAAGAGATTTAGATGTCTAGGCATTTACATATAGAAGTGTTGAGGAAATTTGGGTGTTTAAACATAGGTTCCCAACGCTGGCTGATGCAGCAAACTTCCGTCATCATCACCAAAGTACTTTCGAAACGACCCAAATTTTTACCGGACACGGAGTTATGAGAAGTTATCTATATATGTTTAAATTAAGGAACGATGACTATTGTCCATGCGATGATATTTCTTCACAGAGTATCGAACATTTGTTATTACAGTGCCCATTTTTTAGTTTACAGCGCCATAATCTTGAAGCAAAATGCAGGAAAGATGGAATATCCTCAACAGATATCCACACAGTAGTTAAAAGTAGTTATCACGCGCCATTGTTCTTGAACTTTGCAACAATGGTGATTGGACTCATAAAGGTAATAAACCAAAATCAGTAATCGAACATCCCATTTCCAAGACAAACAAAAAAGATTTTTTCCGAGTACCTTAGCCTTGTACATGACACGTAAGGCTACTAAATACAGGGGTCCAAATATAAATAAAAAACATAGGTAGAATGGTAAATGTTTCACAATATAAAAAGTGGCAGCTCAAACCAGCCAATAACAGATCATACGCCTTGTAAATGCCCAGTTTTTTACAGACCGTTCTCAGAGGCCCGGCGGGTCTATCATGAAGGGCCGAATCTCCTAGCATGTATAATCTTCTAGTATTTGTATTATAATATTCACCTCTCAATTTTATTTTTCAATGAGTTACGAGAATATTTTTCGGTTACTTTAAATTTATTATTAGATATTCGATTTTAATTCAGGAATGTTTTTAATTGCTTAAAAAAATCAAATGACTTTAAAAATATTTTTTAAATGCCAATACGTTACAAAAAATGCATTTTTTATTATCATTATCACGGATAACTTATATGTAGCTAAAATTCATGAATATTGATTTTAATTTGTATTATGGATAACTAATGAGTCGAGTCAGGTTTTGGTCCTGTGGCTAGTGTCTCGGACTCACAAATCAAAGGTCCGTGGTTCGAATCCCACTCTACCCCAACTTGATTCTCATGTTATAATAGTGAGTTATTTGAAACTCGTTGAATGAGACCCTAAATATGAAATATTTGGGTAAATTAAAAGATCGCAAACATTTCTTTTTTATAAAAATAATAATATATATATATGGCGTAGGGGAGACCGATGAGGGTTAAAACAAGTTTCACATTACCTAGTTTATCTTTGCCTAAAATAGATACTTCAATGAACTTTAAATTTTCACGTAACCAATTTTATAGACTATATAATCTTAATGAAATAAGAGAAAAAAATAATCGGGGTCAGTGAGAAAATCGGCTAAGAATGAAAAAACTTCCTGCGTTACAACTCTTTTAGTACCCAGGTAAGTTGAAACAGAGGTCAAGGTAAGTTGTAACAGTTCGGTATTTGAGGATTATGATTTTTTTAAATGAAAACAATACTGTATTTTAAAATAAGAATATTTATTTAGAAAAATACGCGTGAAACAAATTAAATTATGTAAACAACCGAAGGTATGTTCATCAATAAAAATATATTGGTTAGGCTTTATCGTGCAGTAATCATAAATTATAGCACTACAGAGTTTCAAACATATTGATTTAGCATTCTAAAACGAAAACAATCAACAATTTGTTGTTCAAATTCGCACCACAAAACATTATAGTAATAAAATAAATAAAAAAGAAGAATTGAAACAAGCTGTTTCAACTCTTCTCTGTTACAACTCTCCTTGGTCTCCCATATCTGAGATCCGCCTAAGAGCGGATAAAATGAGAACCGTATGGCCGATTTAATACGACCATAGGAACATATTGATTGGTAGGGCTGATTTAATAAGGCCAAGAGGACAGATTAATTGAGGCCCGCAGGCCCGACTCATTGAAGTCCTAAGGGCCGAATTAACTATCACGTAACAATCGGCGACAGCTGACTAATAATATTTTTGAAGCTTTAGTTTTGTGGTTGTTCAAATGTTTGTAAAAAAAGACTAGATGTCACCCCTTAGGGAGTCATTAAGATTAACAAGTAACAACAGGGATGGAGAATATTTTAGAGAAGAAAATATGGAAGTCTTGGCATTTACAGGGCTTATTATCGTCATTGGCTGGTTTAAATGGCCACTTTATACACTGTGTAACATTCACAATTTTGGCAATGTTTGAACATCCATATACAGGGTGTTCTTTAAACCTTGTCACTTCCGAAACCACAATGATCAGTATGGACAAAAAGACGTATTAGCACATTAAAAAAAGATATTTAGAACGAAGAAAATTTTAAAAAATAAAATATTTGAAAAAACATATGGTTGCTTACTTCTGCAGGGAAGAAGCGAGAGGGGCGCGGCCGTACTGCCAATTATGCTGACAATTATGACGTCGAGATTCGTGACGATGTTCTATTTAAATTTAAGCGGTCACAAACAAAGTTCCAAATTTAATGGAATCGTGACGTGTTAGGGGCGTGGCTAATGCAATGAACCGTTTTCCCGGGAATTGAAAATTAAATATATAATAGGTCATTTGTTAATTTAAAATTTTTAAAAAAATTTGACATTTCTCTATTCTTTGAAATGGCGACGATTTATTTATTTTTGCACCACAACCGGCTAGGAGGCCCAATTACAGTGGTAAATTTCATATTTTATTTATCATTAATTATGATAAATAGCTTTAGTTGATTCCAAACGAAAATATGAAACTATCTATTAATAGATGGCATTTTAATAATTTTTTTTTGAAAAATGACATTTTTACGTTTATTGTGAATAGAAATTTTACAAAACTTGGTTTGCGGAAAAATAACTTATCTTATTGTTTGTTTTGTACACCATTTTATGAAAGTACTGAAATTATATTGTTGTGGTATTTGCTACAATCAATATAGTGTAAAGTTTCCGCAAACCGAGTCGAGTAAAATTTCCATTGAAAATAAACGAAAAAAAAATATTTTTCAATAAAAATAATAAAAGCGCCATCTATGAATAATTAGTTTAATATTTTAATTTGGAATCTCTTTGTAATTCCTAATTTGTAAGAAATATTTTATATAAATTTATGCTGAACGAACTCAATGCGATTTAAACAAATAACAAATATTATGAAGAATACCATTTACAGAGACGTATTTAAGAATGGGACGAAACAACGAGCAATATAGTGTTTTCAATGTAAATATAATATATTTGAATAACCCTGGCAGTAATGGTTAATCTATCTCTTTTCCATGTACCTACAGTTCGCACCAACTATGCACAGAGCTCTCCTCTGATTCGCTTGACGCGTAATTATAATGTATTTTCAATAACATACACGCATTTAACTGCAGTAAACTTACTTTTAAAACCAAAATTAAAAAACTATTATATGAAAAAAAATAGGTTTCTTAATAAAAAAAATAATATTTTTACATTATAAATTTAAGTTTTTCTATTCACTTATATCAAACACACACTCACCCTGTCCATAAACCTACCCTCACACCCATATACAATCACACACATATTCACATACCTACCAAAACCACACTCCACTTTTTTTACACACGCATTCTCACACAAAAAAAACTCGCACACATGCACTTCTATCAATTAATATCTAACTGAACAGGATTTTTATAATTGTATTTATGTGAAAAACTGATTTGGCTTTATTTTTTGTTTTTTATTTTAATAATGTTGTGTATATTTTTTTGTATTGCTGTTGTTTTTCTGAATAAACAATTTTTTTTTATTTTTAATATACGGTTTTTATATATCCGGTTTCATTTGTCCACTGTCCATTGGCTCAGTACGAAGTCTTTAACCGTCTATAGATCAGTGGCGAATGGTGATTTTATTTACAGGTAAGCTATTAAAAAAAATATATTTGTACCTACATAGGATGTACATAATATAATGTTAGTAATATATACTATAAATTGATATTTTTCTGTGGTTCTGTGTGATACAACAACTCTCATCTATGAAATTAACTCAAACTATGTAACTTCGTGATATATTATATTATATAGATATATTATCCATTACTTGAATATATAATTCATTAAAAAATAAATAAAAAATACCACTATGAATTCAGTCGACATTAGGTATTCAATTGAAATGTCAACTGGCCGTATTGTTCTAGTAATTAATAGTGCTAAAAACGGCCGCGTGGAGCGCTATATGTCCTGCAATATGACGTATGAAAGTAATTATGGTCTTATGTCAAAAGTATCATCTCAAAGAAAAATAGTCCTTAAGAAACAATGTTTGAAATACTGTTTTCCAAATCAAGAATCTTGAAATAATTTGTGTAATCTGCAAGTTTAATCTAGAAGAAAAAACCCACACTGGGGTTAATACATTCAAAATATAGTAAACTTATTTGTATGAAAAAATAAGCTGGAATAATCGGCTAGTTTCTTGGCTCACCGCAGGCGCTGGGCGCGTTTTATTATTATTAATATTCATATTAGGATAAAAACACGAACGGTGGAAATGATTTAAAATAAATGGTTTTTTTTTTTGGTTTTCTGTAAATAAAGTTACAGTAAAACATTATTATGGTTAGTCAAATATAATGGAAGGCTGCGCATAATCGCTTCTATACACGGTTCGCCCCTGCTATAAATACATAATTCCTTCAGAAGTCCGGAGTAAGTTGTTAAACCAATTAAGATGCTTACTCTTAACGAATGGGTATAATTAACTTGAACCATTTTCATGTAACAGATAAGTACCGAATTAATTTAAGTAACACTAATATCCACATTCACTGCGTACCTCCAATGAGGTAGTGGCGAGCCGTGACTTATTTTATAGGTAATCTACAAAGAATGTTCATTAATTTGTACCTACATGTAAGGACATAATAATATGTAAGTAATATAATTATAAATGATTTTTTTTCTGTGAAAATCTACTTATATAACAATTATTAATAACCACGCTATATACGTAGCTTTATTCTATACTATTTTTATACACTACTTGCACAAAAGTTTATTAAAAAATACCAAAATGAGATTCAGCAGATACTTCCACTAAGCACTGGCCGATTCCTTTTAAAATGAATAATGCCAAAAACGGCCACTACGAACGCCACATGTCCTATGTGATACGTAATATGTCAACAGTATTCTATCAAAGAAAAATAGTCATTCGGAAATAACGTTCGAAATACTAGTTTCCAAATAGAGAATCTTCAAATAATATTTCTAATCTGCAAGCTTGTTTTAGTACTGAAAAAACGCGACTAGGTTAAAGATGTAAAATATAGAGTACTTTGACAAAAAATGTGTCGATACATCGCCACCGAGACAGACGGGCAGGCTATAACAATAATAATAATAATAATAATTATGGATAACTTATATAGCGCCATTTTCGTAATATAATACCTCAAGGGCGCCTTACAAAGTGATTATATAAAGATATAAATTTAATTTTAACTTTTTAATTTAAGAAAAATATTGTACTTCGTCACCACATGCTAAGAATTTATTCAAATGATTTAGAGAACAGCGGGTTTTACGTTTCTTCCGAAACATCAATTCAATCTCACAGTTTCGGATTTCTGCTGGGAGAGCATTCCATGCCGTAGGGCCTGCGACCGCAAATGCACGTTCGCCGAATTTAGTGCGCTGTTTGCGTAGAGGTATAATAACTTTTCCTTTTGACGTAGATGTAGCTGATCTAAGCGTAAGACGTCTGTCAGCTAGTTCATCTGGAATGCAGAGTTCCCTTAGATATTCTGGATATCTCCGAGGAATAATGATTACCCCACCACCGCGCGCGGCCGCCAGCGGCCACATTGTCTACGTGTGGAGAGTTTTGTGACGATTAATAGCGATTTGCTTGATGTGAACATGTCGCTCCCGAAAAAATCTTTTTTTTTTCATTTCATTTTTTTTTTGCACCACAACAGGCCAGGAGGCCCAATTACATTGGTGAATTACATAACAAAACAACCAGGCTTGAGAAAAATCACATTATTATTTTTTTTGTGTTCTCACCGGGAATCGAACTCGGAACCTTCCGTGCGTGAGTCAAGCGTCTTGACCACTACACCACGGAGGCCGCCTATATAATATTTAGTTCGTCCTTTGACAATTCCAATTCCCCAAGATATTGTGTCGTTGATTTGTTCTATAGGAATATGTACCTACGTAATTTGAAGTTAATAAATCTAAAAAATTTATGTCTTTTCAATTATGGGCTTTATTTGAAATATAAACCTAATGCACGATTTAAGTTTGTACCTTGCCTTACACAAGGTAAGTCATAGCACTTAATAGATTGCGCCGTAGTCGGAGAATATCTTATTCATGTTTCACAGGGCATATAAACAGGCCTTATCGCGTCATCTAGGGAATAAAATTACCAATATAAATGCATCTGGAGGCGTGTGAAAGCGTTTTATACGTTTATACCCGACGTTGGACATGCAAAATAATACCAGCCTATCTGATGCATAGGAGAAAATCGCTTATAATACGAACTTATTTTATTTAAATTATGTAAAGTTGAACGAAAACCAGTTTATAGAAGTGTCAAAAGGACATAGAAACCACCTACTTGCACCTAGGTACTAATATTATATCATTTACAAGATAATGGTTCCATTTAATAATAATAATGATTTTATTCGTTTGTGTGCCAATAAATACACTAACCATCGCAATAATTTGAACAAATAATAATATGTAACAACGCAACAAAACTTTTTGCTGGTATGAAGAATTTAAGTAACATTTTATCGACGCCTCTCACAAGTCCTCGGTAGTATAGTGGTCAGTATCCCCGCCTGTCACGCGGGAGACCGGGGTTCGATTCCCCGCCGGGGAGGATTATTTTTTTAATTTTTTGGCATGAATACATTAAAAAATAAATAAATATTACATTGTATATTGATTTTTCAAACGTTCATAATGTAATAATTATAACAGATGCAAGATTTTTCAATGAAATATGTTTTTTTGGACTAAGTAGTCCTAAATAATGACTGCTAATGCGACAAAATGTGCTTATTTATTCGTTTCAAATTACATATTCTAAGGCTGTGCTCGTGTTAGCCATAATAATTAACAACAAAAAAATACAAAGTAAATTAAAACAATTAAAAAATTTAAAGATACAATATAAAAAAAACCAATCCAAATACAAGAAATAAGTTGAAAATAATAATTTCGTATGGTACAATATTAAAAATAACGTATTAAAAAAAATTTTAATAAATCACATAAAATAAATAACCTTAAAAACATATAAAATTGATAGAATATAATAAGTATAAAGTAACAAACATAAACCAGTATACATAATATGAATATAAAAATATATAGAACAACAATATAACTGTTTTAATAATTTACGTATGGTATATTATTTTATAAATTAATTGCATAATATATAAGTATAAATATTTACTACCACGGAATCTATATAAAATTAGGAAATATAAAATGAATACGGAGGGTTCTCTGGTTAGGATAGTCTCCATCTTACATGGCTAAGATGGAGATTTTTTTATCTTTTAAAGTATAAGTAGTTCTATATTAATATAACAATAACAAAAAAATAAAAACTACTTAATTATAAATGCACAGCTCACCAAATGTGAAAAGTTAATAATCGTTATTATATTAATATAAAGTATATATATGTGCTAAGAATTCATAATATTACTTAAACATAAATAATATAGTATAATTTATAATAAAAAACAAATATAAAGTCATGTAATACGTAAGAATATAAATAATAAGTGTACCAACTATATAAAAAAAACCAATCCAAATACAAGAAATAAGTTGAAAATAATAATTTCGTATGGTACAATATTAAAAATAACGTATTAAAAAAAAAAATTAATAAATCACATAAAATAAATAACATTAAAAACATATAAAATTGATAGAATATAATAAGTATAAAGTAACAAACATAAACCAGTATACATAATATGAATATAAAAATATATAGAACAAAAATATAACTGTTTTAATAATTTACGTATGGTATATTATTTTATAAATTAATTGCATAATATATAAGTATAAATATTTACTACCACGGAATCTATATAAAATTAGGAAATATAAAATGAATACGGAGGGTTCTCTGGTTAGGATAGTCTCCATCTTACATGGCTAAGATGGAGATTTTTTTATCTTTTAAAGTATAAGTAGTTCTATATTAATATAACAATAACAAAAAAAATAAAAACTACTTAATTATAAATGCACAGCTCACCAAATGTGAAAAGTTAATAATCGTTATTATATTAATATAAAGTATATATATGTGCTAAGAATTCATAATATTACTTAAACATAAATAATATAGTATAATTTATAATAAAAAACAAATATAAAGTCATGTAATACGTAAGAATATAAATAATAAGTGTACCAACTATTTAAAGTAATACGTTTATTAATCTACATATATCATATTTTTAAAAAAAAATCTCTCGCTACACTTTTTATATATGCAGTTATTTTTATTATATGAAGTATAAATTAAAGTATTCAATAAAGCAACAAAATAAGGGTTGAAACGATATAAAAAATAGAACGAGACATCAAAAAATGAAAAGTGGATATAACTATA
Organism: Micrasema longulum; assembly: GCF_059751315.1. Lineage (NCBI taxonomy): Eukaryota > Metazoa > Arthropoda > Insecta > Trichoptera > Brachycentridae > Micrasema > Micrasema longulum. Next base: position 306,286 of record NW_028278321.1, read on the forward strand.
AAAAGGAAGGAAAGCAAAAAAGGTTCTATTAAATTAAAAATTATGCTAATGAAACAAAAAATTATGTGATTTAAAATGCTTGTATTTCTTTTAAAAAACCAAAAATTAAGATTTCGTTTCGGGCACTTTCATGTTAAATTTATTATCTTCAAATCATTACGACAAATTTTAGTATTTTAGAATACTTAGTCTTTATATGAAAACCGAGGCCCCAAAGTTTAGTCTAAATTTGAAATGGCGTAATCTGCCGGTCGAAAAGTATTTATATTTATTTATTTTATTTTATTTTTATTTGGGAAATCAATAGTTCTACATACATATTTCATATTTTAGTTATATAAAAAATTTGTGTATATTTTTAAATAAAAATACCTTTAAAAATTATTGTTATTATCTAATTTACGATTTTTTTTTATTATTGCGCGATTTAAAAAAAATATTAGTTTTAAAATGGCAAAGTCGTATGATTTCCTCATTTTTCTTGCGTTTTACCGGACGACAGCCTCAATGCATGCGAAAAATTCACTATTTAAAAATCACAATTCCTGAACCTTGAACAACTTTTGTTTCATAAAGATAGTATTGTTACCATAATATTATATTAAAAAATGCCAATGTAGCAAATTATTTTATTGTGAATTTATTTTACATGGGAAGGCAAACAGACATGAGTTATTTCTAAATCTAATATAACAGTAAAATTTACAGGCTTTCTCATACTTAGCACATTTAAAATGTCAAATGCATACGTAATTAGTATCTTTCAACAAAAAATAAAGATGTATCACAAAACAAATTGTTACGGAATAAAATATTTTGTACCAATAAAAACATTAAGACTTATTTATCAATCATTGCGGAATCAATTATTTGGTACGGTATTTCTGGTAAAACCTACATAAAAAATCAATCTTTACAAAACTCGGCTCTTAAATTAATTAACAGATCAGCTAGAATTGGTAAGGAAGAGGTGCCCGAACTTTTTGAAAAACATGGGTGCCTGTCCGTAAATGCTATTCTCTGGCTCAAATTTGTTACTAGATATCGATTCGATAGTAACTACCAGGAGCTCAATCACAGATGGCTATCGACATGCTAAAAAACGTGCTAAGTATTTGAGCGATCACCACGAACAATCATGAACACGCTGAAGTTAAAGCGGTCGCGTTGCAAAACGAAATTCAACTTCGGTCAGTTCAAGAGGATTGGTTGAATCTCGCACAGGAACTTATCTATGGCGTTTTGCAACGCGACCGCTTTAACTTCAGCGTGTTCATGATTGTTCGTGGTGATTGCTCAAATACTTAGCACGTTTTTTAGCATGTCGATAGCCATCTGTGATTGAGCTCCAGAAAAGGTATATATATACACACAATACAAGGCTAGCACAGCGTAAAGGTTATCACTACCGAGGTATGTTAACATAGCCAAAGAACACTTCATTTTTTAATTACTAAAATTTTCAATAAGATTCCTAAGCCGATCTTAAAAGAAAATGTTGACAAAACTTTTAAGGAAAAAATAATTCAATAGGTCCTTTGTAACAAGGCTTTATATTAATTATTATTTTATGTTAACAGTCATCTTTTTTAATTTTTGTAAATAATTTTTGTGTAAAAATACGTATGCTTTTAGTTCTTAATAATGTTTATATTATTTTTTTAAATTATATAATTTCTCTAACGTTTTTCTTCGTAAAGGGAAAACAAGGAACCTGCTGACAAGCTACTTTCGCGATTTAGTGGGTTTCATTATTTTTCCTTTTATATTTTCTGTTCATGTTTACCTTCTTAAATAAAAATAAAATAAATGCGTTGTAGGTCGGGTGGGAACCGCTTTATAAGTTATCCATAATAATAATTCGTACAACAATAATCAGATGCATTTAACAACAAACTGCTCAATCCTGGGCACACATAATTTATTTATTTATTGAAAACATTATACATGCATTAGTTGATTCCAGAGACATATCCATAAATATGTCAATACATTAATACATCATAATCATGGTACAAGTGTTGATAGAAAAAAGTCACCTATCTATGAAAAAAGGCCGAAAAAAACCCTTTTCATTTTTCCCTAAAAACAAATTAGAACCAAATTTTTTTAAGAAAGTTTTTCCATCATAGTGATGACGCTGCGATTTTGTGATTAGATTACTTCCGAAACGTTTACAAAGATGTCGCTAGTGTGACTGTCGTATTTTCAAAAAGGTACAGTTTCATGTTATCGTATTTTTTACAATAAAATTAAAAACAGACATTAGAAATTAATTTTTAAAAAATGTAAATGTATTTTAAAAAAAAACAAATAATGATGACTCACGGCTCAAAGGTCCGTGGTTCGAATCCCTGTCTACTGTCTACCCCAACTTGATTATTATTTTCTAATAGTGAGTTCTTTACAACTCGTTGAAAATGGCCCTCAAAATGTAACATTTGGGTATATCATAAGAACGCAAATATTTCTTTAATCTAAAAAAAGAAAACTGAAAATAAGCAAGACAGATATGCTGTTCTGAAGCCGGCGTTTGTATGAAAGAGACAAAAACAAAAAAGAAATTCGTTCAATTACTCGGTTATTGGCAGTGAGTGGGAGTGCACACTAGCTTAATAATCGGTGAATTTACTTTATTTTTGTTGCTATAACAGGCTTAAATTACATAATATTATTTTTTAATTATGGAAAAGTAAAGATTTAACAATATATACCATGTTTTTTTTAAATGTCTGACCTTCAGAATATTTTGTCTTTTGAATATTGTAAATATTTTTTTAGTACAGCCATTTAAGCGTTAATAATGCCAAATAAAACAAAATTAATTAATAAATAAGTATTCATACGAATAAAATACAATTTGGATTAAAAATAAAAGTGAAAAGTATTTGCATTCATTGCTTATGGTACCTGTGAAAAAATTCGGTAGAATCTCGCCCACGTAATTTGGGTTCCGGCTCCTTTACTTCACAGCAATTAACGGTTAGAAGAATTGAGGGAATATGGATTTTATAACAGGCAGAATGGTGAATGTGTGTAAAGTGACTGTTAAAGGCGGACTATAAATGAAAAACTAATTTCATTCAGTTTTGTGATAGGGAAAAATTTGAAAAAAGGATAGGAACATGGAATGGATACCTACCTTTAATATGATGTAAATGTTCTTCAATTTCGGGCACTGGACGACAAAATGAATTTTAAAATGTAAAAATGTTTTCAACGATGCGCGACGAATCCAACCACTTTTTATGCAATTTTATGTGAAGTTCAAAATGTTGTTTTGTTTTGTTCTAAATCCGAATCTTCTAATTTTGAATTTCTTGTATCTTGATGTTAGGTAGGTACCATAAGGATGGGTCAATGGAAGGATGGGAAAGAAAGGTAATCGGCCAGAAATAGTATCGATAAATGCTGTTATTTACTTAACAGTGGCCATTTTAACTAGACAACTACAGGACATAAGTTTTGTTTCTTTCATATTCCCCTCGCAAAAAGTTTTTTTTTATATCTGATGAAATATATTTCGAAAAAAAAATCGATTATAGGATCTAACGCCACCCCAAAGTTAGGGTATGTTTAAGAATATTAGAGTTTTTAAACATCTTCAGGGTCGTGCTCCCCCGTTGAAGGAGGAAGCAAGAAGCCACTTTGACGGGAAGTCAGACATGGAATTTTTAAACCATGACTCTGAAATTCCAGCGCAAAAACTTAAATGGTTTCTCTTGGTAACTTTACTTACGACTTCTTAAGAAATAATTTTTGTAAAGAAATTTTAGATTTTTTTTTACTGTACGTTTTTATTTATTTTTTCTTTAAATTTTTAGATACGCATATTACGTTTATTACCTTCATGCATAATAAGTAAAACTATGTATGACAGGAGTACAAATGTCGTGATTCGCGTTATGTTATGTAAGGCTGAGACAAGCGTTATTGACGAAATCAAGAAAGGAGAGGGCATGTAGAGCGAATGGATGGCGAAAGGATTTAAGATGCTAATGTTTACTTATTAATGCTTTATTAAATTAGTTTACAACATCTTAAGAACTAATATAAGCTTTTATTAACATTACTATTTTTAACATATTACAACAGAGATGAAGAACATTTAAGAGAAGGTAATATAGAAGTCCAGGTATCTACAGGGCTTATGACCTGTCAATGGCTGGTTTAAGTTAAAGGGAGTTGAATCCAGTCCTTGTCTACAAAAATTTGGAAAAACTTTAAAATTTCTTAATAACAATTTTAAGTTAAATTAAATTTTAAATAATTCAATTCCATCTATTTCTTTTATTTCTTGAGGTAACTCATTGTACAGCTTCAATCTCATGTACAATGAGTTTTGAGATTCTGTTTTTCTCCTCATTGGTAATCTTATCTTTTTATCCCTTGTTTCATATGTATGACATTGTTGGTTAATTATTTAAAAAAAAAAAATATTCATCCCCTTAATTTTATTATGTATGAAAATTGCTTCATTATTTTTTTTGCTGCTTTACTGTGAGCAAGCCAATATTTTTGTGCATTATTTCTACATTAGAATAGATATTTCCTTTGAATATAATCCTCGTCGCCTTATTTTGAAGAATTTGTATATTTTTAATTTCCCCTATATAACATAAAAAAATAATGGAAGAACAGTAATTTATGAGTAGACATATATTTGTTAATGGACATATGAATGTTGATGGATGCAGAAAACGAGGAAGACTGAGAAAGATATGGTATGAAGAAATTCAACAGATACTCAAAGATGGATATGTTAAAAGTCGGAATAATCGGAGTGTGTGCATGAGAAGATGCACGAATGTAGAAATAACCATGGAATTAGAGATGAATATTTATTTATATTAAAAGTGACACAATCTTTTTAACAATATTTATCTAAAAGGTTTTTTTACGCTTTCATGGTACAAGCAGGCATTTTGGTTTTGATTCTAAACATCACACCTGACTGGTTAAACTAAAAAAAGTGGCCACTTAAACCAGCCAACGACACGTCATAAGCCCTGTAAATGCCTAGACATCTAAATTCCCATTTTAGAAATGTTTCTCCCTCTGTTGCAACGAATTTAGGAAAATAAGAACGACTAAAAATACGCGTTGGCATCACTGAGCGTTTGGGCATTCGATAAGTGCCATCATTTTTGAGAGCTCAGGGCACGTCTATGGGTATTAATAGGTCGATGGAAATATGTATTTATTATGAAGGGTTGTAAAATACAAACGAACATTAAAGAAATATAAATTGTAATAACATGCAAAGGCATATAATTCGGGTTGTGGTCCCGTGGCTAGTGTTGCGGACTCACGGATCAGAGGTCCGAGGTTCAAACTCAACTCTACCCCAAGTTGAATCCCATTTTCATAGTTAGTTATTTGCAACTCGTTGAAAATGGCATAAAAATCGAAGTATTTGGGTAAATAATAAGAACTTAAATATTTCCTTTCTATTAAAAAATCGGACTCGTGATGTAATGGTCAGTGCGTTTGCCTACCATGCAAAAGGTCTCGGGTTCGATTCTTGACATGGTTGATATGAAATATTTATTTTATAGGGTGTTTACACAAGAATATTTCATAGTTCCAGGACTGGTACCTGAAGCGTAAGACTGATCATCTTACCTTCATGTAACAAAAATGATCGAAATTCGCTGCGATTGGTGTACCAATGCAGTACCCTATGCACCATAAGGTGCGGAAAGAGAATGATAGTGACGATTTAAAAATATATATATATATATTTCAAAGTAATTACAATGCAAATTACGGATTTTTTTGTTGCAAACTGTCGCTGCAGCTAACTTCACAATCCTACTTTATTTTTTGTGCATATGGGCGGCTCTATAAGCGGTAGCGCGTGCGTTATTACTATGAGTAAGAAACCTCATTTAAATTAAATGAATTATTTACTGCCAACTATCGGCATTTATTACAAGCTACCAATAGTACAAGTTAGTAGGTAGATTGACACTCATTGTTCACAAATCCACCTCTCTACAGGCTGTTCACCTGCTTGCTATCAGCCCCTAATAAATCACAGAACCCTATTAATCCACTTCATCCTCATACCTGACAAATGACTCCACCACGGCAGATAATTGGCTCAGATTAGGTCGGCACAAGCCAGCGTATTGGTCGATATTGGAATACGAGTGATTAGCAGTAATGGACGATACAACCAGTTCCTCGTAACCCAAGAACTAGATTTATCATAAAGATTATACAGATAGCTTCATTCCAATCAAAAGCGAAGTATGTGAGGCGCGTTGTCTGGTATTCTAGCCTAAATGAGTGAATTTAATTTATAGATAGCCATAAAATCGCTGAATAAATATTCAATATCCTATAACTGTAAATTTCTCGAAATCATTTAGTATGGCCAATGTATTCCATTTTTTATGGGGTAGCGGGCAACACCATAAATCGTCTTGGGATAAATCAAAGCCTGCTAAATGAACAGTTTTCGACAGACTATTTGAACGTAGTTATGCAGAAAGCAGCCAGTCCACAATTTTGCGAAAATGAGATATTGGTGTTTTTGGGTGCAGTAAGGTCAATGCTATGTTCTGCCAAAAATAGTCAGACCGCTTTCATACAAAAAACTCTAATAATCACCTTCAGAAAATAATGTCGATCACAAAAACGGCATTTCTCAATTTGCAAAAAACACCCATAGCACTAAAAAAATCTGACGGCACTTTAAAATAATTATAACTGGTAAAATACTTCATTAGATTCTTGTTTGTAATATAAAAAAAAACTAATCTATTCATTGTCTATCATTTGTCAAAGTCAAAAACATTCCAACTATTGTGTCGATAAGATTATTCACTCGTTTCATAAAGGTGCTATTATCTCAGTTTCACTTTTCTATAGCTGGCTGCTTTCTGCATAACTACGTTTATTTTTATTTTATAACATATTCTTATGTGAGCTCTAATACTAACATTTTTTAAATTTCAATTTAAACTTTTATTTCATAAATAATATGTACTAAATTACAAACTTAAATTTAAGTTTAAACAGAAATATAAATATGCAAAAAAGACATGGAAATATATATATGTGTGTAAATATAGTTATTGCTTTAATAACGATTTATTTAAATGTTTTATTATTTTGAGATAACTTATTTTCATCTTAGAAGCCTATTTAAAATACAAAAGAGAAATAAGTCAATTTTAATGTCATATAGAGGAGAAATTAAAATAAAGTAGGGGTAATTTGAAAAAATGTTGCCACTATAGAAAATAAATAAAATTATTTGGTATATTTTTTCCTATCTTCATGAATGCACATATCGACATACCGATAGAGCCTACTTTGTAATACCAAAGTAGATAGAGATATATTTATTTATTTATTCATTCAAAATTACACTAGTTTAAATATTTATGAACTTATTAAGGCTTTTTAGGCTGTGCCCGTGTCAAGCCACAATAAAAATACATGGTAAAATTAATTAGATCAAATTATAAAGAATAAATAACAATTTAGAAAAAAAGGTAAATGTAATAAATAATCAAATTCCAAAGAATACAATGCAAAAAGATAATCAGAAATAATTTTAAAAATATAAATGATGGACGAAAAGTTAACCATACCGTCTTAGGAATTGTCAAATGTCATGTAAAAGTTATGTTTATGCCAGCACGTTTTGCTTTAATTGCGATTCATTTAAATTTCAAATCGTTTTAAAGCGGCTGCTTTTTATCACAAAAGCCTGTTTAAAACTCTAAAAAGGAGTACTTTCATTTAAATTTATTAAATTTTAAGTAGATACGAAGAAAATTACATTTATAAAAAGTGGCATAATTATTTGCTACTATCCTATAAAGAGTTCAATTCTTTATTCATCAGCTTACAAGTCTAAATGTCTTTATTTTACATACCTTTGTGCCACTCAGGCTTAAATTCATCTACTCTTAATTTATGTACTTAACATATACTATATAGTATATACTAAACGCAGGCTAAACCTCAAAGAAATTATAAACATCCCCTTTTTAGGTTTTTTTACTCTTTTCAGCATCCCGTATTGGGTTTCTCGTCGGTTGCTATTTAATTATTGCAAATCATACCTCAGGTAAACCAAGATTCAAGACAGGTAGCGATCTGGCATATCGAATGACGAATCAGGGAAGTGTGAAAGGGGTCTGTCAGTCCTTTATAAACGTTAAGATAGCAGTTGTACTGATCCCGATTGCCTTTTATTTGCTTTGAATTAAACAAGTTTTATTAAAAGGAAAAATACCAGCCTTTAAAGACCATTCAAGGCTTGGAATGTTTTTAGGAAGATGTCTGGTACCGTCATCGTCGTAAAAATCAGAATTAAAAGTAATCATGAATTTTGGGTGAATTGCTAAAGATTTAAAATAAAACAAATCGACATTGTTGTTGACATTGTTGAAACACATAGAGTAATTTCACTTGCACTCGACCATATCTCTTCATGGACAAAAAAACATGGACTCATAAATCCAACAAAAACCCAAATTGTACTTGTTGGTAGTAAACAAATGTATTCAAAAGTAAATTTTTCCACACTTCCTCTTTTCAAAATAGATGGTACAGAAATTCCATTCATGACTTCAGTCAAAAACTTAGGTATTATCATTCATAAGCATTTAGAGTGGCACGATCAGGTTAACGAAGTTAGTCGTAAACTTTATAGCAGTTTGCACTCACTTAAAAGATTACAGAATTTCTTGCCAATTAATGTTAAGCAAACATTAGTCCAGAGCTTACTTCTTCCACTCCTTGACTACGCGGATGTATGTTATCCAGATGCTAACTCTGAATCGCTTGATAATTTAGAACGATTGCAGAATATTTGTATTCGCTATATCTTTAATCTTCGCAAATTTGACCACATAACCGAGTATCGCACGCAACTACACTAGCTTAGTATCAGGCATAGAAGAAACATTCACATTCTATCACTTCTTCACAATATTTTAAATAATCCCACTTCGCCTGTTTATCTGAGAGAGCACATCCAACCTCTTTCACAACACGGACTATCGCTTCGTTCTAGTAACGAGAGAACCCTTTTAATACCCTGTCATCGCTGTATTTTTTTTGCCTCCTCTTTCACAGTAGTAGCCGCTCGATTGTGGAATAATCTACCCACTAATGTTAGAGACGTCTCTTCTTTATTTACATTTAAGTCAAGATTGAAATGTCACTATTTAGTATTTAAATTGTTCCTT